>NC_047514.1:20620889-20947081 GCF_902827115.2 Pseudochaenichthys georgianus | reverse complement strand
GAGCTGGGCGTGTCTAAAAGCATGGGGATTTTTTGCGAGCAACGCGACCAACAACCAATCACATGAATCTCCCGCCCCCGACATACAAACCAAAAAACCCCGGGGATTTTATGCGAGCAATATATATATATAAACTCCCCAAACAGGCGAAAACCTACCAGTTTCACCCACTGTCTCTGCCACCTCCCTCCATGCCTGGTTCCTCCGGTTTGTATCCCGGTAATAGTTCTGGTCGTAAAGAACCGGGTGATTTGCTACCGTAATTTCTCGTTTGGAATATGAGGAAATGAACTGCGGTCTGGTTCTCCCTGCTTACACGCGGTTTGATTGGCTAGCGCTTCTACTGTCAGATTTGCATAAACGTGTTTGATTGGCTGACGCTTCCAGCTCAGCTTCAAAAGTTGAACATTGCTCAACTTTTGAATCCTGAAAATCCTGGAAATCTTCGCTTCGCTCCCCCATAATGCAGTTCGGCGAAAAGCGAGGCTAAGTGACGTCATCCCCATTCAAAGTCAATGGGCAGAGAAGCGTTGGAAGCGGTGGAAGATTTGTTTAAAGCTGCTGTGTGGACGTACCGTTAGAGTTGCACTGTTAAGGCCTGTGTGTCAGAGATAAAAAGCTCTTTAAACTGAACTTCACTGCGGAAGTGAGTAAATGTCCTTTGCGGAAATATGTGATGTAAATGGAACATTTCAAATTCTGTTTTATGAACTGAGCTTTGTTTGGAAAACTCATTACCAAATCTTCTAACTGCTGGAGACAGTGTGGTTCTCCCAGAACATTCTTTATATTTGCTTTTGACCATTATTCATTCCTTTCTAGCAGGATGTTCATAACGTTTTGCAACAAGCCATTGGAAAATCATTGGTTTGATTTTGTTAATGATATTTTTAAGAAATCGAAACGTATATCAAGTAGACTGCAACAGGAAAAGAGTTTGAAAAGATAGGAATGTTAAAATGTTAAAATGTTTTTACCTTTTAATTTGTAAAATGATTTAACATTCAGGTTGATGCATTTAAGTTTGGTTTTCTTTGATCTTGTTATTAGTCCTTATTTTTTTACCTGGTACATGTATTTGATCACTTTCTGCTATCGTTTTGTTCAACACAATGCCTCAGATAGATAAGCCTAACATTTTATACTTTTTATGAGAATGATTACGTAACCCTGGTGGACGAGTGGCTCAACGCTGTGTGTGATGATCTGTGAGTCAGCTCCTCTCACAGAGATATAAAAAGCCCTCACCTGCAGTTTTCTCCTGCGTCAGCTCATCTAACAGTTTCTCGGCCTCAGTCAGCGAGTGGAATCTGTCCAGGAGAAACGGAGGCGAGTCCTCGCAGGAGTCCTGCAGCTCGGAGACACCAGAGACCCCCAGCCCCTCCCAGCCCAGCTGGGGGTTTCCCTCCAGAAGGTTAACACTGGCCGAGCACTGCTGCAGGTCTGAGGGAGAGGAGCAGAGTGTGATCCTCCATGTGAGCAGATATTTACTTTATTTGTATCCACCACATTTATGTCAATAAGGGAAGCACACTGTAGAAAACACCTTAAAGTTTATATTGTGTATATTTGGGTTTTGCACTTTATTGATCAAATGTATTGTTTCCCATTTAGTTTTGTGCACTCTGACCGACTTTGTCCTGCAACAGCAAACCATTTTAGAAATTGAAATTGTTATATCTCATTATAAACATGTAGAAAATGTAGATTAATTCCAAAAGACTGGATAAACGTTTAAAAGTTGCTCAAATACTTGTTTTGACAGAAATACAAAAATATTAGCATAAAGAAATCGGGCCAACCATAAGAATTTAATTTCTATACCACATTTACTTTTAAAACCACTAGAGCTTGACTAAATTACCATCTTCTCTGTCTGCTGAGGAAAACTGGAGTCTCTTCCTGGGACTGCCGTTGTGGAATGAATCACGCCTCTGGTCAACGTCATCATCAGTCCTGTAGACAAAATTAGATTGTTTTCAAAATAGATTTTTTTTTTCAAAAGTGGTCAAGAATCGACAGTTATGTCTCTAACACTGGCTCACTAAGCTGTTTATGGTTCATGCTTAGACTTCATTTTAACAAGCAAGGAATGATTTGGGTTTTTTGTAAGCAAGATGTCTTATGTCTTACATTTTAGAAAGCAGTGTTGCACATTGTGCACAAGGGTGGTCATCACTCTCCTGTTGTATTTTAAGTATTAACACAATTTCACGACAGCAAATGTAGAGGGAATTAATAAATGTGCAAAATGTTCTCTACAATCCATCCAACATTTTGAGATATTATAGCAGTTTTCACTTTGCTTCGATCACCTAATCTAACTTGCAGAACTGATAACATGTTGTGTGTTAATCACCTTTTGTGCATGTGTGCCTCTCTTGGCATCAGGTGACCAAAAGCAGTGGAGTAGTTCTCAGAGGGGCAGCGTTTGGGACTGGACTTCGCAGACCTGGGCATCAGTAAAGTTCCTCTCTTGGCTGGATGGAAAAAAGAAGAGCATGGCATTAGTTAAAACAATAACTAACCAATAACTAACCATTGAATGAAAAATACATTCACCAGGGGGTTTCAGCAGTTTCAAATGTTTACATTAAAAAGCCTCAAAGTCCAAGTCTAAATGACGTGCACATGTGTATGTATGCTTGGAAGAAAACAAAAAAGGTCCTCAAAACAACTCTAAAAAAACTTCTAAAAGAGTTCCAGAATACATTGAAACCTGAGCCTGATGTTGTGTACCGGTAAATAAGATAATTGTTGATAATATGTGTATGAAGAGCCTGTGAGGACATACTGGGGGTAGTTGTTGGTTTGTTTCGATGTTCTGGAGGCAGTGAGGAAGATCTGTGGCCGTCTGGAGACAGACTCCTCTGAGCTCTCAGGAGAGCTGCAGCTCTTTTCTTTGCTACCCCTCCTCCTCCTCCTCTTCCTCCTCCTCCTCCTCTGGGCTCAGCTATGGCTGCTTCTCCAGATTTTCCCCCCTCCCTCTCGGTCTGCAGCACTTCTTTGTGTCTCCGCTCCACAAATCCCACAGTGGTCCTCTGATTGCCGACCCCTGCAGAGAAACATCATTTGGTGAGGTTAAACATGCCTAGAATGGCCTTTATCTCTCGGGGGAAATAAAAGCACAAATAACAAAACAAACAAATAAAACTTGCGAAATACACAAGGCCCACAAGAGGCTATCAGTTTCTTTTCTTATGTGATCATTAAATTAAATAATGTTTGTTTTGTTTGTTAGTCCTTAATCAATTTTGAAGGCATCCCTTCGGGGTTAGGATAAGGTTAATTATTCACTCTTTTCTGACATGTGATGCACATATTCTGACACCCCAGGATTAATTGATGTTTCTTCTTATCCTTTATTACTTATTTTTATACAAGTTTCTATTCGGATGGTTCAGCCATAATTCCGTTAAGAGCAGTGTCTTCTTAAAGGTAAAAAAAATGGTTCTAGTTTATATTAAGAAACATGTCAGGCTTTGCTGAGATTGACCACTAGAATGTGTCTTGATTCGGTGGCAGCCACTTAATTGTACAATCATGCTATACTGTACTACAGTATAAAACTGATTGCAGCCATTGTTCCCTTCTTCTCCTGCTGCAGGGAGAAGCCAGACACCTATCCTAAAATGCAACGTTATGTATGGAAGGAATATTGCTGTTATGCCCCAAGTGTAATGAGACCTCATTAACACATGTTTAAATTAGAAGTTGGACATGGCGTTTCATTTGGAGCATTTATCAGGGCTTGTGAGTGTGAGGCATACTGTAGGGGGTGGGGCTGTTCTTACAGGGGGCCCGGCTCTCTGTGGCTCTGGTCTCCTCCAGCTCTATCAGGGCCCTCATCATGGGCGTCAGGGCGGAGGACCCCTCCCTGGGGCCGGACTCCCGCTGACTCTGCTCCTGCTGCCTGTGCTGCTGCTGCAGAGACTGCTCACACTCCGGGGGGGACGCACACCTGCAGAACAAAAAAGAGTTGAATCCAGAGGTGGACAAAGTATCTTTACTTAAGTAGAAGCAGTAATACAACAGTGTAGAAATACTCTGTTCAGAGTCAAAGTTGTGCCTCCAAAATGTTACCATGGTTAAAGTATTTAAGTAATAGCACCAAATACAAAGTATTAGTACTTATTCCCACCCAAGGGCCTCCCAGAACAATATTCAGTATATTATATTATTGGATTAAAATGATGCATTGATGATCATCACTTTAATGTTGCAGCGGGTAAAGGTGGAGCTAAAGCACCAAATGGTCAATAAAGTTGATCCTTTCAATTCATGATACATTTGTGCTGATTATATTTGTAATATTAGTCTTAATAAGAAATAAATGAAGTGGAGTAAAAAGTGGGATAGAAAAGGGGGAAATACCTTATTACGAACATCCTCAAAGAACATCCTCAAAGTACCTCCAAATTGTACTTAAGTGCCGTTCTTGAGTAACGATGCTTAGCTAATGTCCACCACTGCTTAAATGGAGGAACCATGTTTAATAACTTTGGTAGAAAAAACGCTAATACAATAAAAACCTACCTCCAGCTCCCCCCAACTGAAGAGCTCTCCACAGAGCTTCCAGTTCCCGATGATGGATCATTAAATGGATAATGTGACTTCTTGTGGATACTGGATTGGTTGTTTTGAAGGAATGGAGATTTCCTGCCGCTGTTCGGCTGTTCAGACGGGGATTTCCTGCGCGTGACATCTGGTTCTGCCTTGCCTTTACTCGGGGACATCAGCAGGTCAGGATGGTGGAGGAGACTGTGGAAATGTAGAGGAAATTCAAATACAGGCACATACAGCTCAAATGTATCCGGTTTTTCCTTCTTTCTTTCAGTTTGTATTCGTTAAATAGTTATTAGTTCTTGTCAAAAGGAAAGAAGGTCAGTAGAACTAGTTCCCCTCTAAGCTGTCTGTGCTTAATGAACACCAGTGGGAGAATAGGAGACAAATGCATCCAACTATAGCCTGCATACTGTAAAAGGTGTTGTTACTAGTATTGACCACTCCAGCATCCAACCGGACACCACTGACATTTGCAGCAACATTTACATGTCGTTAAATATGCAGCAGCTGATTTATTAACATGTGTTTTGTTCAATTGCAGGCTCTTGTATTGTGTAGCATCCCAGATGAATTATAATCTAAAAGCACACATTTCTCCCTTTAGGTTCCGACAGTATTTGTGTTATAGGCTGATATATAATCAGCCAATAACACCCACTGTAGTAATGCAACAAAAGAGATTGTAGTACGTGCATACCCAGCACCAGAAGGTTGTGTGTTACTGTGGGAAGAGTATCGAGCTCTGGCCTGGTTCTCGTGCTCCAGCTGCTTCACCTGAGACTCCAGTTTGGAGATGACTCTGAGGGGGACAAGCGGAGATAAGACATTGAATTGAAGATGCAGAAAATTGGGAGACTTTCTCTCGACTACTTTTCAAAAGGGTATGCTAAAAAAATCTAACATTTATAATCAATAATAACATTTTCTTTTTGAAACAAATTAAAGATAATTGAAGTGTAGTAACAAATGCATTTTTCAGGTGTAAATAATTCATGGTGTAAAAGCATCCGGAGGTATTCTTTCTTGTGTCAATTAGACTCCCAAAAAAACATTTCTCCCTTTGCACAGAGGTAATAGGACCTTTATCCACACTTTGTCTCCTCTGGGTTATCATACGTTCTCTCTGCTGTCATGATCCGGCTCTAATTTGCGTCTCCTGTGAGAGTCTGACAGGCCTTGCTAAAAATCTTCTCCTGCAGCATTTGGCGCTCCATTATGAGATTCCATCAGACCCTGAAGCTGGAAATGTTCTCGCATATCTTACTGCTTATTCCATTTTGAGCGCCTAATATCGACTTTGCTTTTTGACTGAAATGCCTGGAAGGATCTTCAGGTCACAACCTAATTGTATGCGTCTTTTCTGGGATATATCTTGTCTCTAGAGTTGGCTAAATGTAAGAAATTCTCATTAAAATGCTGTGCTGGTGACACATGTCTTTTGCATTTTATCTTAGATTTCTCTCGCATCCTTGGTACATTTAAAATATATCTTAATTTTCCAGATTTACTCCCTCTTGTTAAAAGACCATATACATATCTCCATTTTTTTCTTGCCTTTTCCCTCCAGGTTATTACTTTCAGTATTTAAGCCCTCCTATGACATCCGTATTGATGTCCTGCGAGCTGTAGCTTGCTATCTGTCCCTGAATCGACTTGATGCAGAGTCCATGGCGCTGCCTCGATTGGTGCCAATTTGCAGGCAGAGCTGAAACTGCGATGGAAGGTTGCTGCATAGTGTCAGCCGATGCTATTATCTACTTTCGACAGCACAGAGACCATCATTAGACTTTATGGATTCATTCTCTCGATCGCCCGGCTGTCTAACAACCTCCACTGCAGCTCTTTTACAAAACTGCTGGAGCCAGCCAATGACAACGTAATAGACCTGAAACTAATAGCCATACGACAGCTGCCAAGAGATCGCTCTACATCAGTGTTTCTCAAACTTTTTCATACCAAGGACCACTTAACAAATAAAAAAACACTCGCGGACCACTTCACTCCACAAATATCCAAAAACACATAGTTTTTTACAAATCGCCTGAAAATGGTACAAACAAGTGGCAACATGTGTGATGAAGGTGGTTATCTGGGCTATATCATGCAATCGAAAGTGAAACTTAAGCTCGCTCCATTGCGGAGATATTCCCGCGAGGGTGCGGAAAAGTTAAATAAATTAATTTATTTCAAATGTGAAATTTTACCAATATACTCACGGACCACTAGGGGGTGCTCACGGACCACACTTTGAGAACCACTGCTCTCCATGAAGTTCTTTGTTTGTGTCTGTGTTGTTTGTTTGTGTTTTTAACATTATTCAAAAACATCACTACATCTGCTCAAGACAAGATGTGTATTATACAGTTGAGTAAGTCTTCAATCAGCAATAAAGAGAGCAACTTTATTTTCCAACTGGTCCTTTAAGGTCGAGAGCTTCAGAAAGCTACTACTAAAGTGATACAGTATTGTGAAGTAGTGTAGTGAGGTATTACCAACTCTGACTTCTAGTTCTTGTTATTAGGAACCACATTTGAATAGTAGGAGGATCAATAAATGAAGGGTCTGTTGGGAAAATACTGAATGTACTCTTCTAATATCAGAGTAGCACATGATAACAAAGGCCCAACTGTAGCTGTGTACGTAACAGGATGTATGATTACCTCGAAGAAGAACATGATATGATAGCTATGGGACAACGATTAACATGATGATTCAGCCCCTAGGGAGATAGACAAGCATGATGATTTCTGACGTGGGCCTTCGCTCACTGAACAAAACATTGAATACTGCTTTGAACCGGTATTCCTGCATCTTGTGACTGTGATACTCCCTCTCTTGTAAATCAGCATGTGAAGGACACTATTCGGGGAACTAGTTGTATCATATGCCTGTATGTGATGACAACTTCCATTCTTGCAAGGATAATAAAAACATGTTCCCTGATATCGAAGCTCAAGCTGGTGACAAGTGAGATTGTTCTAACATGGTCACGAATTGAAACTGTTGGCAAAGAGAGCATCTTGTGACCCTTAATCAATAGAGCAAATTGTTTTTCAACTCCTATCATTTGATCCCTAATACCAAGAGTTGGTCAAAACCAGAAATAATACAGACAACTTAACATTTTAAAATTCATACAACATCTAAATCTAATTTCTTTATAAATGATCCACTCACCTCTTCAGGTCTGATATCTGATCGGTGGCATCGTCAAGTTTGTTCTCCGTTGCCACCAGGTTGCCCTGTAGAGATTGATTGTGATATTGTTTGTCACAGCTGAAATAATCAAGATCAAATGATCACAGAGAATGTATATCATCCGCTCCAGATTCATTACCTTCAGTCCCTCGTGCTCCTTCACCAGTGAGTCATATTGTCCAAGCAGCTGAGAGACCAAACAACAGAAACATAAAGAACATCAGTGAGAATACTGATTATTGTATATAATAAGGAGCAACTTTTTCTTGATGCAGGATCAACCTATTCCCTCCTGATATGTTACCTATTCTCAAGTCATTTGAAAGTACATCAACAACACTTTATTTATATTACAAATAAATCATTACAAATAGTGGCAAGGTTCCAGTGAAAAGAGGAACTTCAGATGTTAGCGAACAACTAGTTCGCTATCAAGTATATCAATGATATACGTCTCTTTCTCTCAGCTCAGACTCACATCCTGCAGCATGTTGGACTCCTTCTCCCTCCTCGCCTCCCTCTCCTCAGCCTCCCTGCAGGTTTTCAGCAGCTTCTCCTCCAGCTGCCGTACGTGGCTCTTCAGACGGGCTGCAGAGGCGTCCTTCTCTTTGCCCGAGCGTTTGCTTTCTTCCATTCGCTGCTGCAAGGACTTCACGGTAGCAGCCGCGACAGCGTATCGCTCCGGCCATTCTGCCTGAAAACAGAAAGTCACATAGAAAATTAAGGAATGGTTGGATTTTATTTGAATGCATATGCTTAATATATCGATATTAGACATTGAGATAATTTGGCAGATATTTGTGTAACCAGACATAAAATGAAACTGTATTTGTGTCCAGGTTTTAATAGAGTGCTTAACTTAAGCTATTAATAATCCATCATCACTGAGCTTTATAGTAGATGACTTAATTAGGGTCCATGCCACTTTCCCCACTTGATTAATTACAGGTTGTTTGCATACTTCAGAGACTTGCGTTTAATGATTTAAAGAGCCGTTTGAGGCACAAATCATATACAAATGAAGAAAAAAAACATGCAGGAAAGTTTATTTTGACAAGTGACATCCGTTAATTCAGGTTGTATTTAATACATAAACTACATAAATTAAAATCTGACAGGTTTCCTTATTTTTTTTAAATTGTGCTTATGAATGTAAATAAATGCATTAATAGCTTTTAGATCCTAATGACACTGTAAATCTGTCAAGAAAACTGACCATGTGAAATTGCTCTGGGTTTTAGACATTTAAATAATAAATAATAAGATGTCCTTGCTGAAAGACAGTACCATTTTAAATGAGTTTTCTAACCCCTAAATAGATATCTGAGGATCGTTACCAGCTTCTTCTCCAGCAGGCTGTTTGTTGCATCGAGTTCTTGAACTCGTCTGGTGGCCTCGGCCAGAGCTTTCTCCAGGTGCCTGCATCTGTCGATAAACAGAAAATCACAATAGCACAGAGTTTAAAAATAAATGTGATGCTGGGGAAATGTGGGACCCTTCGTGTGTGTGTCTTGAAATCTAATAACCTTGATTATGAGTTATTTGCATCATAAAAATTAATCAGCACAAAGAAGATTTAATGTAAAATTGCATGTGGCATTTCTTCCTTTATATTCAACATGATTAAAATGTTACTTTCAGGAATGTTCATGAATGCATCATATCAAGTGAAATGAATCAATGCACACCTGTCTGCGAGGGCCTGGTTGCTCCTTTCTAAATCCTGGGGCAGATCTCTGAGTTTCAGTTTGTCTCGCAGGATTTGAATCTCAGACTCGTAATACGCCTTCAGATCAGCCACGTGTCGAGAGTGCTTCTCTCTCAGGTTCTGCCGCAGTCTGGGGAGAAAAAAAGAAAAGAGAAGAAGATGAATGAACCCGTTGAGAGTCGATAGCTTCATTTGGACTCAAGGACATGAGTAATTAGGATGCTAACTACTTCTTTTAATGAAAAAAACTAAACATTTCTCAAGCCTTGCAGGTCCAGGGCCAGGCTAATGCTTTTTTCTTTTAAGTCCTTTCTCAGAACAGGTTACTTTTTAACTTTGTAAATGATTTTTGACAAGGGCTCAATGAAGCTAGTTATTGGATATCAAGCATGTGAACATCCCAGAAGAGCAGCAACTGTTTGTCGACTCATTGATTATCAAATCCAGGGGGAAATGTATTACAAAGTATTTTATAATAATCATAATATATTATTGTTGAAGGAATATTACATTACATTTTAAGGCTCTCCAAAATAGATAATTCCAGATTTCTTCCTTTATTTTATATCAGGACTGAAAAATGAGACTTAAAAAGATATCACCTTAACTTTGAGAAACGTGGGATGGACATTTATCCTTATTTAATAGACCAAACAATGAATCCAGAAGAATTATTAACAGCTTATTCGTTATGAAACAATGGTTAGTTGCAGCTCTACATCCCAGTATGAACAAACACTGCAACCTGTTGTTGCAGCACTCACAGAGAAAGGACGACAGGATCCTCCAGTGATGAAGCTCTCTCCATGTGTGGAGGCCGCAGAGAAGCACCGGCGGCAGCACGAGGCTTCAGGGTGCTGGTGTGGGTGTTACTACCCTCCTCCTCGCTGGCTAAGGGGGCGCTGGTCCTGCACTGCTGGCTGGATGTGTGTGAGCAGGGCTGGGTCAGATCCTGGGAGGGGAACAGGACGGCCTGGGAAACGTTTCCCCACGGGTTCTGCTGATGAGAGGGGGAAGGCCCGGCAGCTGAAACACTGGAGGTGTCAGAGATGCAGTCTGTGTCTCCAGGGTTGGGACTGCCCACCACCATGCTGTCGGGGGTTACAGGGGTTCCTACTCTAGGGTACACGTGGGGCTGAGCGGCAAAGGAAGGGCTGCTGAAGTGAGAGGGCGAAGTGAAGCCAGACGTACGATCTGACTGTCGCTGGTTAGCAGCTGGGTCCAACACCTAAAGCAACAAAGTGTGGGTTAGTTAGAGACACAGTCAAGGAGTTCACTGATCACTGAAGCTGTGAGACGTACCTGTGGTGACGAAGGACTGGATGTTACAGAGCCTTCCCAGTCTGAACGTTTACCATCTGTTCTTTGCTTGTTGTTATAGATCTCTTTGAGGGACAGACCAGGCTCCTGAGATGGGGTCTACAAGAAGAATTCAGATTTAGGGGGGGAGGCATAGCAAACCAGCAGCTAGGTGGTCAAAACCTTTACATATTGACCAAAATATCAAATTACGAAAAGGTATTGTATCTCTAATGTGTTTTTATACCTAGAAGAAAATCGCTATTTCATTGGTTTGCCCATCACCACCAGCGTTTTTCGTTAAATGCAACATATGATTGGCCCAATTTACTACTCATAACACGACCCTTAATCAGACATGCACGTGTGCCCTGGGGCCTCAATTATAAACGTTGCGTACGCTCAAAAGATGGCGTACGCCAGTTTCTAAGCAATCTTTGCGATTTATAAAAAACAATCTTGACGGGAAAATGTGCACCATGCACACTCTGACCCATCCGTACGCGGTATGCACAAAAACGGGAGAGACGAGAAACTGCAACACCGTTGGCAGAAGGAAGAATGGAGAGAAATATGTGGAAATAATACCATAAATAGAATGTTACCTCTCATTTATCATGTGTGAAGAATTAATTTTCACAAATGGATTAAAGCCAATCTTAAAATGATTAAACAAACGCCTGTTTGTGACTCCTCAGTGCACACAAAAACATAACTTGAGAAATAAATAAATACGGAAATCACCCCTCCATTATCTTCTCTTGTTAAGAAATGTATTCTCATAAATGATGCGGTAAACAGAAGGATAGAACTACTTTAAACTGACGCCGTTTTGCATTTCAATAGGTTGTAGATACGAGCATGGTTTTATATACCATCATGTTTAATCATGTTTTATGCCGTTCGCCAATACTTGATAAGTCACTCGTAAAACACAGGAGGAGTGGAAACTAAGAACACCATGTGTGGTCTATTGTACAGCTAATATAACACAACACATACGTTTTATTTCCTTTAACTGGTGGATATAGAGTTGCTGTGCACAGGCTGCACTGGAGACGCTGCGCACAGATGGTCGACAGCTGGAACACAAACCACCAAATACAAAAAATAATTCAGATCCAGTCGTCATGACTCCACTCCGGAGGGATTCCCCGATCATTTCTTACAGTCTCTCATCAAGGGGGGTCTCCTGTCCCCGGTACAAACACACTGCCTGAGGAAGGCTATGTGTATTTATTTTGTCATGAACCTTTTTCGGACCACTTATTTATTTATTTTGGTGACGATCCGACCTCCATGCTGCTACTCTGGTTCAAACTGCATCCACCAAACAATATGATGATCAAAATAACCAAACTCTGACACGGTGTGAGATGTCTTTTTTAGCTGTTCTGTCGTCATTTCCTGCGATCTTCTTCATGCAGTCAGTCAAAATGAATATTAATACGGGTCGTTTCTTTGACTATTTATTGGCAAATATGGGCGTTATGTGAAGCCCCCAAAAGCTGCGCCGCATTTCGAGTTGATTGTGATTTATAAAGGGAAACCGGCGTAGGACGTGCGTGCGCAGTGTTTTATAAATCGGAATATTTTTGTGCGTAGTTATTTGCTTTGTCCTACGTAAGCCACCTTCCCACGTCAATCCTACGCAAAGCTTTATAATGAGGCGTGCGCAGTGTTTTATAAATCGGAATATTTTTGTGCGTAGTTATTTGCTTTGTCCTACGTAAGCCACCTTCCCACGTCAATCCTACGCAAAGCTTTATAATGAGGCCCCAGGTGAATATTACATTTTACTCACAAGACTAATGGAGGCCTCCTGCAGAAGGAGGTAAGCACCGCTGTCGAAGCTGTCGGGTAGAGGGTGATACAGTTCACTCTCATGCAAACGCCAATAAGTGAGCCCTGAGACAGAGGGAAGAAACTGTACAGGTTAAAAGGGCAGTGATTCAAGTATTTTTTTTTATTATTTTCTCATTTTTTGGCAGTGATGGCCATCTTAATATGGACCATTTTAAAAAGAGAAATCTAGTGTGATTCTACTTTTTCTTACTGTCTATGAATTACATAGCCTCTATAAATGTATCAGCTAACAAGTTTTGTCTCTGTAGTAAAGCCTAATATAGCCTTCTGTTTATTCCACAAAAAGTATAGAGACTAGCCGTATTTATATGACTAGGCTTTCAGAGAATTTTTTTTGCTGTTTTAAAAGATTTAACATCTACAGTAAGAACTTAATGTATTTGGTGCTGAGAGCCACAGACCAAGTAATGAAGCCGAATTCATGGTTTACATTTTTTTCATGGGATTTGTTAACGATAAGAGAACACATGTTTGTGAATTTCTTCAGGAAACAATAAAAAAAGGGAATTCATATTATTCCTCCAAATAAAGCCCTCAGTGGCACAACAGTGCCATCGTTCTGTCACTTGTGGTAATTACAACAAGGCTCCATCTTTAACACGTGTAATGTAATATTATATCCTGTTTTGGTTCATTCTATCACATTCACACTGTCAGTGATTTTTTGACATGGGCCGAGCTTTGATGTTGTGTGTTTTGTCTGAGTCAGGGAATTGTTACCTGATGCCTCAGACAGCAGGCTGTCACTCCTCCTCAGGGGGAAAAAGCTGGACGACAGCCCAGACGATTGTTGCTGCTGAAACTGAGTAAAGATAAGTGGATTAGATTCAGCGGAGGGAAAGTAATCAGACCAGCTACAACAAACACTACAGATGCAGGGCAGGGATTTTGTATCTGGTTCCACTTGTGAGTTGTACCTGCTCCTGGAAGTCTGAGCTCTCCAGAGGGATTTGTTTATGGGCTTCTCTGTGCGGCTGCTCCTGGTACTCAAAGATTTGGGATGAAGCTTGTTCTGCTTTGCTCTTCTTGGGCCTGAGTTTCTGCCTCTGGGCCCAGGAGGTCAAAGGCTGGCTGGTGCTGCCAATAGAAGAGGTTGTGTTTAGTATAGATATCATTTCTCAGTTTAAATGTTGCCTAAATCTAAACAGTGTTTATGTAGGTTCTATCAAGTTATATTTAGGACTTTTTAGTAATTTTTAATTCCAAAAGGAATGTTGTCACGCAGGCCAAAGTATGGGGATATAACAGACAACCCTTAAGGAAATATGTGCAATATCTTGGTGTTGCGCATCATACAATATTCCTGGGTATAGGTTCCGGTGTATATTGATTTGTGTGCATGGGCGTCGCAAGTCCCCCCCACCTTTAAAATGATTAGTTTAGACCCCCCCACTTTTACTATGCGGAAAGTCCATGCATCGGTCTATCCACTCGCCGCTCTTTGTCGAGCGCTGTGTCAGTGCTTCACTATCAAATCCATTCCACTTGCTTATTGTGAGAATGCCCAAATCAATGAAACTCCGTACCATGTTTTCGCTGCTACTTTGCAGATTCTCAGAGTCGTACACATGTTGCGTAGCTGTGTCTTTAGTTGTCAAATTATGCGCGCCACAGTTTCCCCGCTGCGAGGCTCCAGCGCTAACAGTTCACGAGCGTGCTCCACTAGCACCCGGATATAAGGCACTGTTATGAAAGAGGTGGAGGGAGAGGCTGATAACTACAGCTCAGTGAGTTTAGATAGTTCACTTTAGTCTAAGTAGTGGGTCTCAAACGGTTTGGTAATCATTTATGTGAACAAGTATTTCCAAGGCACACTTTTAAATGATCATTATAAAAAACAAGAGAATACCAGGTATGAAATAATTCCAACTCATACTATAGGACAGTAACACAAAAATACAGGTTAAAAGGGCAGTGATTTAAAAATATGCATAAAGAAAAAGTAAATCTGTTTACAGTTCTGTTTCACATGGGTGTTGTTGAGATGTATCCATAGATTTAGTCCCTAATTTTGCTCTCAAAGTGCAGCAGATTGATGCTTTTAACTTCAATATATAAAAAAATCATCTTCCCGGGGGAGCATGATGACTAGTTTGATCCTATATATACAGAGAGGTTGGGTTCTGCTTCATCACCTGCATTCTCTCCAATGACAAAAATTAAAGGATATTAAAAGGCTTATGTTTTCTTATATTATCTTAATTAATTCAAAGTCCTAATATACAAGAAAGAATATAACTATGCATTTTTAAAGATGGTTCTTACAAAAAAAAAACGTCCAACTAACATTATTGCTGATGTCGCGCTAGATACAAATATTTAAAACAACCATACAAAACCCTTAAAGGCCTTTTTTTGAAGAGACTGAATTGAATGCTTTTAAAGACTTTTCAGTGTCTGTAAATATGATGTCGTAAGAAGTTGTGGTTAGTCTGTCCAAAGAAAACCTCAACTTACCCAGAGTTGTTCTGCTGGTAGAGTGGTGGATTAGTTTCATCCACTCCGAGAGCCATCACATGAGTAAAATCCTGCTGACCCCCAATCAAAGTAGTCTCTGTGTATTCTATAAAGTTAAGGGTCAAATGATGCTTGTCCCTCCCTTGAACACCGTCCTCCTCTTCCCCCGGAGACCCTGCAGGTTCCAGAGCTGTGTCCCATGCAGACAGAGTCCCGTACCCGCTGCTGAGCACTGTGGTCGCCCGCTCCCCCTCATGGTTGGCGGTCTGTGATCTCTGGAGTGGAGGTGAGGGGGAGCTAAAAGTGGTAAGGGCTGGGGCTGCCAGGCTGTTATTGTCACTGGCCACATTTTTGGAGAATGTGCAGCCATTGGGGATGAGGGGGGAAATATAATCCTTTTTGTTTGGGGTAGTTTTGGTCATCGAATTTAGAGAGAACTCTGTGTGTGGCTGGAGGCTGGCCTGGCGGTTCTGGAGCTGAACCAGAGCTTTGATTTCATCCTGAATCAACTGGGAAAAGAATAGCATGGTTTACTGCATGAACAAACATTTTTACACCATGGTAAGTAACTAAGACTAACGCAGACCTACCTGTATTTGGCACTGGTATTGTTCTTGCTGAGCGAGTATTTGCTCTTGGTATTGCTTCTCAACCAGCTGAAACAGATGCAACCATCGGCCCTGTAGTAGAAAAAAAGAGAATGTAATGTCATGTAGAATCACTTCTCACAGCAGGACTATAACAGTTGTGACACACCCATAAAAAAAAAATGTAATCACTGTTTAAATCAATTAAATTGTTTTACATACAGTTACCTCATCGGGATGTTTGACCTTCACTGTGCAGAATGACGTATGAGCAGAGTTTGTTCACTGGGCTCATTTTATATATGAACTTAAGATGTGTACTAAAACGTATGGATTTTTTAAATGACGACAAGTTTGGAGGGAGATTTTCTCCAGTATGCAACTTACAAGAATACTTAGCATTCAACCAGAAGTGAAATGCAAAGTATTGAAAACATGAATGCACGTACATTTACTGAGAATGGATTTCACAGGGAAGTATGAGACATCTTGCAGTTCAAGTTTTGAAGTGAATTTGCATTTTCAAAGATTATGGATTTTCAATTAGGAAAGAAAAGCAGCAGACGCAATTTGAAGATCTTTAATGAGGTATAGTAACTTCTTAAAATCTTATTTCCAAGTGTTTTCGTCTTAAAATATGTCTGGAGGGTATAATTTAACTGTTGTAATGATACAACATGTGTAGTGCACAGAGCCACAAGAGTCTGCAGGGACCATCTGGGTGTAGCCTGTATGCGTGAACATGTTCATGTATGCAGAACTGCAATGCAGAACCATGTGCCTGGCCTACTTCCTACCTAGTATATATAGAACATGGCAAATATATATTAGCTCAGCTGACAGATACATTTATTAAAACAGCAGTAACGATGTTAGTAAATCCATGTAAACCCAATGAGCAGAGCTGATCTGCATAAAACATAAAAGATGTGATTCTGAAACTAAACTATTCTGCATACAGCTTGCATGTACATCAAACAATAGCTCTCTAGAAATGTAGGAAAGAGCCTTTTAATTAAGAGAAAATAGTGGGGGTTTTTAACAGGTATGTAATCTAAAAGGCTGATGAACTATGCAGTGAAATGTCTTTATGTTGTAGCGCATCACAGTTGTCTCTTCACTGCAAATCACATCCAGTGTCTGAAAAGATCAGCTGCAGTGTGGTGCTGTGTCTCTCTTACTGTCAGGTGTGATCCACACAAAAAATAAAAGTGACAGCTCAGAAATTAGGCTGCCAGCTGCCAAATGCAGAGCGCAAGAACAACTGCCACAGCAGCTAACCCCATCTTCTCTTTCTACATCATGAGTGTTCATGTTTACTCTCATTTACACATAGTGCAATAATGATTTCCTTTCAGACTCTGTGGTATTTTCCTACCTCACAATCCTTCCAGATCTCAGGGTCGGTTTCTCCGCTGCTTTGGATCTCCTGCACCAAAGCCCTGAGGGTCTCAAGAGAGCTTGGGTTGATGAATGGGAGGCTCTTCCCCTGCTCAAATGCTTCCTCTGTGCTCAGACACAAACTCCTGCAATAGAGTTATATGATATGAAAATCAAATACTTTAGTTAAATACTCAATAAATGTGCAAGAAAGATCTATATTATCGCATTACTGGAAAATTGCATTTGTCCTTAGATAAATGAGAGAGTATATTTAAATTCCCTGCTGCTAAACATATACTGGCCACTGTTTCATATTGTATCTCTGGACAAAGACACTAGAGACTTTGTTCCATATAGAGTGGCGAAGTCCCTCCCCTTCCGGGGACCTCCATGGGACCTTATTTTGGAAAAAGTATGTATTGAAGTCAATGGAGAGAGAAAACTTATCTTTCGATCCCGTTTGAATTGTGCCACGAATTACACATATGATGTTTGTCAATCTTAAAAAATCATTTTCGTGTCAAAAAAGTCACAGTTTGTCGTAAAACTGTTGAAATATAAGACTATGAAAAATACGCAACTAGAAAGACTACAAATCCCAGAATCCCGGTCCCGCATGCTGGCTCTCACGGAACCGACTAACTCCCCTTTTGTGTATGTACAGCTCTCAACATGCCCAGACTTGTAGTGATTTTCTCCTCGTTTAATACTTTTCGCCTCATTCTGAAAGAAAGAAGCGAAATGTGCCAACGTGACGGCCGTCTTGGTGTGTGGTGCGAGACGGGAGAGAGATGTAGTTCATTGAGCGGTTTCACACAAAACAAAGTGTTACTTCACAGTTTTACGACACATTTGTTTTTTACTTGCAAAATTATCTTTTAAATTAACAAACATCATATGTGTAATTTGTGGCACAATTCAAACGGGATCGAAAGATAATCTTTCTCTCTCCATTGACTTCAATACATACTTTTTCCGAAATAAGGTCCCATGGAAGGGGAGGGACTTCTGATCTCTATACAGTAAGATGTTTACAGTTACTGCACCTGATCTTGTTGCATGCTGGTGTGATGTCCATGTTCTCCACAGTGCCTCCTGTTGTTTGGGAGGTTGTGAGTCTGTCCTCTGAGACAGCCAGCCCAGAGGCTGATGTTCCCTCAGAGGACACCAAAGAGGTCTCACTCTCCTTACCCACATCCCCATCAGCACTGGCATGGCAATGGCTCAAAGCCCCCGAGGTGGACGCATCCTCAGAGATACTGTCATCTGTGGACATGTTTATGGGCCCATGCAGAGGGGGTCAGTCTGACAGCTGGAAACCAAGAGAGGGGGAAACAAGAAGCAGTCAGACATGTGATGTGGAAATCCACACACCTGTTTGCTTGCACTAAAATAAACACTTGTACACATCTATGGAGAACAGATAATTATACCACTATGGGGGTAACTGGGTGTTAACGATCCATCACTCAAACTGTGTACTCTGTGCAATGATAATATTGTTGTATCTACTTGATTTTGATTGTTTGCAAAACAAAAACAAAGCAGCAATAACACAACACAAACAAATAAGCAAGATGTGCAGGTTATATTTAAATAAATAAAACCTAGAGGTTAACAGAAGGCATCTAACTTAAAAATGCATTATAAGCCAATACAAAAGTAGAATAATCAACAAAAGTAAACACACAAGCACACAGAGGATCAAAAGTAAAATATTATGTAATAATCTTATCTAATAGAACTGTAACAACAAGTAGCTGTTTAAAACCCAGCTATTATAGCTCATTATAAGAACTCTTTCCATGTCAAATATCTAACTATACATCTGATGTCAAAATTAAATAATTAAACAAAACCTTAACAAAAATACACAAGATGTGTAAATGATTTACATTAGCATCTACGATTATTCTGTCTAGCATGAACTGTTATTCCTGGGTGACGAGCATCTTGTCTGGACTGGCCATGTTTAATTGAATTTAGCACCATCAACACTATAAACAAGACACAGACAGACAGCTATAATTAGCCATGCAGCAGCGGTTTAAACAATTAAACAATGCCAGCTACATTAGCTTCCTTAGCTACGGTGTCAACCAGCAAGCACCGATGTTGCAGCCCGTTAAAGTTGCCTGTCAACTCTGGGGGCGGTTGGGTGAGTTATCTAGCTAACATGCTAACTACAACTACCTAACACTGACAGGCAATTGGTTAGCTAGCTAGCTAGCTAAATTGAGCTAAGTTGGTTTATTACAGGTTTGTAAGGAGAGCGTAGGCAAGCTGGACAGCGCCAGTAGCATTATAACACACACAAAACGACATGCAAACATTCTTTTATAGAAGAAATAATGGCGCAGATAGATAAAATAATAGTTGACGTTACCCGTTGACTTGTATCATCGTTTCATCCATATTTCTGTGAGTAGACGAGACAGCTAGCTGGTTGCTGGTTGGCTACTGCACTGCAGTGATCTGTGGCTGCTGTAACGTTCACAGCCTGCAACGCCATTGGTCAATCCGTAATAGCCGTTATTGGTCGTTCCTCTCATTCTGTATTTCTATTGGTTGTTAGGGGGGGAAGACGTATACACATGTTGGGACAAAAGCTGACACAGAAGAAAAACTTCTGTCACCGTTTCTATTGGTTTTTTAATTTATTTTTTGAGCTACTTCTACTTTAATAGTTCCATTTTATATACCACTACATGTCAGAGAAAATATTCAACTTTTTGAACCATTATATTTATATTATGCGTGTAATTACCTATGGTAATTACTGGTAAATTCACAGCTTTAGATTTTGTTTATAAACTAGTGAACAAGTGAATATCATTATTTTAAACTAACTACAATGAAATGATTTGATTTTGTAAGAAAACCTGTGGCCCTTCAATCCGAAACCTTGTGCACTTTTACTTTTAATGCCGGAATATTGGGTTCCATCCGGTTCCATCACGCTAGTGTGTAATCCTGATTTCCACCACTATTATCCTACAGAAAGCCCTACAAAATGATATATACATATATATTGATAGTTGTTTTTTTTGGACCCCAGGCCTATCTGTCAACAGTTCACTCGTTAATATTTTAACAAATGTGTCTTTACATTGTCAGTTTAAAAAAATAATGAAATGAACTGCTTTTATGTAGCGCTTTTATCCAAGTGTCCTATTAGTCGTACATTTACACACACTAACGGCATCAAGCTACCATATAAGAAGCTGGCCTAAACATAGAGACAAATTGAGAGTCATTATCTTAATTAAGAAGCAAGTCAGATGAAGAATGTCCACAGAAAAAAAGATAAAAATCCCTGTGGCTTCTTAGTTGTCCCCTTTCTTGACCACTATAATAAAAAGTTGGGTAGACATAAGTGATCATCAAAACTGGATGACGAATGTCTGAAATGCACTGAATCATACAATGACAACTATATTGAAAATACAATTTATTACACAGAGTAATAAATACATACAAAGATGCAAGTAACAGCATTTTCCTTTTTTATAATACCAAAACCAACCTCAACACGAATGAACCGATGCATTTGGCACATTTCTGCCCCTCACTCACTTACAGTCGTGTGTGTTATAAGGGTCTGAAAAACAGACCAAAATACTATCAAAAAACAAGTCTTTCCATCTACCCCTGTACAAGCCATGCGCCGTCTACAATTAACCCCCGGGCCTGTTCACATGCACAAATCAATGTTTTAAATATGAAGTCAAAACTAAGATCCCAAAAGTGGGGCATAAAAACACATATGAATGAATTCCACTAACCCACACATGATTTAAATGATCCTCCAGAACCCTCAGGAGTCATGAATTGTGTTATTGTATTTTTTTTTTCTCTCAAGGAGCTTGATTTTCCCATCCTTTGTTCATTTACTTCCTCTTCTCCAAGGAAGTGCCATGCAAGTTTTTTATTTTTTATTTCACGAGACGCACTCTGTTAGTTCTTCTTGCAGGGAGGAATGTCTGTTGGCAGCTAGGACCTCGCATTTCTCTCCGTCTCTGACAAACATTCACGCACCAACCCTCTGGCATGGATTATTCCTTTAAAGAAAGACAAATACAATTTAAATTAACAAACTGTAATATACTGTAAGTTGTGCACTCTAATTGTTCTACATTTCAGGCAATGAAAGAGGATGAATTCAGAACATTTATTTCAGTAAAAGTAGTGATATCACACTGTGAAAATACTCCAATGCAAGTAAAAATCCTGCACCCTTACTTAAGCAGAAGTATTGTTAGCTAAATATACTTGAAGAGTAGAGTAGTCATTTTGCAGTAAAATGTTCCCTTCCAGTGTTTTACAATATATAAATAAATATCATTTGTTTGGATTATTATTGCTGAATGTGTACGTCAAATGTTACTCATGTAGATGTTTATAGTTGTGCTAATTTTGAATACTTTATAAACTGTTGAGTTGTTTAATCTTCAGCAATGCGTTATATTGTATAAACTAGTCATGTTTGTAACGTTGGTTTCCTATCCATGTCTTTGAGATGCTAATAATGAACTGTTAACCAAAGAATTTTTACTTGAGTATAAGTACGTAGTTTAATTTCAAGGTTAACTGTTACCTCTTTTCAGTCTCTCCATTGCACTCTTGCTTCCGGCATATGTGGGCCTGATCTCCTTCCCAAGCTCTTCGATGATGGCCAGCAGCTCTGCATATTTGTTCTGAGGCACTTGGCTGCCACTGGAGCCCTGAGGTTAGAGCAAAAGACAAGCCAGGTTCAACACATTTCACATTGATTTTGGTATGCGGAAGGTAGCAAGATCACAAATAAGTGACGCAAAATGTAAGAACTTACAAAAAGGAGGTCTATTTTAAAGAAAGGAATATGTCATTACAATAATCCTTTGAAAACCATCTAAGAGCAAGAAAAAAACAGGCAAGCATAGACACGTTTGTAATATCTCATTAAATTAACATTTCCCCTCCAATTATTATTGAGAAAGCAATTAAAAGTAACATCTTGAATTTCACACATCAAGATTAGTTTACTAGTCATGTGTTGTACTAGTCTACCTTGGAAACAGTTGTATGTCTTTTTTGCTTCAACTGACCATTATCTGTCTTTTGCAAGTACCCTACTAATGGAAGTGTATAACATTCCTTTAAATAGGAAGTCAATGAAGTGAAATATATGTGACAATCAGATCAGCAGTTTACCTGTGAGAATCCCAGAGACGGAGGTCCAAAGTCACTCAGAAGCGGCCTGTAGGACTGCAACGTGGCCAGGTTAGCTGCTGAGGGAGACTGGAGGCTCCCAACTGTTCAAAAATCACAAAAGGGCATTAGATATACAGCATCAATTGTTGTCATTGTTGTTAAGATAAGATGGACAATAACATCAGAAAATAGTTAAAAACACTAATTTGACCAAAAACTGAAATCAGACCTTCAGATTCGTTTTGTCTAATTTATTAATATATTTTGTGGGCATAAAATAACATGTTTCTGCATTGATAATAATAATATTAATCTAAAAGTTAAATATATGACAGTGTTACAAAGAGAGAAAACATGTAAGCAGTGGTGGATGAAGCATTTCGATAGTGAGGTAAAGGTAGCTACTATACTACATATTAACCTTACGTTGTTACTAGAATAAGTCCTGCATTCAAACTCTAAAAGTTCTCATTATGAATTTTAGAAACACATGTTATTACATCGTTAGATAATAAATATTGCTGCAATAATTTGTACATTCCTCTAATTTTGAAGCTGGAAAAGGATGAGCTCATTTCAATTACTTGATGTACTGCTGGGTATTTTTACGTACAATAACACATCATACAAAGTACAACTTAATTTATATTTGAATAAATATTCTCACGCTGTCAATACAATTCAAATGACTCCAAGATGCATTGAAGTCAATGATAATGAGGTGCCTACTTTCACATTACATTCATCATATTTGAGTAAGATACTGAATGCAGGAGTATTTTTTTAAATGTGATAATATTCCCACTAGTGGAACATAAAACATCAAAATCCTTAATTCCACCAGAGTCGAGGCATGTGTTGTCCTCCGCCCTCGCCGCTCCCCTGCTGCTTTGTTCGGCTGCAATAATCATCCTCCAACGCGAGATGTCCTCGAAGAGTCATAAAACAATTCAGAGGCAGATCAATCAGCAGCTCCGACCGAGGAGCATCATGGAGGAAACGGAACAAGGCTGGCTCAAGAAGACACAAGTGATACATTTTTGTCACCGTGAAACGGCACCCACCCGGCGGGACCAGGACCCCGGGCGACGGTTAACGGCATTTTAGGAACCGTCGCCTCGTCGTTTCTCACGTTAACCGTCTTTCTCAGCGGCTGATAGCACGGATGGCGCTCTTTTACATTAGTAATAATGGCGGATATGAATTAGCCTAGCTCCCAGGATCTGACCCTATATATATAACTGGACAAAAACTACAGACACGGTCTTTCTCCAGGTATTCTCCGAGACCCTGAATTTAACACTCGATTTAACGGACGGATACTTTGATTTTCCACCATTTTTTCTCCTTACCCTGGTTCCCAGAAGTTCCCGGAATGTGCTGATGGACATTGGGTTTATAAGACATTCCCAAAGACATTGTAAATTAAAGAAATAAAAATGACCCGAAATTCAGTGAAGCGTCTGTCTCTCACTTTTTGTTTACAACAGCGGCACCGGCAAATATGGCCGTCACTTTATATTGACACCCACTATGCTTTCTTACACTGCTACTATCCATTGCGGGTTATCAAGAAAAACGGTTAAATTCTGATTTCGACGATCAAGCGACGGATTTTACCCGCCGTTTCACACACATTTAGCACATTTTACTCTACATCAGTCGGGAAGTCTACTTTAAAATACACTTTTAAAACACTTTATTACATTTAGGGATGTTTAAAAGGGTAACATGTTAAGTATGATTGTACTTTTTCCATCACATTTTAAGTATTCTTTTGGATTTTACACCACATTTAGAGACAAACCCCAATGTTTAAAAGCAAGATAACTAACTTCGTGTATGTTTATTTGATTTAAGGTTACATTTAACATTTATGCAGATTGGTTAGGAGAGTAAACGCTTTTTGTTTTAGGCAAATATTAACACTTTTTCTCTGAAATGAGAAAACGAGCTTGTTTGCAGGTACCTGTCTTTGTCTGTGAGAGCGCATCCATTGTTTCGTAGAGTGAATCTGTAGAGCTTTTACATTAACAAAAATGAAAAGAAGAATTTGAGTTTATAAAGGATCCACTCATATTTTAAAGGAGTGTAGCTGTGTATCCTCTCCTCTTCCCACAGATGCCTCTGTACTATGTCCCACCAGGCTCTTTTGACCACATGGTTGGACACACAAGCACAAGGTTTAGCCCAATCCTGGCCCACAGTCATGACCTCTGACCCCAGAGAAGCAGTGGGATGTCCCCTAACAAATGAAGATAACAATGGGTGAGGAGTTGGTGCTTTCCTTTCTATTTATCATGTCATACTGATCCTAAAATTAAATAAATCTATCATAAAATATCTCCAATTTACACTGTTCGTGTATTTCTTACACAAAATATTTGAATTTTAGGTGGCTGTTTGCAAGTGTTTGCAAGCATTGATCATGCTGCTTGTTGTTCATACACCAATATGATTTGGTCTGATATTCATAATAATTTGTCTATAAGATAATTATAATAATGTATTTACTTACAATTAAATAATGTCTTGGCTCATCAAAATGAAATACAAAAGTAAAACGATTAATTATGCAAAATTGCCTTTTTCAGATTGACATATTATATATGATTATTGATGTATTTATAAGTTCATCACCTTAATGTTGTAACAGGTCATGGTGAAGGGAATTGAATTATTTTACATTCTGCTAGGTAATATAATCTTTTTGTCAATTATCTTTGTATTTAGCTAAATCTGCAGTGTAAAAAACAAATGTATTGCTTTAAAAAGTACCGATTTCCTAGAGGATGAAATGAGAATAATGATCTAGGTAGCATACATATAAGTGAAAATGTGCTTGTTTTCGATTATTATCCCACATCATAAAACACTTTTATAACCATAATGAATCCCAAGCTTCTATATTTGCCTTTTGGATCCCAATATAATTACATTAAATAATCAGCAGTACTACAAAGTAGAAGTATACCAAGCTTTATTGAGCATCACACTCATTCATGTACAGGTCATGTTGAATTTTGTACAACTCTGTTACTAGTGCAACTCGTGCAATGATGAAAGGAGAGAAAATAAAAAGTTCAAGTGTTTCAACTTTAAAAAAGGAAGCATTCTGCCATTACGGCATCAAAAACTATGTTACAGAGTCAGCAGCCCGTGTATATAACATCTCAAAGACCAAATAAAACAATTTGTTGGCTTATATATGATAATTATTCAAGTTATAATACTTCCAATTCGAGATAAGACCTTTTCAATAGTCTCTCCCATTTTTGTCGGGACTCTGTGTCTATCCTTTTATAAAGTGTACAAAATGCAAATTGGTATGATACAAAGACTTCTTCCTTACCATTACACTTGTTTCTAAATGCTTCCATTGTGAAAAGAGAGTACAGTTAATAACATTAACTAATGCGCATGTTAACAATGTGTCTGAGCACACTGTGATAGAAAACACATCCGTTTTGTATAATTATCAGCATTTAGGACAGTTTGTGTATCCAGACTTGTCGGTTTTTTCCAGTGCAGATTTAACAAAATGTAATATAGGACTGAGGCAAAAGAGGAGGGTTACTTTTCAACAGACGCAATCATCCGTTTCCTTAATAGCACAGCTTCAGAGGATTCAGACAGATGCGTTAGAAACATGTACTGAGAAAAGGAGCTGTAAATACAGCCAACCACAGAGCAACGTTACGGAGTAGCGGTGGCGCACCGTGAGTGAAGGTCATGCATTTCAGATTCTTCATTAAAGATGTTTCTTTGTTAGCTTTGTTTTTTTTCAAAGAGGGTCTATGTACGCGTTTAAACCCTGAGCAGAATTCTTTAGAAAAAGGAACAAAATAAATATTACATCTGAGGCAGAGCACTTGATATTCTTCGTCAAGGACTTCACATTGCTCACAATTCCTCAGCTGCAATTGTTGCGGTTAACATGTTTCCTGTCATTTGAAAGAGAGTTAGTACAGCAAGGTAATACTGACATCACAACATTGCCTCAGACATTAGGCAAGGCAAAGACCAAAGGTGGTTTTAACCTGCAACACAAACTACGAATAAAAGTTTTTAACAGACTGGGGAGAAGGGAGAACAAATGATTTACTGCTTAAATAGAACGGCAGTTTTTTCTCCTATTCAACATGTATACGCAGTATATAAACATTCAATAAATGGTTTGCAACATGTATGTAGTTGTAAGCAGATATGCATTTATAAACACTACTTTCAATATTTTAACTCCTCCTGTGGGCATCCATTACTGATGACTGCTGTATAAACAGAAAATGAATGGGACAAAGTTCTTATAATATGAAGCATGTCTTTAAAAAGGACACATAAAAAAATCCTTATATCTGCTTATCAATACAATTTGGTGTGTTGTAAACAATTAACAAACTGTCTGAATTCTGCTTATAAATGCTAAATTGAGAAAGGGGAATACACTGTGTTGATAGCAGCTATCCAAAAAGAAAGCCCGGTTTGCTGATAACAAACGTGACTCATTCCTCGAACAGAAAACAGCGTTTCAATATTATCTTTGGGAATCATTTCTCTCGCCTTCATGCTCTATAAAAAGAAACCAACCGAGCAGCTGGCACTAAAATAAGTCTTTTACAAATCAAAGTCTGACGTGTTAGTGCTTTGTAGAGGTGCTTGACTGATGAAACTATATGTAATGATACAAAGACATATTTGAAAAACGCCAAGCTGTAATGGATACCGATAATCAGAAAACTACCTGCAGATATAAGGCTTCCTGTTTTCCTGGAATAATGTCCAACACACTTTTTTAAACCACAGACTAATTATTTCTCTGGATTAGTGCTGAATGATGTCTGAGGAGCGATAAACAGTTTTAATAATATATTAAAATGAGATTGTAGTTTAGCTTTAAATGGCCTTTTGAATGAAAGTCTGAAGCCCTCAGACTTTCAAAGACATAGTGTTCTTTGTCTCATCCACCTTTGGTCTGAACCAAGAAGAAAGTCTTTGCTTCACACCAGGTAGTGCAGGCTGACCAGCTTAAAGCATGTGTAGGAGAGGATAACAGAACAGCCACAGGCCAACATGCCCTCTAAACTTCTACGCTGTCTTCATCAATATATCACAAATCTTTTCACTCTGAATGTCAGAGGACAAAACATCACCCGTCAAAATCTCTCAAGGTGAACACAGGAGTCTCTGGAGAACTAGAAAAGAAAAGAAAAGAAAAAAAAACCTGAAATCTTTTCTCTGTACAACCACTGCTTTACATCTGAGAATCACCACAGCTTGGTGTGACACCCCGGACCCTCAGAGAAAGGGGTGGGGGTGTCTGTACAGGACAAGGGGCAGCGGTCCTGGAGCCTGCAGTGCAGAGATAGAGGCTCATCAGTCAGACCCCTTCAGAGAGGGATGTGAACTTGAGACGGGATTTAACGCGGCCCTCCCTAAACTATGTGTTGGGGGCCTGGCTGAGACTTTGGGGGTGGAGCTGCTGCCGTTTCTGCAGCTCCTGCACGGCGAGCTGCTGGCTCTGGTCCGACGTCGAGAGTTTGTTGATTAATGCATTCACGCAGTTCGCTGGAATGATCAGTCCTGTAAAAGAAAGAAAGAGTTGACAATGAACTTATGAGCTTATTATTTTCCTTTAAGAACTATTCCTTTAAAATCAAAACGGCCTTTCAACTTACCGACTATCCTCTGTCCATCTTCTGTTCTGAGGCGGACAATCTGCACCTTCACATTGGTTCCACTGAGCGGGGTGAGCACTTCCTCCAGCTCGTTCCACACACTGAGCACTGAGCCACACAGAACGTAGTACGTCCGACACCGGAGTCCAACTTCACACAGAAGACCCACTGAGGCTTTCTTACAGTTACCCCGCCTTTAAGAAGAAACAGACCATTTATAGGTTGAATGATCAAAGCTGTTTATATTCTATGTTTTCATTCTGTTCTACAAATCCCATCACAAGACAAAAACCAGCAACTCTTTGTCTTCCCCAGCTGGTTTATCTATGAAATCTTGTCACAAATATCTAGTTGTTTGCTGGTGATTGTAGTTTTGATAAGAAATATTGCATTTGGTGGCGATTCATTTTCAGCAAGGGAATTATCCAACTTTGGGCTCCAGTAGCTGGACAGAGTTAAACATATAGAATATGATCAGACCTGACCTTTAGAGATCTAAAGTGCACATACCAAAATGCATGAGAGCAGATCTTTGCTGACGACAGGTACTGGTCCATCCAGTGCTGCTTGGCGTCATCTGACATAACCTAAAGAGGAACAAGCACATTTCATGATTAAGTACATAAATCAATAGGGACTTTTTTTCCATATTCAAATTTGAATACAAACAATGTTTCACCTTTTTAAACTTTTTCTTGATGTCTGCATACGTCTCCAGTTTGACCTGTCTGCCGGTGTTCGGCCTGTAAACCAGGAAGAGCCTCTTCTTGGGGTTCACCTCTTTGACCAGTATGGCTGTTTTCTTGTTGTTCCTCATCTGATAACGACATAAAACAAAACATTTAAAAACAGTGGAACCCCAAGAAATTAGTAAATGTAGGATCCATTCATTCGATAAGTCATATCAGCTTTAACTAGAAAGTCATATTAACCAACAGCACTTGTGGAAATGAGGCATATGTGAGAATATTTCTCAATCTTCTCGTACCTGAACATAGAAGCCATCATCCCCTCCATTCTGATCCGCCCAGACATGCGTGGCTTCCTCCCAGGACATCCCCCTCTCCACGCTCACCTGGGAAAACAAATATAAAGTCAGGGTATGTTACTGCAATCTAACTACATCCTAAAGAGCGCAAAGAGTTCATATAGAGATTTATTTATAAACTTACGTTGTACAGCTCTACATGTCCTGCTGTGGTGTATCCTGGAGTTAGGAATTTCTTGCAGTCTACCTTCTTCACCTTCTCATCACCATTGCCCAGATCTAATATGAGAAAAGGAAGAACATTTATTTTTGTATTAACGTCTGATACCTTTCAGAAACAATGTAATAGTGAAATAGTGAAATTCAAGGCCGAAAGATCGGTATTACTCAAGGGATTTTGTCACAGAGGAAAGCACTTTAAATGATTTAACATATCAAAAATGCTTTCTGTCCCAGTTTTGCTTCTGTATTTGTGGAAGCAGTTTAATGTGAAAATGAAGAGTGATGGCCATCTTACCGAGAATGCCCATGTCATATCTGCCACTCTTCTTGGCTTCCTGAATAACTGCGGCCAGTGTGTCAGAAAAGTATTGGAACAGGGCATTCTGCTGCTGGACCTCCATGCCCAAAATACGGTTCAGGAACTTCCCCATGTTGTTGTAATCTGTAGCAAACGATATGCATTACATTTATGTGAGAATGTCCACAAAACTGTCCAAGCGTTGCACTTCATATTACACAATATCAAACTGTTGAAATGTCATTTATTTTAACAATCACCTTTGTCCAGTATCATTGCGCCAAATCGTTCGTCCAAATTTATGATGCCCACACCTATTAATCCGGTTTGAATTTCTACAGGAGGAAATTACTGTTATTGACGACAATAGATCAAAAATCTAAAAAAGGTAGATAGTTACAGAAACGTTTTACAAAACAAAGTTGGTTTGGAATGTTTTGACTGAAAGGGAAATACGTTCATTGCATTTAACTCAAATTACCTTTGAAGAAATCTCCTCTAAAAGTACTTGGTGGAGGAACTAATGGAGAATCAAGCTTCACGATGGACTTCATCACAATCTCCAGAGCATTTCGGCCATACTGTAGCAAAGACAAACATGAGTGAGTTACAGCCAAATACAAACAGCAATAAAAGTTCTGAGAAAAAGGCTTTATGCGCCTACTTTGTTGTCAAAATTAAACCGGCTGAGATCTCGGGTTTCTGTTGCTCTTCTGTCTCCGTGAGTGAGAGCACCCTGTTACAAAGATTTAACAAATACAGTTAATATTTCATGTAAAACTTCCTTTAAATTAGATTTAATGATCTTTATTATTCATTCAATGAGTCCTTACCAGGCTTTCTAGTCTTTTGGCAACGATAGATGCAAATCTCTGCTCTCCTGCCAGCTCCGAGATAAGGAAGACATATTCTGGAGCCGTGACCTGGTTTGATCTGTGAGTTCTCCCTGTGTCCAAACAACACATTTGCACAATGAGATAATGGCATTCCAAACTGGCCCTGGTACAGAAGGACACATTTTGAATAACTGGCACTCATTCTGGTTGTGCCTTCACGGTGAGGTATATCTCTACTGACCGAACTGTTGTATGGCTCTGTCTGCGCTCCACGGCAGCTCCAGCGTCATGTGGACTCTCCGCCGCTGGTTCTTCACTCGACGATCGGCCTGCAGGGATATACCAGAGCTGGCAGCTTCTGAGATGATGGCTATGTTCTGGTTGAAAAGAAAGACAATAAACATGACTTTCCATGTACAAATGTGGAATGAGCAGCTGTTATTCTTTCTCTTTTTGTAGAAGAGTCAAAAGTTTTAGATCAACCACAAGCTAATTAAATCACTAGGTTGGCGGACATAAGTTCTAGCATTTTCCTTAAGTTAATATTGCACATTACAAGAGTTCCAATAACCATAATGTTGCGTTTACCTTCTCTCCATCCATGAACCTTTGCTTCTCGGTGAGATTGAGGATTTCCACCGGGACATCCAGCTCAGAGCGAGATTCATATGTGATGGTGCCGTCGTCATTGCTGACCACGCGACCTTTTCGGCCAGTCATCTGTAGCACAGTTAAAGAGACCGCCAAGTGATGTAAGACACAAATCAAATGATACACCTTTTTTTAAACAAAAGGAATAGAAACATTACCTCAGCTACGTTCTCGGGTCCTCCCAGTTCATCTATGAGCTCATCCAGGGTGTTGGGAGGCAGATCCTCAGCTAGCTCATCAAGTTGTTCCAACAGATCTCTCTTCATTTTCTGGGCATTGTCCACTGCGTCTTCACTTGTTAGGCAGCTATCCTGACTCTCTGCCTTGACTAAAGAACAGATACAAAGGCATTTATTAACCACCATGCTGCACCTGAGTCTTGTTATCCTGCTTTGCCATGTGGTATTGTGCTTACCAATGGCAGGCGCGCTGGGGGGTGCAACAGGGGCGGTGAAAGCGGGCCTGGTGGACCCCAGCCCGGAGGCTAACAAGGCACTTTGAATGCAGTCAGGATCAACACTCTTCCTTCTCTTTTTCTTCTTCTTCTCCTTTCCTTTCTTTGGTTCTTTTCTGATCAGCCATGGATCTATAACAAAGCAAGGAATAAATGTTTCCCGTTAGCACTGAATAGGTTATCAGAAAAAGAAGGTTTCACAATCCCCATCAGGAGTCTCACCATCTTCATCGTCGTCATCAGACTCGTCTCTGAATGGGTTGAAATCATCGTCTTCGTCCCCCGAGCTAACAGATTTGAAGCTGTCGTCACTCTCTTTACCAGACTCTCTGTCCGACTCCTCCGACTGGCTCTCCTCCGAGCTGGTACCAGACAAACCACCGTGCTTGCGAGGTTTCTTTTTCGGCTGCTTTTTGACATCTGAACCTGGAGAAATAATCAGAGGCATCATAAATGATCGATTCAGAAGAGTCAGGTCACAAGTAGGGATGTCCCGATCACCTTTTTTTGCTCCCGATCCGATTCCGATCATTTGATTTTGACAATCTGCCGATACCGATTTTTCCCGATCCGATCTTTATGCAATGCATTAAGAGAAAAAAAAGGTAACCGATAACGGCTGGTCATCCAACGCGATGAATTCAGCTATCTTGGCTGTTATTTGTTTGGCCTTTTCACAGTTCTGGGGCAGTTTCTCTTTCCTTTTAAAAGCCTCTGAAAGTGTTGGTTGTTTCAGTGCCGTTACCCGAGTGGCCGCTGTGTACTCGTCGTGTTGTTGTTGGTGTTTGTTTCTCAGGTGTTAGATTGGTCGTGTTGAACGTAGCTCTGTTCTTTCCACCACGCGGAACCTCCGCCTTGCAAACATTGCATCTGGCTGTTACACTGCCTTCGCTTTCAATTGTATAATACTTCCTAACTCCTGACATTTTCTCTGTCCCGACTCCCGAGTCACCAGCTGAACGTAGCCTCTCGTTAGCTTACTGCTACTATTAGACACTGCGCCCACTCTGTTGCCAGATTTGAGAGAAAAAAGCAACCTGGGGGGTATACTACGAAGCAGGATTTTCGCTTAGCCGGCTAAATTCAGGGAAAACTCCGGCTTTCCGGTCCTACGAAGCTGGTTCTCTTTTTAGCAGGCTAGATCTCCATGGTAGCTTATGCTGAGCGGCTAACCTGGTTGCAGGCTAAGAGCTCAACTCAGTGAAAGCACCGCCTGCTGACCAATCAGAGCTCAGTGTGCGGAGTTTAAAGCGATCAAGTCATATTACAGGAGAAAGGAAATACAGAAAAGCTGCCGTTGCAGGAAAGACGGCCGGCAAAAATCACCGACTGTGTGAACGTGAACATTAATAGAATATCACCTCCATCTTCAGAGCAATCTGACTATTATAACATTAGCGTTAAGAAAGCTTAATTAAATATCTGCCACAACATAAGTACACTGAGTGCAGACGTTGATGTGTCCCATTATAATTCATATCACATCATAATGTATCATATATCTCCTTATCTGAGTCAGCTTCTTGAGCCGTATCTGGCCGTGCAACACTTACAGTGTCATATACTGTATGCAGAAGTATTATTTGAAGCAACTCGTCAACTCCGAAACACTCGAGTCAAATGTAATTGAAGTCAGATCGTGTCTTAGACGGGGCAGTGATATCATAAACCTGTTAATGTACGCATTCAAACACTTGTTCTGTTACCAGCTGTGTTCACCTTGCAGGTGCAGCTCTGTGGCTTTGATCCTGGATAAAGTGTTTAAGTCATTGATGTTTAAAGTTTAACTTCTTCATATTTGACTAGTATTAAAGTTCACTTTTCATTCAGGAAGTATGACGCGCTGCGCTGTCAGTGCACTTGTCCATGTTTGTGATTGGTCGAATGCTCCAAATACCACCCCTTTCATATGAACGCGCACCTAACTAGATAGTAAACGGCTGGCTTGAGCGATCCACTTGATAACCCGCGTCGTAGTACAGTTTAGCGACAGCGCGTATGTTTTGGATTAGGCCAACCGGCTAACTCAAACATATCCAGGTTAGGTTGAACCAGCTTCGTAGTATAGGCCCCAGGTCTATGAAAACAAGCCCAAAAGAAGCAACACATACATGATGTTGTGTCATTTTAAACCAAAACTAAGGCCTCAGGATGACTTTAAGACGTGAACATGGTCATTTTTGTTTTGTAAAATCAAAAAAATATTTTATATATTAAAAAAAAAATCGATCACGTGATCTCTAGTCACAAGGAATCTTTAAGACAAAGCCATCTGTGATTTCATGAAGTCTTAGGAGAAGTTTGAGCTTTTTCTTACCTTTCCTTTTTTTGCCCTTCTGTTCTGGTTGTGCTGCAGGCTCAATGGGTGAGGGGGTCTTCTTAGCTGAGAGGTCGATACCTAGCAGAGTGTAAAGCTTCTGTCTGTCAGGAGCTGGAAAGTGCTTCTCAACCAGGGACTGCAGCACACCTCTACAAAAAAAAAAAATTCTTTATAGTTACAGACATATAATTTGCCTTGTTTTGGAGAAATCTTATCTTTAGTCTGTCCGTACTTTGCAGTCGACACAAAGTCATTGAGCTCTCCTCCTCCTTCCTCCAAGGCCTCAAGTGTTCTGGCTTCTCCAGTGGACTGAAGGCCGATCACCACACACTGCAGAGGGAATGTATATCATGTTAAAGCAGGCAGCACAACATTAACAGTTAAAAATAAATAAAATGGTGTCTTGCAAAGCATTCATCTCTTGTTTTTCAGTTCTAAATGTTTAAGTTATATTTTCCTTAACTTGATAACTTTATCATGTTTCTATTTTTTATTTAACTTGGTAATAAACATTTGAGCCTTCATAACATCAGGAAGCAGGGCTCAGTATGGCTGCTAATATGCCTGAGATTGCAGTTCACTTTGTAAGTTTAATAATGAACAGTGAATTGTCAGAAGTGTGTGCAGGTCTTTTTTATTTATTACATTTTCTGTGATAATTTAAAAATGAATCCACTTCATTGTTATTAAGTGTTCATGTAGTTAATCAAATAAACTTCAACTTAACCAATGATTTGGAGACTTGTCAGGCCAATCAAGTTCAGTTTATATTTAAAGTTTAGTCTCACCTTTCCATTTGCGACCTCCTCTCGAGCGAGCTGCACCACTCTGCGGACTTTGGAGGCGATGCAGAGGTATTTGAAGAACCTCTGGTGAGCAGACCAGAACTGGCCCCACATGGACTTCTTCATGCGCTGCTCGGCATCCATCAGGTTCGCTGCTGCCTGGAACTTCTCTCGTGCAAGCACCCACTAGGAGAAACATAGATCAAGTTGTAAATGGCAAGGACATCAAATAAATCACAACAATGTAACAAATGTGTTTGTTGTACTTATTCGTTGTGGCTTACCAGCTTGACAGATTTGTTGTACATCTTGATGTATTGCGGAGTCAGGGGAACCTCCTCGATCTTAAAGGTCACTCCTGTAAAACTCAACTGCCTTGCAATGTACATTCCCCTCAGTTTCATGTCCATGGCTACTATTTCCATGGCGCCAACACCTCTAAAATTAAAAAGAAAAAATGTGTAACATACATGTTAGCAGAGATGGGGTCGTTACAAAAAAAAAAAGTAATATATTACATATTACTTAAAAAAAAAATATATATATATATATTACACTACTTCGTTACTCTCTACATAAAGTAACTCGTTACTTTACTCGCAGAACCGGCCCGCCCCTCCCTACAGGGAGATCACGCAGACTGCGGCGCACCTACAGTGTAAGCGCGCCACAGTTTTGCCTCTGCGAGACTCCACTTGCTCTTTACTAAAATAGGCTACCAGCCAACCACAACAAGCTAACAGTCTGTGAAACGTAAAGAGCATTTGAAGAGAAACATTTTAATAACGGAAGTGGGCCATATCAATGTGATGTGACACTGGCAAAATAAACAAATAAATAGCCTCGTATAAAACAAAATAAGAGGTTGGCCTTGATAACGCATTAAATACACAAATATTGATTGCCTCAACAAAAAAAAGGCCTTTCAGCATTAAATATGCTAATGAAAAAGAACACAACCTAAAGCATGAGCTTCATTAATTGAACAGTAAGCTAAAAAATATACAATATAGTCAACATGGCCTTTTAACATCATTAACAACAATCAAAAACGAAAATAGACCAAAGTGGCATTGGCTGTGAACATAGGCCTATTACCACACTCCCTCTCGTGGTCTCAGACTGAACACTTCACACTTATTTGATGTGTTTGTCACTGAAGCAGTGGTTATACCGCATTAGGAGGAGGAGTCTCTCAAATAGTTGATCTGATAACTGATTTCTTCTTGGTGTTAGCACAAGACTTCCTAGGCTGAAAAGCCTCTCCACCGGCGCACTCGATGGGGTAGCGGTGTTGTATTTCAGGAAGATGCGCTTTATATTAGGGAAACGGCTCAAGACTGCCAGCTCTGCTTTGGTTACCGGTCCTTGTTACGACCCTGGGTCGTTAGGTCATTTGTGTGTTTATTTTTCCCTCCTTCTGTGTCTGTGTGAGTTAGCAAGCAGGTGGTGCCCGTTAGCTGATTAGCTACCCTCGTCAGGCTGATTGGTCCACCTGAGGAGACGGGAACATTTTAAGCTGAAGCCGTGCAGTTCCTCGGCCGCTCTCTCTGACTCAACTTCTCCTACTCCCAACTCTGCGCGTGTTGAGATCTCTGTCCTGTTGTGCTGTGTACTGACATTTTACCGTATACCGGTCCTTCTCTTCTGCTGTGAGACGGTGGAAGAAAAGCGGTTTAATCCGTCTTTGTAGAGACGAGTTATTTTACTCAGGAGTGCAAAACCCTTTTCTTTGGTTAATTCGTTTTCTCCTGTTTAATGTTAGAGTAGGTAAGAAGCCTGAACGTTTATTTTTCTCATTTGTTAGGTAAGATTTTTGTGTTAAAGGTTAGTTCGTTTTGTGGTTGTTACTCCTGTTTGTTATTTTTGTAAACAGACTTTCAGCATGTTTTTGTGATTCTGATTTGGTAATTAAATTACCAAACGTTTTCTCTGCCTTGGCGTCCATGTTCTTGGGAGTGGGAAAAGTGGGGAGAGTGCAACTTTGTGCTGCGCCTAGGTTCCCCTAGGCCTGGGCGTAACAGTCCTCCAAATTCTAATTTCTGCTGCTTTGGAGTCGGCGGCGGCGCACTCGCAACATCCTCACTCTGGGTTCGGGGGTCCTTAGCTATTAGCTTCACCTTAGCATGTGTTCTTTGCAGGTGCTTGTTGAGGTTTGACGTGGTGTTTACAGCTTCTGGCCTGGACACAGTTTGCACCTCACCATCACATTCCTGTCTATTCTTCGGACGAACTCAAAATAATGGGCATACCTCCACCCCTCGAAAGTTATCGCTGACTCAGCCATGTTTATGCAGCACTGCACGTGGAGATGTGGACGTGCAAGTCGCGCAGATTACGTACATATAAACCTGCGGCGGAAACCCCTCTTGTCTGTCAGTGTGATTATGACTGATTTTTAGTAAGTAACGAAGTAACGTGTGTTGGGGCAATGTTAGTAACTGTAGTGTGATTACTGAATTATAAAAGTAACGCGTAATGCGTTACACTACTCCGTTACCGACAAGTAATATTACAGTGTTACACCCAACTCTGCATGTTAGCACATTTTGCAATCACCAGCATTCAAGCCCATGGCAGGGAAGGGACATTTTTTTGTTTTTTCACATAAAAAAAAAGAGAAGAGGAAATGTACCTGCGCTCAACTGCTTGGATAAAGTTGTTAAATTCTCTGAAAGGTGTTTTTAGTCCCCAGATGCCGAGACGATTCATATAGGCCATATTCCTGGGTTCAGAGGCACCTAATGAGAAGAAATATATTTTCAGAATGTACAGCATTTGTACAGGTTTCCCAACTCCACTTGAGTTTACACTGCCAACCCTTTCAACAAGATAAATACATGCGATTCTACTAACCTGTAGCACTTGCATACACAACGCGAGCCTTGGGGAGTTTGTTCTGCAGTTCCAACACAGCAAGACCAGTTTTTGTAGGTTTCGATGATCCAACTGGACATACATTTTTGGCTTTGTGACACTCGTCATACACAATCTTAAGACATTTTGTTAAGGAAATTAATTATATAAATCACTTTGCTCCAGCTTAGTTGATTCCATTTTAAAACCCATGAAAAGGACAAAGTTACATCTATGGTACCAACTGATGGCTAATGGAAAGGATACAACTCCGTCAAAGTCCTCCCCACACCAGTGGAGAAGTTGTTGAAATCTGGTCTTGTATTTACCTCCCGATTGGCTCTCTCCGATCAAGGAGGAGTAGGTGGCGAATATCACACCTTTCTTCACACTGCCATTGTGTTTTGAGGTGATTTTTCCATATTTGAACTGGAAATATGAAGCATGTAATTTGAGTCACACTTCGTCGTTATAAGTCATGGACACACTTTTCCTTACATTGTTCAACACCATTTTCATATATGTATCATAAAATGATCTTACCTTGTTCAATGAATGAACAGAGATGTTTTTGGCTCCTATGTCCTTTAAATCCCTTTCCGCATCATACTTCAAGTCGTTCGAGACACTGAACCTGAACAAAAGAGGAGAATAGTAAATAATGAAGAGGTCATTCTGTTGACAGATCATTTATTTTAAAAGGCTAATCGTTTTAAGAGCTAAATATAATGTAAAGGATTGGGATATTTACCAAAGTGATCTCTTTCTGCCTAGAAGGTAATTCTCATAGATGATGCCTGCAACGGTCCGGCCTTTCCCCACACCTGCTCCATCTCCGATCAAATATGCAGCTCGGTCACCGCAGGGGAGGAATGTCTCGTGTTGCTGTGGTACACAGGGACAAGGAATTAATCATTACAACTCAAAAACGTAGCCTTTCAAAGGCTTCTTTCAATTTTGTGTCTTGTGTCAAAGTAAAAAAAAGTTATCATAAAGCTTTACTGCATTGATGAAAATCATCATAGTTTATATAGCCTATAAAATTAACAACCTGAGCTTACCTGAGCAGCATATGTAATTGCCTCCAGCTGCAGTGCAGACAGGCAGCCACGATCAATGACTTCTTCTGAGATGGACAGTCTGTACCACACATCTGGAGGGTTGACACTGGACAGGGAGCTGGTCTCCACCACAGGATCCGGATGTCGCAGGCCAATCTTTACTGAATTGACAAACCCATGATTCAGTGGAAGAGCAAATCACAATAGCAGTTTGTATTTTGTTATTAGATTGTGCGCCACCAGCCAGGTTGATACTGCAGTTACATCTCACTGTAACATATACTTGGAGTAATCCCGACTTGCCATTTAAAAAAAGTTCTTAGTGTGGAATAGAGGGTTTTGGCTAGACTAGATTAGGAAACAAACTATTCTGTAGTATAATACTGTCATTGTAGTTCAACACAACGGTTATACTTACATTTCATTGGCATGTACTCTGCATAAGTCTCTACAACACCCAACTCGTCCTCCTCTTCCTCCTCAGGCTCATCCTCCTCCTTCATCCCTGGGATTTTCTGTATCCATAGATTTACATAACAATAATGTTAACACCATATCAACACATTAGGCAACATTTATCAGCCTTTTTAAATCAATATTATAATAGTTACCATTGAATGTGAGAAGGGCTGCATTTTAACATCTTCATTCATCCAGATCCTGGGAGACTCTTTACCAAATACTTCTTTCTTGATCCCATTGATCATTTCAGCTGAAACACCAACAGAGAAAACAATTTAAGTACTGACAAGTTTTTTCTTCTTCTAATATTACAATTTGGATGAACAGAAATTGAATTTGCTCGTGTTGCAGAGAACTATCATGTGTTTTAAGCATAAAACACTGAACATCACATTGTTCAGGATTGCGCAATGTGAGTTTCGTGCCCTGCTTTGTGTAACGTGATAGTTCAAATCTATATTCTACCCATTTCATCATTTTCAGACCAAACGATCAACATATAACAACATTATATAATGAAAGTAACAGTGAGTTGCAGCCATAGTGTATTTCTTTCCAAATAAAACTTCCCCAAAAATATTTTTGAAATTCTCAAAAATAATTTTACAATAACAAAATGTGGATGGAGGAGGGCATAAAGGATCATGAAGAGTTAAAGTAAGTCAGAGATGTCAGACAAACAATTATTTAAAACTATACACCACAACTGATGCAATTTTCTTATACATTTTGAATGGGTTAAAACACAAATCTATTTGTACATATAAATAACACAACAATAATTGACCTGTTGAAGTTGCCGTTGCTACTGGTGGAGCGATGTTAGATGGAGGCTTCAGTCTCATGAGCTCCATCAAACTGTTCCCTTTAAGAGCAGTGCTTCTCACATTGCCAGTTCGGAGGAGGTCTTTCAGCTGAATTTGCTACAACAACAAAAGAAATGTATATAAATTGAGAATTATCAAATGAAATGCATTTCTCTAAGCTGTTGTGGCCTTGGGATGGTATCCATGGTTTCCACAAACGTACCTGATCTCTGTTAGAAGGCACTACTGTCGGCCCTGAAGGAGTACTTGTAGAGGATAGGGTTGAAGTTCCTCGCAAAGCTGAATTACTAACATGGACCACTTTGGTGACAGTTATGGTATGTTTGATGGGATTTGTTACTGATTGTTTGGTCACAGCAGCTCCGAGTGACGGCAACTGATTCAGCTGATTTAAGACAAACGTGGTGGTTGATGGCTGAGGTTTGTGCTGTTGAAGACATTGAGCAGAGAGAATAAATGACTTTAATACATACAACAAAACATCAGCTGCTACTTAACATTTTCCTAAATAATTAATTAAGGGAGGTTGTTAATGTGTAATCTCACCCTGATAGTAACAATCGGTACTGGAACTGGAGGATTATTTCGAAAAACATCCACCGACTCTGTCCCCATACCACCCTCCAGGGCACTGATGGAGATAGACTGGAAGAGGAGCAAAAATCAGAACATTAACATATAGCTTTGATAACATTAAGAAAACTATTATCTTCCATTCGAATAAAGACCAACTTACTTGCTGGGTTGTGGAGGGCTGTGCAACATCCTGAGGATCAACATCAAAAAAGCCAAAATCATTTGGACAAATGCCACTCTCACTCAGGGCAGCGAGGAGTAAATCCTGTCCAGGATCCATCTGCAGGACAAGAATACATGTATTAATAACAATGATAAATTTATAAAAAAAGACGACGTTTAAGAATTAGCAGATTAAATCACGACACAAAACAATTACATTGTACATGTACACTGTATTTATAGAAAGATTGTCAACATGTGCAGGCTATAGCTTCTTAAACTGTGAAAAGTTACAGCCACAACACAGACTCTATGCATTACATTAATGCACACAATGTACAACGATATATTTGTATTACTGCCGATTTTTATTCCACATTTTATTCTATTGCAATGTAAATACTGTTATATTTTTCTAGTTCTCTACCTGTGTTTTTAATACTTGTTTTACTTGTATGTATGCACCACAACACCAAGTCAAATTCCTCATACTTGTAAACCTACCTGTATAAACCTGTTTCTGATTCTGTTTGTGGTTATTGCATGTGATGAAGAATAATTCCATTATTAAAAAAATCTCATGCGAATTGTCTTCTACCAAACTCAAACATTTTCACAACATAATGCATGCACACAGCAACACTAGCGAGTTCAACATTTGAGTTGTAAAAAGCACAAACATTTCTTCCCAACTGTACTGACTATATGCAAATCGAGGAGTCGTTATGTATTAAAAGAGAGTGGTGTGTGTAAATAAAACAATGGAAAAGACAAATATAAAGAATACATCTGCCCAAGAGGTTACCAGATGAGGCTAACAACTACAAGCATATCATCAAACTAATACATAGTTTAAACTCTATGTAGGATAGCCATAAGGGAAGCAATGCAACTGATCATGCCTACAAAAAGAAAAACAAAACAGAAATGTGACCCTCAAAAACTACATGAACTAAAAATACCAAAAGGGATATTAGGACCCACATGTGTGGTACACGCATGAGATGAAACACGGAGTGCGAATTAAAATGCAATGCCCAGTTTCCCAAAGAAAAACTAAGATGTCATGTGTTTACCTTCAGCATTAAAAGACCAAACGTGTATGTAGCTATAACACACGGTATTTCAATCCAACGTAAGCATCATAATACACCTATTTAAAACGTTCACCTCGCCGTATCTCGTCCTGCAGCGCACGCGATAATGATATTAAAAACGTAACACTGAATCGAGATACCTAAATTCACTCCAAATCCAGACAAACTATGTAGAGGAAGGAGAGTTGGCCATATCTAACAGCAGCGTCTGCACGCCAGGTCAGACTTGTTCCAAAGTGACCCAAAACAAGACACGTGTTTGCAATGCCGTGCTTTAGTGCATACAACTTCCTGGTCCCTCTGACTCTAACGCCCCCGACCTCCTTGCTGGCTCCGCAGTTTGCTAATTTTAATAAAAGCAGGCACATTTGATGTATGACGGGACCAGGCTTTTAGAACCCTTATGTATTTCAACAAATGTATTTGGAACCAGCTAACCTTTGCCTTACAAGCTGTCATACCATTTAGCTAGTTAAACTAGCCTGGGTAAAGAAGGGTGACACGGCTAAACTGTGCTAACAGAGAGCTAACGTACCAAGACAGTTTCACATTCATTTCAGAGACACAACAGTGAGGACAAACACCTTAATGCCCAACAACAAACTACAATTTTAAGAAAGCTTTGTGTCATTAACGGTCATCACGGAGACACACATGTCAGTTAGCTTTTAACGTTATCCACACTGAGACCAATTACTAATATTGTGCATTTAATACCTGGTGGTTTTGGGTTACATAATAAGCTGTTGACATTAAAACGCAACAATTTCATAAGATAAAACTTAATTTATCCCAAGGGGAAATGTTTGTTCCACAGTTGCAATACAACGTGGGGAAAGTATAACTACACAGTGAACTTGAGCTATTTTCATTATGTGTGCATTTAATGTCAAATAGAAGTGTATGTTTTAATAGTTATGTTATAATAACTCAATACACATATGTGTCAAGTAGAAGTAGACAGTAAATGGTGGAATACAGAATAAACAGGTTGAAGGTAAGGTGCAATCCAAAGCTAGCTTGTTTTCGCTAACATGATACGTTGCTGATAAAATAATACTAGGCAGCTTATACAGCACTAACAATATGTGTTCAAAACAGCGTCTAAACCTTACATTTTAGTGTGTCCTTCCTCAACCTTATCCCCATACAGAGGCAGGGTTCGGCGGCGGGGTTCAGCTATCAGCCCCCTAGCATTGTTGTGATGTTGTGCTCAGTGTCATTGCTGTCGCTAAGCTAACATTAGCAACGAGGAGTAAACGTACACCTTAAAATTAAAATATATAATACTTTCTGTAAACGTACTACCAAGCCCCAACACATTTGTGTTTATAATAACCGGGGCTTTAGTGTTAAAACTAACAAATCCCCAGGCTAAAATCAACTCACTTGACAGTTCAAGAGCTGCTCTCTCTCGCCGCTCCGGTTCGGCAGTTTGTTGTCCTCTTCGCTCCGCCGCTCTCACGCCATCTTATTTTATAAAACGCTCAGCCGCATGCTGGTCACGTGACGCGAAGGCCCGTTTTCGCAGTCAAACTTCTCGCCCACCGTCGGTAAAAATGGGTCTCTGGAAAGCCGTGGGACGTCCTTTTGACACAATAAACCGATAAAAGCGAGTAAGTTAGCATTTCTGAAACGTTAGCACAAACGACAAACATAGCAGAGTCAGCGAGCTAATGCAACATCACGTGACCACGCGAGATCTTCGTAGGAAGTGACGATATTTTTTTTTTTCTTCTTCGCTGTTCTCTTCCTTTTTGTTTTTCCATCCTCTGCTTATTTTTATTTTACTGAGTTCTCTTTAAACACCCATGCTTATTTCCCTCCAGCAATATTCAACTTGTATTATCTGCATCTTCATCTTATATTTTTTTGTGACCAATTGTGTATTTGTTTACCTCCCCTCCCCTTTTGGATCATGATGACAATTACACATAACATGCAAATAATCACTTAAATACGCAACACAACCAAAGACATACGAGAAATAAAAAAATACAAATAGCACATTTTTTCCCACAATATTCATGTCCCAAACGCATCCACAAACCCAATTAAAACACTAAAATAGAAGCAATTTAAGCACTAAAATGATTCACAACAATAATTATAAAAACCATGTATTTATTATAACATTCAGTGGTGGATGAAGTACTCACAACTTATACTTAAGTACAATTAATAATACAATACTGTAAAAAAAATACTCTGTTACAAGTAAAAGTCCTGAATTCAAAATCTTACTCAAGTAAAAGTACCAAAGTATTAGCAGCAACATAACATTGAGTACCAAATCTAACAGTATTCCTTATCCATTCTTGGAATAACATTTATATCACTGGAGTTTATAAAGTGTATATAGTATACCATACTGTATTAGTTGATTTTTTTTTGTATTAATAATATTAACCTGCAAAAGTAACTATTAACAAATGCTATCAAATTTATATAGAGGTGTAATAAGTTCAATATTTTCAGTCAAAATGTAGTAGTGTCTGCATGTTTCTGTGAAAAAAAATCCTAAATTAATATCAACAATCTATAATGTTTATGTTATCTAAACGCAGTACCGCTGTCGGCATACAGGGGGCGACATTGCCGCGCCTCCCCGTCTCCTTCATTCTCATGGAGAAAGATGGCGGAGAGGAGCTGTGGAGGCTGCATCGGCTGAGCTGCTGGCAGTTCAAACAACAATACACGGGCTCACAGTCACCGTGGAAGGGGGCCGGAGGGAAGGGAGGGCACTGCCGTGTGAGCAGGGCGAGGTTAATCTCTGACCCGGCCGAAAAGTTCATTTATATTCTTTCATCGAAACGAAAAAGAGCCGAGCGGAGAGAGCCACAAAAACAAGTCGGACATGAACGGGGTAAGTTTGCTTGTTTCAGGTCCTAACGAAACGAAAAGCTAATTAAGTTGTTTTTTACGCTTATTTTTTCGAGATAGATTCAATTTTTTTGCATTAAAATCAAGATAAAAATAAACCGATATATCTTTATTTTGACTGTGAGTTACTTACAGTCGGTTTTTGTTGAAGTGCTTTGCTAACATTAGCTTTACGTTACATGTGTCTGCTGTCTGAGAGCATAAACATGATTTAGGACACAATACGACTCCAAGAAACGCGCATCTGTCGTTTTTTCATATAAGTTAGTCGTTTGAAAAGCAGATGTTGAGGTGTTTTCATTTTTTTATTTGAGTGAATTTGACCAGTAGATACTGGGCCAAGAGGCCTGTTAATTTAAAGGGACTGATGGCAGAGTGGGTATGGGTGTGGAGCCAGCATGTTTCCCTCCTCAGGGCCCCACCCACTGCTGGACATTTACACAAGTACTGCATACATAGTACACATAGTACAGCTCTATTATACGTGTTTTTATATTTATCCTGCACTATATTTGTTTGACAGCTCTAGTTACTTTTGAATAGAACACGTTGTCATACCTCTCCTTTCTAGTGTCAACCATACATCTCAAGATGTGTTGATTTTATTGTTTGTGATAAACTGAAGTGTTCTTTAATAGGTTGGAACATAATACTACTTCTACATACAAATATGTAAAATCTTGAAAAATGCATCATTGCTGAGCTGAAAACAGGGCTGTTATTCTGAGATCTTATAAAGTTTACTTAGACATATGTGCTTCTTGCAGGATGTTACCAACATATTAAGATTACATGTCACTTGTTAGACGCTTTTATCCAAAGCGACTTACATACTCAATACTTTGGGCAATCCCCACAGGAGCAATTTGGGGTGAAGTGTCTTGCCCAGGGCCACAATAACATGCTGACTGCATTGGGGTTTGAACCTGTGACCCCCTGATCAGAACACCAACTCACAACCCACTGCACCACATGCCTCCCAAGATCTTTTGATATGATATGCTGCCTTGCTGTTTGTTACTTTTTACTGCAAAGGATCCTTAACAAGATAGCAAATATACCCACTCATGTCTCTTGGAATAATTTGAAGTAGTCAATTCTTATAAATGTATAACAAAATGCATTAGAACATGTTTACACATGTATTAAAACATGATTATATGTTTAATGAGAAAATGGTTATAGATTATAATGTAGTTGGCAAACAATTTATGATACAATTTTTTTTATATGAAGATAAAACATATAGTTCTCATTATTATAATATGAATACATCTTAAAACATCTAGAAGGATTCTGGACAGATACAGTTTCCGTTTACAGAATGTCTTGTGCGTTACCTTGAGGTCTAACTAAATGAGTTGAATGCCTTTCCTTCCTTGTAAAAGTATTTTTGAATAGTTAAAAACTGGGATGGACCTCAAAGGAATTTGAGTTTTTATGTGTGATTGTGAGCTGATAAAAATGATCTAAACATCGACAGACATTTTTATTTAATATGCCATTACTATATTATCTCGATAAAGAGTTTCAGTCATATTGCAGTCATGGCACAAATGCCAAAAAAATCACTGTTTCCCACTTCTCAAACGTGATCATTTATGCTTTTCTTTGCATGGATAGTTAAGTGAATATATTTCGGTTTAAGTTTGTTTTAAGGGAAGTTTCTAGTGTTTCTTCTGTGTTTGGTCTGGGTTTATTTATTTATTTTCTTCTTTTTTTAAGTATTCAATTTAGATGCTTTTCTTGTTTTTGTTTGTTAGATTGTCTTCACTATGTGATCTTCTGTGAACACCATGTTGTGCTTTGTTGTATTTTTTTTAAGCAAACTTGAAGCATACAGCTGTACTGACTTTGGACAGAGTGTCAGTGAAAATACACAAGGCAGGAAGCATGCACTAAATACATTTCTCCCTACCTTCACAGGATATTGTTTGCAACAGCCATTCAGTCACTGTCCTAAGCTGCACCAAGTCCATATCTGCAGTCCACAATGAGATCAAGCTGACCCAGGAGGGAAGATGCTCTCCAGTCTGCTTCCCGCAGAATGATGCTCGGAGGCTGGGAGAGGGTGAGTGTCTCTGCAGCTCAGTAGAGACGAGTTTTAACACTGCGCAGGAGAGCTAACACACCTCTGTTTACCTTTTAGTAGATGATGTAATAGTGAGAAGAAGAAGAAGAAACCACACATTTGAATGAAGCTAAATCTTTATTTACACCTATACCTAGCATCCATTCTACCCTTTTCTATCCTTTGTAACCTCTTAAGTGGAGACTTTTGAAAAGGCTGCTGACCCCTTTTTAGTTTGAAATCTTCTAGAACTTGTTTTACTCTGGATGGGCGGAGAAGGAGACTTTTAAAAACAAGACAGAGACACACATGTTCGATCCTGTTTTGGTCTCCTGTAAACAGAAATCAAGCCAAAACATTATTGCATATATTTTATGATTCAATGTGTTTGTGTTTGTACTCTTTCCCTATTGCCCTGGTTCCCCTCGTGATGGAGAATGCTCTTGGTACCGTGTCATATGCACAGTAGCTACACTGTAGTTAGGGCAATGAAAAACATCCCATGCTCCTTTAACGATGCAACATAAATGTATATAAGACATAAACAATACAAAAGAGTTCAAAAAGAAACAGAATCTAAATACAAGTGAATGTGTTGGAAGTAAACTATATACAGGTAAAATAGTATAATATGAGCTAAACCAGAATGCAAAATGAAATGCTATACAGGAATAAAATACTGTTTAGTGTAATAATAAATTAATATGTGAAATGCAAACAGACAAATGCTTGAAGTCATGAAGGCACTTTACTCCTATAATATATCGACAAATTAGCTTTCCAACGACTCTATGTTTGTTGCCACTTTTACCGCCTTATGCTTATTGTTCTCTTGAGTAACAGTTCCACTTCACAGTGCTCCTCCTACTCCATAGCATTCTCTTCTTAAAGGCTCGCATTGAGACTATTCTTTCATTCTCTCTTTTCTTCCAGGCAGGAGAACCAACTCAATCAGCGCCACACCCAAAGACTCAAAGACGGATTTCCCAGAGATGGAGAGCAGCTACAGCCAGCGTTCTCCCTGCTGGTCAGATGAACATCCTCCGCAGCTCCACTGCGCTCAGACCTGCCTTCGCTCCCCCTCTGAACTCCCCCTGCCTCTGGGTAACAGCCTGTCTCACGCGCCCCTCCACTCCAACAACAACAGCAGCACCCTCCACGGCCTCCAGAGGAGAGCCGTCCGTCTCAAAGGGAGGAAGTCCACCATAAGAATGTACGCACGTCCTGAGTCTTCATGCCTTTTTTAATGAAGAAATCGAATAAGACAACGTTATAGTGTGATCGTGTTTCATATATCTGATGTGATTTATGTTTTTCCTCTCCAGTGCAAGTGGGAAAAACTCCCAAAACCGAAAAGTTACCGATTACTATCCAATAAGACGAAGCTCAAGGAAAAGTAAAACAGAGCTACAGGTAAGACAAAATTACTTCTGTTCAAATGAAACATAATAAATATATATTTGTTGTGATTGAATTATATATATATAAAAGTATTGGCATTGATATAATGTATCATATTACTTCTGGAGTTACTGACAGATACGTATTTGTGCTTCAATCAAAGTGAGAGAGAGAGAGAGAGCTCTTCGTCACTAACGCCCTCTCGTGTTGCTTTGTGTTTCCAGTGTGAAGAAAAGAGACACATCGATGATCTCATCACAAAGGGAATAGAAGAAGGAATGGAGGTACATACTTTCTTTCACTCTTCAAAATAAATGTCTTTAATCATGCTAATTGAGCACTTAAATTAAAAACAATTAATCAGTTTCACACACGTGTCACTCGCATATTCGCACTCTGTTCCCACTCAACAGGATGTGTTAATTACATTAAATAAATGAAACTTCCTCCTATGATAAAGAGAACATTTAAGTAGACATTTTAAAGTGATCACATGATTAATCACATATATGACCAGCCTCAGAAATCCTACATTTAACTTTGTGATTATGCTATTTGGAAAATGCACATCTAATTTAAATATTCAAGAAAAGTAGATTTTTATTTGTGCAGAATTATAAATATCCCTGCTAGCATTTATCATGTAAAAGTAACAACAATCATAATATGTAATGGGATTAATATATCTGGATTGAATAAGAGTAAAGTATCTGAAATTGGGACAAAAAAGATGACAACATTTGAGGAAAGGAATGTTGCTGCTTGTAGATAAGGTACATCAGAGAAAACGCAGCGAGTGTCGTCCATAGGAAAAGTATTGCAATCAAAAATGCAGTTTTATTTCACAGCTAATCCTATTCTGCTACAAAACAACCAAAGAAAAAGTGGTATCGCATCACATTTTCAAAGTAAATGGACTGAAACGTCCCCATTCTGAGTTATACAAATTACTTTTATTTTGTATTTACCCGTTTTGTTTTATGATAGCCAACCTCTCATTCTGTTTTGTAGGTGCAGCATATAGAAGGAAAGGGGAGGGGGGTGTTTGCCACTCGGTGTTTCCAGAAAAGCGAGTATGTGGTGGAGTACCACGGAGACCTGCTGCAGATCACCGACGCCAAACAGAGGGAGGCGGAGTACGCCCTGAACCCCGCCACCGGCTGCTACATGTACTACTTCCAGCACCTCTGCAAAACATACTGGTATGATCAATCCGTGCATGACACCACAACATTTAAATACATCGCAGGTCAAAATACATTAGCTGAGATTTTAAGACCTCATCAGAAACCAAAACGCAGTCACGTTTTTATTTTCCTATACTGGTTAATGTTTACCTATTCATATCAAATATTTTGTCAGTCTGTCACAAAAGCCTTACAAACATAGCAAAGACCTTTATGCTCGATGATAAACATAACTTTTATTGTGGAAAGAAATACAGGTCAGACTGTTAAGATATATTTATTTCCCCTATAAATAAAAAGTTATTCTCGAGAGTCAAAACAGGGTTTGGGTGGATGAAAATCTACTCCTAATTATAACTAAGAAGAGTACATTGTATGTCCTTATTGAATTAAAATGTTAGTAGCTGTTCAGGTGTATTTAATATCTTCCTGCGTTTTGTTTCCAGTGTGGATGCCACAAAAGAGTCTGGTCGAATGGGTAGGTTGATAAATCACAGTAAAATCGGAAACTGCCAAACCAAACTCCACGAAATCAACGGGATCCCTCACCTGATCTTCGTTGCCTCTCGAGACGTCGACGAGGGCGAGGAGCTGCTCTATGACTATGGAGACCGGAGCAAAGCCTCCATCGCAGCCCACCCCTGGCTCAAATACTGATCCTCTAAAGAAAGGAAAGGGAAACGCACAGTAACACTTGTGTTTCTCAATAGCTAGTGTACAAAATGCCTTAGAAACAGAATGTGTACCCTTTTTGTTCAATAATGAGGAAGTGGGGGGGGGGGGGGCGGGTTATGTGTTCAGGGGTACTTATCACATTTCGATTAATGTCTTTCTGCCTTGTCAGAGGACACCTGTACTTTTATTTATGTGTATGAAACGTTCTTGTTGTTTTGCAGCACATTTGTTTTGTACATTTTGTATTACCTATAGACCAATGCTTCTACAGCATGTAGGTGGTAGTTAATGCTCTGCAATTTTATACTGCGTTTTTCTTAATCAGTAGTTAGATACTTAGCAATACTTACGAGGCCCCAGAGCCCTGTTTTGGATCAGCGAGAAGACGAGATGCAAAATATGTTGGTGTTCTAGTGGAATTAGATTTCAGCCATCCAAACTCACACAATCTACCGCTAAGTGTAACAGTTTACCAAACTCATGGTTCTGTTGGTCTTGATGACAAAACAACATGATTTGACCCTGGAGTATTTTACTTTTTTGAAGTGTAAAATAACCTGATGTTGAACATGGAGGCTTTAAAGATTACATAGGAATACTAATGAATAATCTTTTAACCTATATTGTATTTTATAATATTTAAGATTCACGATAAACATCATCAAAGGCCTACACTATATTTGGTTAAAATAAACATGTATATGAAAGTTTCATACCTAAATATCTACTAATATAAATTACATTGAATAAATGACTAACACAGGAATTTAGATTTGAAATTTCTACATAAACTTTCGAATGTATCACTGTCTATAATATCGTAACATGTAAATATAGTTATTGACTAGTTTCAAATCAAAGGGTGGTTTAAAGGATAGTTTTTACTTTTTTTGCTAAGAGGTCATGTTTGATATCACAGCTAGTCGGGGTTGCTAACACACCAAATCGTCTTAAGTAGCATAATTATGAATTCCCATTTTCAAAGGAGGGGAAAAGGACCAAAACAAAGTCTCAAAATAGCTAAAATGATCAATAGCTGACCCAAACGGTTCACGGTAAAATAAAATAAAGCTTCATCGTGATTGAAACTGCTCAGGCTGTTGGTTGGCTGCTTTCCCCCGTTTCCAGTCTCTATGCTAAGCTAAACTAAGCTAACCATCTCCTAGCTGTAGATTCCGATTTAACCAACCGAAAAACGGTATGCAGAATTTGTTGCTGCAAAGTTTTGCATTTTTAGGTATATTAAATGCACACACCAGCCTCTCCAACATGTCCTGTGCTGCCATGTTTTTGGTGAACTGTTACACTCTTTCGGTAAATCGTAGACTTTTGCAGGTTTTCTTCTACACAGCCGTTCTTCATGTGAAAGTATTTAACAGCTGAACCGCCAACAGGTCATTTTTTTATTTTATATTTTTGCGTTTCCATTGAATTGTAGCCAAAAGGTAAAATATACCCCAAAGTGCTCCTATTTATCCTAATTTGCTTTTATTTATCCTCATCTAAAAAATCTAAATATTATTAGCATTTTAGCTAATTGGTAGTAGGTATAATCAGTATTAATTAAAGGGACATTTGCAAACTAACTAAAAATGAAAGTACCACAGTAAAATGGCCACATCAGCAGTTATACATCAGTTTATATTATGTGTATCTTAACAGTGTACACACAACATGCATCATCACTTTCTCTAACATTATGGAATTATAATTATTTTTAATTATGAGTTTAGTATATTGATTTTGGGGCTCTGTGTTTTATATTTTGACTTATCTTTAATTACTCCTACTTGCTTATCCTCTTCTCGCTCCTGGACAGAAATTGATTTAGCATATTTACCAAAAATGTTAATTTCTGTACGATCTCAGAATTTAATATTTTAGCAAAACGAGGCTAAAAGTTAGGCTGTTGTACCAAATCGTATCCATCATTTCTCGATGCATCTCTGTGGCTGTTGAGGTTGTACAGATATAAACAAGTGTTCAAAAATCATGAAAATACTTCTTTAAGTATCCAAAATATTCAGTATATTATTGAAATTGCAGGATTATTTTACATACCATATAAAAGCATCCTCAGTGTTAATACAAACACCAATCTTATAAGGTACGTTTCAGGTAACACACATTTGGACCTTCCTTCTCCACACTAACGGTAGCATTGTGTATAACAGGTGTGAAATGATTACATGTGAGCCTTTTCTTAAACATGTTACATTTTGGATTTCTAAAATACATTTTATGGTTAATTGTAGAATTTATGGAATAATACCAGATGGAGCAAAACTGACCTGTTGGCAATTTGTAGGATTGAATAGATCTTTGCTGTTGTAGCGTTAAATAAATCTTAATGCTGGGGTTTAGGCATCGATGAATAAAGATGTATTATGCAAGTTACAGGAGTTGTCTGGTTTGTTTTTGGGTTAATATACTTGTTTAGATTTGTTTCAAATGAGTAAGAATGTTGCTTAAGGCTATTATTTCTCACATAAGGGCCACAAATCAACTCGAGCAGCATTTATTTTGTCCCATTTATGCAAATTGCTGATAATATATGCAAAATTATGATATTATAGCAAGGTACACAGACATAAATTGTTGTTTTTGCTTATGAAGGAATAGCAATGTACCCTTTACAACATTACCAAACGTAGAGATTAAATGTTGTTTTACTGGACAGGAAGGGAATGAAATGTAATCTGAAAAGAAACATAAATATTCAGACAAATAAATGTAGCGCAGTAAAATTGAATACAACGTGTATATTGTTTGTGAAGTACACTGTTGCATGAATTTAAATATGGAAACATTGTACATAAGTACTTGAGTAAATACTTTGCAATCCACCAAGTCAAATCAAGTTTTATTTATATAGCACATTTATAAGCGATTTTTGGTCGAGCCAAAGTGCTGTACATCTAATAAAAATAGCCTACAGTAGAGACACTTTACAGCAAATACAACAGCACAGATTGTTCAGAATATCAGTATGAGAAAAACGTCTATCCTCTATACTGCAGACAATTACCAATGAAAAAACAACAGAGACATGACAGAAGTTTTATTATTTTGGAGACATGTTTACATATAAGCCAGCTCATTTAATAAAGCACTGATTCAATCATCATAAGATATTAAATATCCATTTCAATCAGGGAAACAGGTGAGGGATAGTGATTAACACCGACTTCAATAACACAACTTGTTGGTTGACCAGATTTCCCTTTCATGAGTTTAGCTTTAGCTATGATCTCATATGATACTGTCTCGTCATTATATTCTTTTTAGGATTATGAAGCTGCTTTGAAGCTCATCATTTTGTTCCTGTCAGTTAACATCCCTTTATTCTACCTCTGTGGGTGAGTACAAATAAAGATAGTGCCACTACTATAAAACATGTCCACCACATATCCTCTCTCAGGGGGACGAACTCACAGTGTTCAGCCTGAAGGGAAACTAGAAGCAGAAGCATTCTTTTTCAATTAAAATGTAAACCACACTTCAGCTTTAACCACTTTCTGTCATTTCTAACCTCTGGGACGTCTTCTACAAAAAATCTGAGGAACATTTAGATGTTACTTATAATGTATCAATATGATTTTATAACATATTCATATCATATGAGCTTTGAAACCAGCGTTTACACACCTTACTAGTAGTTGTTTAATAAACCTACATGTACAGGAGCATTTTGCTGAGTATTCTCTACTAAATGTGCTAACAGTTATATAGTTGGGGTATTGACAAATGATGTAAGTTGCTTTATAAAAGTATTTGCTTTATATTGCCTTGGTTAAACCTGCAGAATACAACTAAACATTTCCCTTGGGCATAAATACTATATCCCTTTGTGCTTTAATACAAATCTTGTATGCCACATTTAGGGGAAGACACTCGTGATTTTTAAGGCTTTAATTATAATTAAATTAAAAGTTATGATAATTTTATATTTTGACTTATTGTCAACTATTTCTTAAAGGTGACATGTCATGCTTTTCCGGTTATTACCCGTCCCCTTGTGTGTTATGAAGGTTTGTATGCATGTAAACGGTGTGCAGAGTAAAAACCCTCAAAGTACACCCTGTAGCGAGTAAAACTCGGCCCGTCCACACTACAGCGTCGACAACTCCAATCTGCCCATTCACTTTGAATGGGGTGACGTCACGTTGCCTCGCTTTTTCGCCGAACTGAATTGTGGGTAACAGAGCGGTCCGTCTCCGCCGGAGACGCCAGAGTAGCCAGCGCCAGCCAATCAAATCCCGTTTCGGAAAATCTGACAGCTCAAGCCGTAGCCAATCAAACCGCGTCTAAGCTGGGAGAGATATCCCGCCGTTCATTTCTATATTTCAAAAAAAGTTGGAGGAGAAACTAACTATCGCTGTAGCAAATCACCCGGTTTTGTATGACCAGACCCTCTTCACCTACCGGGATACAAACCGGAGGAACCAGGCATGGAGGGAGGTGGCAGAGACAGTGGGTGAAACTGGTAGGTTTTCGCCTGTTTGGGGAGTTTATATATATATTGCTCCCATAAAATCCCCGGGGTTTTTTGCTTTGTATGTCGGGGGCGGGAGATTCATGTGATTGGTTGTTGCTCGTGTTGCTTGAATAAAATCCCCAAGCTCCAGACACGCCCAGCTCCAAGCTTTTTTTGAAGCTGTAGTGTGGACGCTCCAGAGGGTCTGGTCATACAAAACCGGGTGATTTGCTACGGCGATAGTTAGTTTCTCCTCCAACTTTTTTTGAAATATAGAAATGAACGGCGGGATATCTCTCCCAGCTTAGACGCGGTTTGATTGGCTACGGCTTGAGCTGTCAGATTTTCAGAAACGGGATTTGATTGGCTGGCGCTGGCTACTCTGGCGTCTCCGGCGTCAGAAGTTGAACATTGTTCAACTTCTGACGCCGGAGACGGCGGAGACGGACCGCTCTGCTACCCACAATTCAGTTCGGCGAAAAAGCGAGGCAACGTGACGTCACCCCATTCAAAGTGAATGGGCAGATTGGAGTTGTCGACGCTGTAGTGTGGACGGGCCGTACACAGAGAAGAACTCCCCAAAACGCCTCGTTGGTGAAACGTCATCATCCATTTGATTCTTCCGGGTACATCAGGACGTCATGTTGTAACCGGAACGAAATGGACCAATCCGTGGAGCTGTTACGTTAAGCCCCCGCTGATTGGTCCAAATTGACCAATCCACGGACTTCCTCACACACACACGCAGCTCAGCTGATGTCTCCTCCGGGCTGCTGCTGATAACAGACAGTTGGGATCGCGGCGAAATTCTCTCTGCAGACCCATTCTCACAGCGTTTATCAACCTTTTTCTTCTCAATATCAAGCCACACTTATTGTTTTTACTTCGGCTGAGACTTTGTGTGTGCTCAGGGTGAGTTTGGCTGTGTTTCGCTGTGTATCGCTAAACAAGGGAATCACACCTCCACGGAGCTCAGCGCGATTCACAACGTGAAACAATCGGACGTTGTGAATCACCCCGAGCACACACAAAGTCTCAGCCGAAGTAAAAACAATAAGTGTGGCTTGATATTGAGAAGAACAAGGTTGATAAACGCTGTGAGAATGGGTCTGCAGAGAGAATTTCGCCGCGATCGCAACTGTCTGTTATCAGCAGCAGCCTGGAGGAGACATCAGCTGAGCTGCGTGTGTGTGTGAGGAAGTCTGTGGATTGGTCAATCGGAGCACACTGGGCTCACAGGGAGGGGGGCAAGAGCTCCAACGAGCCGTTTAGTGGAGAGAGTGAATACACGTAGTTTACAGAGATGCTGTATGCGAAACAATGTGAGTTTGGAAAATTGCACAGTATTTTTCTATTGTAATAGAAAAACAATGGTATTATGATCAGTAGAAAGGACCATGACATGTGACCTTTAAAACCAAACCAAAGTCAAAGTGTTGGGGTTTTCAACATAAGACATATGTTTAAAGACAGATATTTCTTTTTGTTGACGATATGTAAAACAAAGAATGCCACCCGGCTCTAAAGAAGATAATAAGTTAGGAGGTAAAGTCTCACACAGGCATCTTGTTTGTGGAGTTTAATACTGACTGGCTGCTTTTATAAAGCCTACGTTCACTGAAGTGCTTAAAGGTCATGAGGTATCTGCAGAGCTCATTCAGAGAAGGTCAAAATACTATAACCTGCTTGTTGCTGGTAATCGGAAACTGGTGTTGTTATACAATAGTTTGAATTAAATGCAGATGACGGATTTGGCACTTTTAAGCCAATAATGGGGAGTAGGCTTTTCTGTTCTTTTCATTATAACGTTGAGTAAGAAGCGTTTATTTACTTTTGGTAGCCCAAGAAGAAAAATAAATGTGTCTCATGATTGAACAAAAAATATTTATATACTAGATACAGACAGTATTTTCATATACGTTTTGACATTTCAAATACAAATTAAAATGTGTGTCTGTTTTAATTCCTAGAGTCTAAATGTTGTCTCATTGTTTGGACTCAACATGAGTAGTCTAATTGACATCACAACAAACCCTTTATGTATTTCTCTCTTTTCTTGGCAAAAATGTGCTTCCATACTTACTGCATGTAGCATGATATATATTCTGAATAATATTGCTTTTTTTAAATTAAAAGCACTTGTTACGGTTATTTAAAAATATTTTTTCTGTACACATCTTCATATTGTGATTCTATGCCCCATTTGACACGCAAAGCCCGCTCTCTGTAGTTTGTGGAGCTGCACGGTTTGAATCTGCTGAAAGTGCTGGTGATGGACCGATGAGCTGCTCTCGTGAACAAGGAAGAGGGAATTCAAATACATCAATCAGAAACAAAAGGGTTGCTGATGTCAGTGATGTGCTTTTCCTTTTTTCTATGGGGATTCTAATAAACACTAAAACCCTCATGTTTCATAAATAATATGCATACAAAATCATATACGGGCCATTGTAGGTGAAAAATGAAAAAGAAAATATACTGCATGGGGCTGCAGGAAGGGGTAATATCCAAGATTAAAGTAATACATTACCAGAAGATATATTCTATCTTGCAAATGTATGACTTCATAATCTTATAATTGTTTTCTGATAACATGGTAAGTTCATATTCTCATACATTTACCATTGCAATTTCAGAGTATATCTGAGTTTTCTTATACAAATATACAACTTTAATGTCAGAAATTCGGAGTTACCCCCCTCCCCCGGCCATGTTATTTGTTTTCACCTGCAATCGTTTTTATGAGCCGTTGTAGAAACACTCCAACATTTGAATTCATGATTTCTAGACAGAAATAAGCAGCACAGCTTCATCTGTGTCATCATGTTCCCCCACTGTTTACCAACACATCTGTTTACCAACACATCTTCAACCAACGTTCCACTTTCCGTCCTACAACTTGAGTTTACCTTCTACGGATCACTTAAATCTCGCCTGCCTCTGTAAAACAACAACACCATTTCTAGAATGTTTAAAGTCTGTATGTGCCATCCCTCATTGAGACATACGGTAATATGGATATATATAGTATTCTCAGGGGTTTAAATAAATGTATATCCGAGCTGTAGCATAATTCAAGTTGAGTCTTCTTTGTGTCTCACCTCTCAGGGTATTGTCACAGTGCGGGTCACTGATCGTGGTTTTGGTGCAATCGACGCTTCAAAGCCTCGGGGGATGGAGTGTAAAGAGTGTAAAGAGTTTTGGGGTTTGTCCAGTCCCGTCTTTACAGCTGCGGTAACGCCTCCTGGGCTTGTTCTGTGTACACGTCCTCCTTCCCCGTCCACGAGCTGAAGCTGCCGCCAAACTCCCCGCTGCGCTGCAGCTGGCGCTGCTTGTCCCGGGAGAAGAAGCTAAACCTGTAGAGGAGAGAGACTTCAGTGGGAGGATGTGACAGTTTGGTTTCGAGTCAATGTGTGCAGTGAACATCAGTCATTTGTAAAGCAGTGTTAGCAGTTATGGCATTTCAAACTATTATTTCTGGGGAAATTAATTGTGATTAATTGGCATCATTGCTGAAAACAAATGAGATTTAGCTGCTCCTGATATTTAAAACCACATTTCCTATAAATCCCAGAGCCTCCTGCAGCAATGTTCTTCTCTCTCTCTCTCTCTCTCTCTCTCTCTCTCGCAATAAGAGCTGCTTCAGTGTGACAGAAAGCGAAACGCCAGCAGCTCCGTTTCAGCATCCAGCATCTTCTCCGGTGGAGTAAAAGTCCTCTCATCTCAGCCTCCTCGACTACTCACTGGAGTAAAAGCTCTCTCGCTCTCTCTCTCTCTCTCTCTCTCTCTCTCTCTCTCTCTCTCTCTCTCTCTCTCGCTCTCTCTCTCTCTCTCTCTCTCTCTCTCTCTCTCTCTCTCTCTCTCTCTCTCTCTCTCTCTCTCTCTCTCTCTCTCTCTAAATTGGCACCCAGAGAATTCACCAAAGACAGATCCTTAACCTCGACACCTGTTACAATACACCGCAACAAAATCAAGTACTTACAGAAAATAGGCAAAGAAGCAAAAGCTAATGCCAAATCGAACTTCCAGGAACTTCCATTTCCATTTGATTCATCATCAAAACAGACATATTTGTATCCAAGGGATTCCTTTACTTTACACTGATAAGTTGCCTTCCAATACAATATAATAAATACAAATACAAAAATAAATGAACTAATAAAGATGGAAGTATGACAAAATACACATTTTGCTTGTTACTTGTACTCAACATTTCTTAAAGTTTCTTTAAAGGGTATATTAAACACAAAAGAAACATAGTGAAAATATAGATCGTTCCTTTCCCATGTATTTGTTTACATATAATATTGATGTATTAAATGTAATGCTAAATGCTACCCAGGTTATGTTTAATACCTTTTTCATTAATGCACAACACAAACATTTGAAAGATTAAAGATTATTTAAGAATACTTTTAGAGTTAACTGTCTGTTACAAGTGGTTTAATCACTAACTATTGCAAAAAGAGCTAAAAGCACTTTAGTTTGTAAATTAAAGACAGTAGTAGTATTATAAGTGTAGAGGTGCAGACTTGTTACTGCGGTCAGTGGGGGGGGGGGGGGTGACGACGACAGGCTACATGTACATTCTGACTGGCTGATTTCTCTGATCCCAATGACAATGATAAAGAGACAGCCCCACAATCAGCCAATCAGAATACTACAAAGTGGGAAAAGGAGCCGGCACATGCAAAGGGAGAGAGCCTAGTTATTCTGAAGCCAATCAAATATAGAGGCATACAAGCGACATGAGACGTCTGATTGGCTGTAAAGTGGGGTCATCAGGAATCAAACCAGCTGCCACCATTGGCATAATGGCTGTGAAGATCCTGTTACACAGAAGACACACAGTCACAAACAGGAAGAGATATATATATAGAGAGGGGGGGGGAGACGGACAGGGGGAGACAGGGACCACATCAACCTTTGACCCTCATGTAAAGTGTATAAAACCAAAAGAGGTCATGCTTTAGTTCCTTTTGGTGTAAATAGAAATAGAGTGAATCCTTTTTTTGCAACACAGTGGTTTTGTGTGGGTAGCATGCTAATCTTTAACCAAGCACACGCAGGGTCAGCTGGAAGGAAGAGAGCACACTTTTTGCACATGCTGATAAATGAAAGTAAGATGATTTACACAAAATAAAATGCTCGCTGCACACAATACAGTTGGAAGCATAATCTTCTGAAAACCACTCCCTTACTATCACATGACTGACCATGTGATTATCTGCTCTCACATAATGGAAGTAGTCTTTAAACCTAGAAATGAGTCAATGTTTTTTTAAATAATAGTCAGATTATTCTCTACAATGTTTTATCGTGATGCCTAGTCACATCATATGTCCTGTTAGTTATCAGAGCACAGACAAGATTCAGCCTGTTTTGTTGAAAAGTCAGATTTTTTACAGAGACCTCAGATCTATGGCATGAACCAGAGCAGCATGCTGAAGCAGAACGCAACACATTAAGATACATGCTGTGCTATCTGCTATTGTTTACACAGGCCAAACAAACGGGGTGCATGTACAGTACGAGCTGTTCCCACTTAAAGTTGCTGAAAGATATTCTTTTAGCTGAAACACAAATATGTCTGTGGTTAGAGTCTCCATTTGGTAATGTACCAGATGGAAATAGTCCCAGATTGTACAGCTGCTCAGAAAATCAGGGGTTATTTATCTGGAGTTGAATAATAAATAAAATAAATTGTATTCAAGGGTGCCCTCAAGGGACACCGTACAATTTATTTAACTTGCATATTTCTTCAGAGGTCCTCTGAAATAGTTTGAGCATGCAGGGATCCTTTGAAATAAGCCTTAACTCAGCACATGCAGAGCCATTTGAGTTTTCTAATCTCAAAGTTAAGGAAGGTAGTCGGTGCGAGCCTGTGAATCTGAGGGAGTGTGATATAGGAGTGAAACATACAGGCGTTTGATTCCTGACTCTGGCTGGGCTGAAGACCGGGAGCGACTCCTCAGTTCAGGAGAAGGAGACGGAGAAGGAGTAACCATGTCATCTTCTGTCTCCTCACTGCAGAGAGAGATTAATGATCAATGACAGTAATGATGTGATAATCTCCTCAGATGGACATGTTGGTGCATGTGAACACCTCTTGTAGTAGGCCAGCTCCTCCTGCAGCAGGAACACTTTGGCCTTGAGCTCGTTCCTCTCGTGGAGGACGTCCCTCAGCTCCTGCAGGGTGAACCGAGGCCGGTTGGGGTCCTTAGGGTCCAAACCCCCCGTCTCATCCTCACATAGCGCCTCCTATGGACAGGTAAATGCATCACAGGGAGGAAACAAACCCAAAAAAGGAAGAAAGGAAGGAAGGAAGGAACAAAGGCGGGTAGGAAGTGAGGATACCTTTGTAAAATATTGGAACACAGCAGGCATGTCCTCATCGCACATCGCCTCCTGGTGGCAAACATTGAACTCTAAGTCAGAAATCAGGCCTTGTTCCAATACATTTGTTCGCCCTTCCCTCCTCCCTTTAAGCTAAAGCTTGTTTTGTTTTTTTGTAGCATTCAGCATGACAGTTAAAAACACCTACAAGACCTCAACAATACATGCAGCTGACAGAAGTCACTCATGCATTGAGCAAACAACACAAACCATAATTCAAACGTAAAATTATGCATTTTTAATTAATGACTCATAAATAGTCCTTTTTCCTTGTCTGGCTAAAGTTAACAAAGTAAACACGCTACACATCTTGTAATAGTCCTTAACACTGTTGTGTTATTTAAGTCAGTGCTTTTCAATGTGCGGCAGCTCAGAAGCTAATTTGCTATGAAAAAGTCTAAATATCACACTTGGATAAAATTGAATAAATATGTGAAAAATTGCAAACAATTCTGGAAAAACAAGTATCTTGTTTTGAAATGGTTTATGGTAAACTCACTGTTTCTCTTGATGAACTAATTCCTAATATTTACATAACAGTGATCAATGGAAAGGTGCATTGATTCAAAATGTATTTGCAAAGTTTTTGGAAAAGAAAATCAAGAAATTGTGCCAAATTTTGTTGAGAAGTTTGTTGAATTTGAAGGAATTCTTGACTCTTGACTATAATGTTAGGACTTATTCCAATACAGTTTAAAAAGAAGCAATTTGATGGACTGTTTGGGAATCAGTCATTCAACTACATAGAACTATCAAATTGATATAAAAAAAGGGAAGCAGAAGGAGAACACGAGACATGTGACTTACAGAGCTGTAAAACAATGCAATTTTGTCTCTGTTGGACATTTCTATTCAGAGTTTCAGGATCATGGTGCACTAAAGGACAACTTCCAGTGCTGTTAGAGGCCAAACTGTCGGGGTGAGCTATATTTAAAAAAGGTCGTCCACAAAGTCTCACCCAGTCGAGGAGCGACAAATCCTACTGACACACACTCTGTTGTTAGTTCTTTAACACCAAGCTGTTTCTCATGGGGCATACACATGTTAGTCTACTAGCTTCCTTTCTACTGATACAGTAGTGTTACTCTGGGAGGGGGGGGGGGGGTGCAGTTTGGAGTTAGAGTCGGACACTCACACCACTCTGGGTTGCTAACTAGCACTTCAGTATTACCCAAAGCAATACTGCCTCGTCCTCCACATCCCCTTCCTCGTGTCTCTCTGGGCTGAGGGAGCCATACAGGGGAGAGTCAAAGCCCCCCAACATCAGCTCAGAGGGGGCAGCTCTGTCTGACCAGCCCTCTGCCCCCCCCACCACTGTGGCAGCTCCACCACGCTGGTAGAGTAAAAGACACTTAATATCTTTGTACAGCATCCTACCTGTTGATTATCTCTCTTTTTGCTGTTTTGGGTAATAGCTTAACGGCTTCAGTTGGAAATTTAGTTATTATATTTGACGAAAGGTTTTCATGTGAAAGTGATCAGACTATATATACTTTTTTTTCATTTTCTTTTGGCAGTTTAACCTTTTGAGATAGGAGACAATACAGAAAGGTTAGGAGAGAAAGAGGGTAACAATAGACACAAATGTAACCCTTAATGCACAGTTCTTATATTGACAGGACTCCATTAACGTCTACGTTATCACAATAATATCAGGTCATATTTGATTATAGATACTTTGCTGTGGTTTGTTAAACTACCTAAAACTTAAATATAAAATTCAGACTCAGACCTCACTCTCAATGTTTTTTCAATGTGTTACCTCTGCAGGTGACGGGGGTTGAGGAGGTGTTCCCTCTGGATTCTGAGCCCTTAATCGTGTAACTTCCTGTCGAAGGGCTCCAACTTCCTGTCCCCGCGCCTGAGCCCCGGCCTCCAGCTCCACCTTCTGCTCTATCAGAGCCTTCCCCTGAGCCTCCACCACGGAGATTTTATGGCGCAGGTCGTGGTTGATTTTTATGAGGCGAGACTGCTGCTGCTGGAGCTGCAGAAACACGGATAAACAAGGGAGGATGGGTACATTTTAACAGAAAAACTGGAGGTAAAATATAAAAGGTACAAATATATTTTAAAGCTGCATTAGGGCAGATTTATTTTATAAACACCTGTATCATATGTGTATAAGTGATGTGCCCCAACATTTGGTTTCTAAGAAGTCAGCGAAGGATAAAGACTTTTCAACAAAAAGTCTCAAAGAGGCAGTGGCGGTTCTACAGGGTGGCACGGGGTGGCAGCCACCTCAGAAAAATGCCTTGCCACCCCAGTTGGCAGCTTGGTTTTGAAAGAAAAGTTGTGGCTCATCGGACATTTATGAGAGAAAATCTCTAATGTCCGAGTGCAAGTGAATGCAGCACAAGAGCGCCTTGTAACCCCTCCCCCGGCCCTGGCGCGAGCCTGGAAATATGATTGGCAGCGATTTTATTTGAACGGGGGGACAGCACAAAACGAGAAGCATTTCGGATCCAAGTAGACGGAAGGAATGTGATTTTTGCGGTCTACAATGACAGAGAAGAGCCTGTCAAGTTTGGCTGCAAGGCGAGGCAAGGCGAGGCAAGGCGAGGCAAGGCGAGGCAAGGCGAGGCGAGTTTATTTATATAGCACTTTTCTGTACGCGACAATTCAAAGTGCTTTACAAAACAAATTAAAAGACTTTTTAGGAATACATACAGTAAAAACACATATATAATGGCATTTTATAACAGGCATTACAAAGCAAAGATAATAAAATAATAAAAATAAACACCACAGGTATACAACACATGTTTAAAAGGCATACTGTAGTGCGAATATGAGCAGCTCAATTAAAAGCTGCGGCAAAGAGATGTGTTTTTAGTCTCGATTTAAAAATAGTAAGCATTTCTGCGGACGTGCATGATTTGGGTAGTTTATTCCAGAGTGTCGGGGCATAACAGCTAAATGCTGCCTCTCCATGTTTTGTTGTTACTCTCGGAACCGATAACAGACCCGTCCCAGAAGACCTGAGGCACCTTGATGGCTCGTAATTATGCAGGAGTTCAACAATATACTTTGGTCCTAAACCATGTAATGATTTAAAAACTAGCAATAGTACTTTAAAATCAATTCTTTGGCCGACTGGAAGCCAATGTAGAGATTTCAGAACCGGACTGTTGTGATCCACTCTTTTAATGTTAGTGAGGACACGTGCAGCAGCGTTCTGAATCAGCTGCAGTTTTCTGATGGATTTTGTTGTCAGCCCTGTGAATACACTATTGCAGTAGTCGAGTCTTCTAAAGATAAAAGCATGGACAAGCTTTTCTAAGTCCTGTTGTGACATTAGTTTTTTAATCCTCGATATGTTCTTCAGGCTGTACTCAGCATTGAATCAAAACGCACCATAGCTTTAAATCTTAATACGTTTGTGAGGCGTTTTGCTGAACAAGATGGAATCGCCACATTCAGCTGTTATAGGCATGCCAACTTGATGCTCTGCTCACGGATGAGTCGATGAGAATAATAAACTATTAAGATGATGACCTTACGTGTGTACATTTTTTTTTTTCTTTGAGGGGGTCTGCCCCCAAAAAACAGTTTTAAGTCCTGAGAAAGTCAAATAAAACGGTGTGTAAAACTTCACTGCCCAGCCAAAACAAAGTAACCACTTTGATTTAACTAGGCCAGTAGGTAAGGACCTTCCACTGGATAATAACTGCAGCGATGTATATGTTTTAGCTGAATACACGTGTTTTTAACCCTAACTGATGCAGTTATTCACTTCTTTAATGTTTGTTCTTTCTGATGTAAAGTCAAGGTTGTAACTGTTTGCAATGAAGTTGTGGGGCGCTGAACTGTTCTTTTGATTATTTTGATATATGATAGTAATTACTTGTCTTTCAAATTTGAAGGAGGGTGAGCAAGCATCTTGTGGAACATTCATCATTAACTCCTCCAAAAAATATAGTTTTTATAATAATAACACTGAATATGTGAATCATAACAGTGATTGACAGCTAATATCATATTAATTTAGACACACATCGACGAGACAGTTAATTAATATACTTATTGCAGCAGTCTGCATATATTTGGTACCCCTGCTCGTCTAAGAGTGAGACAAACTCATTCAGTTATTGTTCAGTTAAAATTCATTAAATTAATTCTGCCACCTTATATATTTATATTTAAGGCTTGATGTGCCACAATAATGTCACCTATGTTATTGAGTTAAAATAAATATTGTGGCTTTCCAAGTTAACATTGATTGATATGACTGCGATTAAATCAGCATATACTTCTGCCAGGGGATGCCACCCCTGAAATTCTCCTGCCACCCTCTTGCCACTCATGAATATTTGTCTAGATCCGCCCCTGCAAAGAGGAAATCACATATCATTTATTCTGATTCAAACATAAACATGACATGTTTGTATTCCAGTTGGAGAAGCTGGGACTAGCAAAATTGTATAGCGCGTATATTTGTTTTGTATTTTTGTCCACTAAATGTTTGACTCATTCAATTAGAAGTGCAGATCTCCGCCAGGTGTGTCGACACATGATCAAACAGATCATCTGCCCAAAGGCTTACAGCTGGCAGAGCTTACTAATCCCTGAAGCTCCTACAGGAAGAAATACTGCAGCTATGCAGGATAATCAAATAACCAATGTGATACCATCAAAAATACCACTACTAAACCATCAAAATAATGAAAGTTTTTGGAGCTTTATCAAAACATAATAGAGCCAATGTATGTCCCCTCACTGCTTCTATGTCCTCGTTCTTCAGTGTGAGCTCTCGGTCCTTGGCTCGGATCTCGTCTCTCTGCTTGTCCACCACTTCCTTGAGTTTCTTCATCACCTGCCTCTCCTTCTCCGTCATACCTGTGACCACAGAGAGCAGGCGGTGAGGAGGGAGTGAACACACAGGCAAAAACAAGCAGGCAGATTTAGATCATAAATATGTATTTATTTAATTTTAATTGGAAGATAAAAGTTATTGAGTTGTACATAGGGAACCGTGATTCATGTGCAGACAAGCATGACTGCATGAGAGTATGTGAGTATGTGTGTGTCAAGCAGGTGTGTACACTGAGGCTGGTCTGTGGTCAGGGTGACTGTGTCCTCTGTATGAAATCACGAAAGAGCCTCTGATGCAAAGACAAGACTGGCTTGCAGTCAGACACAAGAGAAGGACTTCTTTGTGTGTGTGTGTGTGTGTGTGTGTGTGTGTGTGTGTGTGTGTGTGTGTGTGTGTGTGTGTGTGTGTGTGTGTGTGTGTGTGTGTGTGTGTGTGGTGTGTGTGTGTGTGTGTGTGTGTGTGTGTGTGTGTGTGTGTGTGTGTGTGTGTGTGTGTGTGTGTGTGTGTGTGTGTGTGTGTGTGTGTGTGTGTGTGTGTGTGTGTGTGTGTGTGTGTGTGAGTGAGATAGAGAGAGGAGGGCAGTGAAAAATGTTAGTGAAGGATTTCTGAAGAGCACAAACAACAGGTAGCAAATATAATGTAAGTCTTGCTAGCTTCATTGTATTAAGTAATATTCCAACACTTTGGGAGATGATTTGCTTTCTTGTCTGGATTAAGACAAAATGAATATTCATGTTAAAATAAATATAAACAAATAAGATACAACTTGTTAATTAAAAGGCTTTAGATTTCCTTAACTTCAGACAGAATCAGGCTAACTGTTCCCAACTGCTTCAAGTCATTATGCTAAGGCTAAGCTAAGCTAACCCTCTAATTACTCTAGGTTCATATTTCCTGTACACATAATTAAAAGATCTGAGTAATTCTTCCACTACTGGCTGCATTATTGATTAATCTGCTGACTATATCGTTAAATCACTTGGACTTTAAAATCTCCTTTTTTTTTAGAAAAGTCAATCAGCATTTCCCAGAAAGGGAAATATGTAGGTGTCTTGTTCGATTCAAACAACAGTCCAAAGACCAAAATGCTTCCTGTGTTTCAGTCTGAGTCGACAGTCTGGTCTGTCCTCCTCACCCTCATGCCTCTGCAGGTCCTCCTCACTCATGGGGTCTTTGTTGGACATGTTGGTGAGGAGGGACTTGTTCTCCTCCTGCAGCTGAGCGATCTGAGAGAGCAGGTCCTGAGCTTCTCCTCTCCACACGTCCTCCACCAGCTCCAGCTCCTGCACTCAGAAACACATACACATATTAAGTGTTATGTAAAACATTATTGAATATGTGTTATTTAGACACAGACTCTGTATGATGCGGTCAGTGTCTTTGTCCTTCAATTTGGTCAAGATTCGATTATTTCAACAAATATTTGATGGATCGCTGTTTGCTCAGACATCCACAGAGGTGCAATGTGACTAAGTACAATTACACAAGTGCTGTACTTGAATACAAACGGGAGCTACTTGTACTGAAATTTAGTATTTTATGCAATTTTTCATAACTCTTCTCCACAACAGAGGGACATATTTAGAGATGTCCCGATCCGATCACGTGATCGGGGATCGGAGCCGATCACGTGATTTTCAAAAGATCGGAATCGGGAGAAAAAAATCGGGGATCGGGATTTTTTGTTTTTTCTTTATATACATTTTTTTTTTTTATTTAATGTTACAAAACAAAAATGACCATGTTCACGTCTTAAAGTCATCCTGAGGACTTAGTTTTGGTTTAAAATTACACAACATCATGTATGTGTTGCTTTCTTTGGGCTTGTTTTCATAGACCTGATTGCTTATTTCTCTGAAATCTGGCAACAGAGTGGGCGCAGTGTCTATAGTAGCAGTAAGCTAACGAGAGGCTACGTTCAGCTGGTGACTCGGGAGTTGGGACAGAGAAAATGTCAGGAGTTTGGAAGTATTATAAAATTGAAAGCGAAGGCAGTGTAACAGCCAGATGCAATGTTTGCAAGGCGGAGGTTCCTCGTGGTGGAAAGAACAGAGCTACGTTCAACACGACCAATCTAATACGCCACCTGAGAAACAAACACCAACAACAACACGACGAGTACACAGCGGCCACTCAGGTAACAGCACTGAAACAACCGACACTTTCAGAGACTTTCAAAAGGAAAGAGAAACTGCCCCAGAACAGTGAAAAGGCCAAACAAATAACAGCCAAGATAGCTGAATTCATCGCGTTGGATGACCAGCCGTTATCTGTTACCTTTTTTTTCTCTTAATGCATTGCATAAAGATCGGATCGGGAAAAATCGGTATCGGCAGATTGTCAAAATCAAATGATCGGAATCGGATCGGGAGCAAAAAAAGGTGATCGGGACATCCCTAGAAATATTATATTTGTACTCCACTGGTTTTATCTGACTATCAATGTGTGTGGTAAACTGAAGGATAAAGTGTTTCAAGTTTCAAGGCTTTATTGTCATGTGCACATTAGCTACAGGGTAGATATGGCAATGAACAACTTAAGTCCCAGGCTCCTCCAACAGTGCAACATGAATATACATAGTGTTTCTTTATGTGTTATAACCCTCTAGGATCAGCTGAAAATGAGTAAAAATGCAACATACACATTAAAGAAGCACTAATATATGTATAGTTTAGGTACATTTGGCTGATGAACGTACACAGTTTTGAATGCAGATGTCTACTTGGAAGTATTTGTGAAGTATTTTCACAGAGCAGTATCACTACTTATATAAAATACCTAATACTTCTACTTGGACAGTTTCCATCAAATTGTTTAGTGACCTTTTTGCTCTGTATTAAATCAACAGCCGTCACTATGTTTCTCTGCTCGTTAAATCAAGTTGTTTCTTTAATTGTGCACCCATCTGTATAATAAGAAGTTGATTGTGCTCTTGAATGTGATTCTGTTTCACACATGATGATATTACATGCCAGGCAGCATGACTGAGGAGCCATGTAGAGATCTGATAATATGCAATGTTAACAAGTAGGGATGTCCCGATCACCTTTTTTTGCTCCCGATCCGATTCCGAACATTTGATTTTGACAATCTGCCGATACCGATTTTTCCCGATCCGATCTTTATGCAATGCATTAAGAGAAAAAAAAGGTAACAGATAACGGCTGGTCATCCAACGCGATGAATTCAGCTATCTTGGCTGTTATTTGTTTGGCCTTTTCACTGTTCTGGGGCAGTTTGTCTTTCCTTTTGAAAGTCTCTGAAAGTGTCGGTTGTTTCAGTGCCGTTATCTGAGTGGCCGCTGTGTACTCGTCGTGTTGTTGTTGGTGTTTGTTTCTCAGGTGGCGTATTAGATTGGTCGTGTTGAACGTAGCTCTGTTCTTTCCAGCACGCGGAACTTCCGCCTTGCAAACATTGCATCTGGCTGTTACACTGCCTTCGCTTTCAATTTTATAATACTTCCAAACTGCTGACATTTTCTCTGTCCGGACTCCCGAGTCACCAGCTGAACGTAGCCTCTCCTTAGCTTACTGCTACCATTAGACACTGCGCCCACTCTGTTGCCAGATTTGAGAGAAATAAGCAACCAGGTCTATGAAAACAAGCCCAAAGAAAGCAACACATACATGATGTTGTGTAATTTTAAACCAAAACTAAGGCCTCAGGATGACTTTAAGACGTGAACATGGTCATTTTTGTTTTGTAACATTAAATAAAAAATGTATATAAAAAATTCCCGATTTTTTTCTCCCGATTCTGATCTTTTGAAAATCACGTGATCGGCTCCGATCCCCGATCGGCTCCGATCCCCGATCACGTGATCGGCTCCGATCCCCGATCACGTGATCGGATCCGATCCCCGATCACGTGATCGGATCATCTCTATTAACAATGAATCAGTTGAAAGAAGGAAAAGATTCAATCCACAACTTGTTTTCATCTGATGCAAAAACAACTGCTAAACTTCAAAAAGTAATTTCACAATGATATGGATACTCCGTATAATTATAATGAAATATGGTATTGGCTAGACTTTTGCGTGTTGTAGTTTGATGCTAAAAATTTTAGTTTTCTCAAACATGAAGATTTTATGTTGTTTTTGTCAGACATGATAATAAATTAAATATCTGTTGGTTTGGGACTGTTGCTTAGACAATTCATTTCCCTAATGCTCGTGTTTGCTCTTATTTTAATCAATATTGTTTATGGGACACAGATTTTTTGCTAGTTTGTTGCCTGTGTTTGAGCATGTGACATATAAAATCTTTGAATAATTAATCAATAAGTCCACAAGTTCAGATAACTCAAAATGATACTCCTGGTTGCCTTCCTTTCCCCATCCCAGAATACTTTGTTTGCAGAGTTATGCAGCGTGTATTTCTGCTGTGTTGTGTTTTCCAAGGAAAGATCATGTAAACTGACTGTTACCTCCAGAAACATCGGCTTTATCACACTCATGAGACACGGTTAATCAGTGAACCGCTGACTGTTCAACATCGCTCACTCACTGTCACGAGAAACAAGCATATCAACTTCTTTATGGCACTTTAAAATAGCAACACTATTTCAACAGTGTCTGTGATACTAAACACTGAGTTTAATCAGAGTTTATGCATCTTTTTGAGAGTAAACTTCAGTTGAAGTATTCCTTTTGACCTACAGCAGTCAATGTATTTTTTCCCATTTTGGCTTTTGACCTCTTAAAAGTAATGTCTAGCGAGTAGTGTACTACAATATTTTCTTGGATGACTAGTTGGAAACAAATCACATATTTGACTAATATAACTGGGGTGTGAAGAGTTTCCTGTTGAGTCAGGGAGATATTTCCCATCAGCTGACATCATCTGTAGCTAAACAAACAGGAAGTAACCGACTGGGTGAGTTTAATCAAGTAACTTTGTACGTGTCCTGCCAAACATATCATGGTTTCAGCATCTAAATGTGACTTGCTGCTCTTTTGGTATAATACACTGAATATGTCTTTGAGCTCCAGGTATTTATGATGAGCACTTCTCACTATCTTCCTACATGTTATAAACCATTAATGTATAGCCTAATCAATGAAACAACCAGCAGATTAATCTAGGGAATAGTTAAAGATGAGCTAACTAAAGCAGTAAAATGCTCCTCAAACGCATGAGTAACAATCATCTATTATTTCCCACTTTGTTTTGCACATTCCTAGAATTATCTTTGCACAATTCTGCACAATGCTACCTCTTAGACTGCACAGTTTTTTCATAGTTATTTGTTAAATCTATATAGTATTTCCCTTTTTCATAATTGTATATTTATTGTAAACAGTTTCTTTCTTTCATAGTTGTTTATGACAATAATATTTTCCTAATATTTTTTCAGAAGTTCTATGATTTTTACATTTTAATTGTCTTACTGTGTGTTATGTATGCTCCATTATACACCAAAGCAAATTCATTGTATGTGAAATACTACTTGGCTTTTATTAACATTTAAAATCAGGACTGTTACTTGTTATTGATATTCTAATTAGTATTGGTACTTTTACTCATAAAGATTTTCTTTACAGTATTATTTTTTTTAAATGGAATTGGGCACTTTGTGGCTCTGTTATGGTTGGTTTCTTCTTTACTTGTAATGGAGTATTATATTTTATAATGGTATTGGAACTTTTACTTTTCCATTCAGCACTATAACTTGTAATGCACTACTGTTTTACAGTAGTAAATGTTAACTTGACTGTGACCCTGTTCAGTTGATTTATTTGTGTGCATGCATGAATGAGAGAACAACATGTCAGCAGCAGATTACATCTACATGTCCTGCTTGAATAAGTGTAACACTGATTGACAGGCTGTCAGACCTTTCGGTGCTTCTTCTCCTTCTCCTGCCGGTCCATCCTCTCCAGCTGCAGCTTGTCCAGCTCCAGCCGCAGCTCCTCGGTCTCCGGGCTGATGCAGTTGCGGCTCACCATCACCTCCAGGATCTCCAACACCCGCACCACTTTGGGCATGAGCCTGGACAGAGCCTCGCAGCCGTACTGGTCTATGATCCGCTCAAACTCCTGGCCCACCACCGCTGCGATGTCGTACACGTCCATGACCGTGAGGTCGGCGACATTTTTCTCTAGGGCCGACCCGGAGTCCTCCATGTCGGGACAGCTCGGCCCTCCCCGGTTTCCTATATTGTTTCCTCCGCCGCAGCAAACTTCCTACCCCTGGAAGAACAATTCTGCTAAGTTAGCGTAACTCTACCGCTTTACACTTAAAAACTACAAACAGATACACCGTAAAGCAGGTTTAAACACCGTAACTATCGTTTATCCATCTATAGCGGCTTAGTCGGGGCGTTAGTTTGATTTGTTTGATAAATATCGGCTGTGGCCCATCGCTGTCCTGCCCGTGTCCCTGCCGTTAGCTACTGTAAAGACTGCCATATTGAAATGGGATACTTCCGGCTACAAATTTCTAAATAAAATCTTGGACGCAACAATTTGTGTATCTTTGTACATGTCATGTACAATATATGGCAATGTTTTATTTTTCACTAGTGGTGTTAAGTAATTTAGTATATATATATATATATATATATATATATATGCTGTATTACTAACCAATTTTGAGGTAGGCCTACTTTATATGAGTAATTCGATACACGAACATTTTAGAAACGCATCCTTACCTGACTGTTATAGAAACCTTACAGATTAAGATTTTAGATTGGTTTAAAATACCACATGTGGTTGAAGTCGTGTCCTACCTCTACAGATTTCGGTTATTGATACAATATTCAAGATTTAAGGATATTCAATTTGTCACATATGTCAAACTCAGGCAGTGCAAAATTGTAAAGGTGAAATAAACAGAATAGCCTACATTAAAATCGGAAAATCTACAAAGTAGTACAAATATACAAAATCGTTAACATTAACAAGATAATTTACATTTTTAAAGTAAAAAGTGAAAGCAAAAAAGTATGTTCATTTCACATAGGTAATCTTAAACAATAATGAAATTTGGTAAAAAAATAAAATCTTGATTTTCAGAAAAACTACAAAGGAAAAAAGTTTCTTGGAGGCCCCACGATCGGTCCCACATCATCACATAACCTTGTTGTGGAAATCTAGTTTTAAATACCGGATTACTTTTGTTCAGATTTTTCAATTGGCTTCGTCAGTGTATATTCTTAAATAAAGGAAATTAAATAAAAAGTACAAACGTGAAAGTGAGACTCAAAAGTTGTGAAGAGTAATGTGAACCAGGTTTAACTGGTGATTGGTTTGTAGAAATCTGCCTTACAATCATCTTTTAGTATGCTTTTATTTTGAAGGCGTTGATGTCTTATTCCGGTATCTATCCCTCCTACAATATTCTAACTGGACGCATCTTTACTGGTCCGTGCACAGTGGCCACTTCCATAGTGGTGAGATTGCAGTTTGTATTGCGCATGACAGACATAACAGACAGATGAGGTCGCTGTGAGAATAAATGACAGCATGAATAGACCTTCACTGGTTAGGAACAAGTATGCAGGTCGTTTACTTAACTACTACTAAACGGCTAAAAGTCTGTAAATAATGGGGGATATAGTTTAATCCCTGCAAAGCAGAAATGAGAGGAAACACATTGTACATTCTGCCTTCGATGATTTGATGATATTTATTAAATCAACTCAGTATACAACAGCAATCATAAACATAAAATAGGCTTCCGTATTATTACAAAAATAAATTGGAAAATATACATTTGCACAATTAAGTGAACATTTTTTCCAGAGATATAACATTTGATTTAAATCAGCGATTTAAAAATGTTAAAGTAGGGTTGTTTATATTTGCACTGATTTTTAATTGAAATTTCAGATTCTTCTTCAGTCAGGATTCAAGACTCCCCTGTTCCAGTTTCACCTCTTTTGAACTGTAATAAAAAAAAAAGACCCAGTTATAAACCATTTACTCAATATATCCTCTTAATGACCATTTGTATATTATTTACTTACCATGTGTTACCTTGAATGCTTCAAGAAAACTCCACGGTAATGAAGAATACAAAAATGGAGATTTTTCTTTTTTAAGTAAATGGAGGCTTTCTGGATTATGCGTCCACCATTGAGGTAGCAAAATTAAATAATTCAAGGTAACACGTGGTGAGTAATTGCAATTCAAAAGATTATTTTGTGGGTGAATCATCCCTTTAAGCATACATCATGAATATCCAGCTCGAGCAGAACGTTTTATAAAAGGTACTCACCGCATTCTTCAACAAGTTTCCAGATTTGGTAAAGATGTTGGGTTTTCTTGAGGCTGGTTTGACGGTCTCTGCGTTCTGCGGGTCTGCCCGGGCCAGAGACGGAGACTGAGGCCGAGAGAGGCTGGGGGAGGTTTGAGTGGAGGGCGTTGATAGCGAGTAAGACTGAGGGTTTAAATAAGTCGTGTAGGGCTGAGGTATGTAGGGCTGAGGTGTGTAGGGCTGAGGTGTGTAGGGCTGAGGTGTGTAGGGCTGAGATGGAATGAAAGGCTGAGAAGGTGTGTAGGTCTGAGGAGGGGTATACGTTTGGGAAGGGGTGTGGATTTGAGAGGAAATAGAAGTCTGGGAAGGAGTGTAGAGTTGAGAAGAAGTGGAAGTTAAGGAAGGGGTGTATATTTGAGAAGAGGTGGTAGTTAGGGAAGGGGTGTAGATTTGAGAAGAGGTGGTAGTTAGGGAAGGGGTGTATATTTGAGAAGAGGTGGTAGTTAGGGAAGGGGTGTAGATTTGAGAAGAGGTGGTAGTTAGGGAAGGGGTGTAGATTTGAGAAGAGGTGGAAGGGGTGTAGGTTTGTGCCTGTGGTAGTGTTGGTGTGTATGACTGAGGCTGTGTTTGAGACGGTGCAAATGGATTAGTATGTGTGGTTATGTAAGGCTGTGTCTGTGGGATGGACTGATTTGCTGTCGGGGAATCGAGCAGAGTAGGTGGTGGTGGTGGTGGGAAGCTGTCGGGATCTTCGTCTGCTTCATCGACAGAGGAGTGGAGCTCGTAGTGCCTCTTCCTCAGCTCCCCCAGACGGACCCTCTCCTGCTCCAGCTGGCTCTCCAGCTGCAGCACCCGCACCTGAGAGATTTAAAACATCGTAAGCGACCTCCAATCGACAACAAATAATATCAAGATGATACATTTTGGGACTTGAAAGCCTCACCTGAGTTTCCATCTCCTCTGTTTTCAGTTTGATCAAAGATCTGCCAGAGAAGTCCATCAAAACTGCAAAGACATCACATCAATTATCAGTAAACCAGTTGATAGATTGCTGTTACATTTAGTAGAAATTCCTGATCCCCAGAGGATGAATCCTGACGATTTAGGTGAATATTTCTCCAGCTCCATAATAAGATTCATAAAGTCAAAATGTAAATATCCTAAAAACAATCTTATGTTTCCCAGCGGTGGAATAAGTACTCAGGTCCTTTACTTAAAGGTCCCATGTCATGCTTTCCCAGTTATTACCCGTCCCCTTGTGTTATGAAGGTTTTCCTGCATGTAAACGGTCTGCTGAGTACAAACCCTCAAAGTACACCCTGTAGCGAGTAAAACTCTAACACAGAAAAGACCTGTCTATGCTGCCCCAGAACGCCTCGTCCATTTTTTTCTTCCAGGGCCTATTGACGTCACTAAGTCCAAATGGACCAATTGGCACACAGCTACAGAACAATAGGCACACCCTCTGCCAGGGTGGACTCCCGAGCAGCTCAGGAGTCCGCCCCGCGAGGCCCCCGGAGCGGACAGTGTGAGGTGGATTTCCCGCTCTGTTTCCCTGGATGCTGGATATAGCTCCGCACATACACACACTCACTCAGCCTGAGCTCCGCGGTGTCCGCTGGCATGGCACACAGACCCCACGCAGCAACCAGGACACGACACCAGTAATACAGCTCATACTGACGGCTCCTCGAGCCTCAAAGGGCGGAGCAGCGAGCCCCGCAACGTCCCGCCAACACGGCACCCAGACCCCACGCAGCATTCTCATCTGTTTGTCATTACTGGTGTCATTTTCTGGTTGCTAACAAACGCCATTGTAAACCATAAACACTGATGTCCCGCTGTAACGGTGGTTGACTAATCAGAACAGAGTGGGCGAGCTGACCAATCAGAACACAGTGGGCTCATAGGGAGGGGGGGGGAGGAGCTCCAACGTGCGTGTAGGACAGAGAGTGAATACACATACTATACAGAGATGCTGTATGAGAAACCAATGTGATTGTGGAACATTGAACAATGTAAATCTATTCTAGTAGACCTCAACAATGGAATTATGATCAGTAGAAATGGCCATGACATGGGACCTTTAAGCAAAAGTAGAAATACTAAAGTCTAAACATACGTCATTACAAGAAAAATATTCAATGTAGTGGTGTAAAAATTACATAATTTGCCTCTTAAATGCTAAGGAGAAAGGCTATAAAGAGTTATGTTCCAATACTTGAGAGAAGAATGTCAAAGTACGTTACTTGAGTAAGTGTACGTATACATTCCACTACTGGGAATGAGTTAACAGACATGTTCACTGCAGGATGAATTATAATAAAACATCCCCTCTCACCTGGGTCAGAGATCTTCTCCTGCCCGTGTTTGGTGGAGGTGACGACCACAGCAGCCATGTCATTAACGTGGCGCGAGGCCTGCTTCAGGGTCTGCAGCTTCTTGTTGTTACGGTCGGCCTTCACCTAAAATAACAAAGCAGCACTTCAGAATTCATCTACATCTCCATACATCCAAAGAGCTCCTAAAAACAACGTGCTGCTATCCAAACAAGTTTTACATTTATAATGAATATGTGTCTATTTGCCTGAATAATACCAGAAATTACTTAAGAAAACAATACACAACAGCAACATTTAGGATTTTTTTTTAAAAACACCACCAGGTACCTTTGTGGAGATCAGACTGCCTTTCCTGCTAACAGAACAATTTTTTAACTTGACTTTGTACCTTTGAGGCAGCAAGGAGCTGAGCTGTGCTCGCAGCGATCTCATGTGAACACGCAATGAGCTCCTCGTACGCTCCTTTTTCAGCCACCACCCGGTCCGCTGAGTCTCTGATAGCAAAGAAGTGAAGAACAGTACAGGTTCAATATATAGGGATTCAGAACATAAGACTAATATTGTACAGTATGTTATTCTTGGACACTTACAGCAGCTGTGTGGCGCCCCAGCCAACAGCTTTAGAGGCAGAGATGAGTCCCTCTGTCCAGCGAGAGTTCTTGCCATAAAATTCTGTAACAGACGCTGCTCCCTACAGGAAGAGCAAAAGTGTCAGTATAAAGAACATTGAACTATGGTTTCTTCTTGAATACTTCACCCACAATAAAAAAAAAAAATGCAGAACTGCCATATTGTCAACATCAATTTACATCTCTAACAGAACTCTTAAATCATCTCTTAAGTCTTTTGCTTATAATGTTGCCGGAGAAGGTTTGAAACTCTGCTGTAATTTCTCCTTTTTGTGACTTACCCTGCCTCCTTCCACAATGTCTTTTTGCAGGTCAGCAGAAGCTGTAACCAGCATGTGAACGGCCTGGAGAGGAAAAAAGGAGATCAGGAGAAACTCTGAGTGAACATAAATCAAAATCACAGAAGTTCACAGAAATGTATTGTAAAAGTAAAGACACGGGTGTGATTTTTAGGTACATCTCCGTCAAGTGGGAAATAAGTATTTTTTTGTGTGTGTTTCTCTTAGTATCCTAAGATACTGTTATGTTTGGCTGTGAAAAAAAAAAAATTATTATTATGAAGGGCAGACCATCTATTTGTATTTATTTGTTTTTTTTAGAAAGGGGCAGGTCACATAAGATGTTATTCTTCTCCCTGCTCCTTTTCGCTCAATGGTGGAGTCATGTTTTATGGCAATTGTTGTACATTTGGTTTTGCATACCATGAGCGGGACAAATAAAAATGAAATGGAATGAAATGAAAGTTATATATTTGTTGAATACATAAAAAGAAATTTCTTACCTTCATCAGGTCTGAACAGGATCCCAGGATACTGTAATGAAAAACAGAAAAACATCCCACAGGTGCTGGTAAGAAACTGATAGAGAGAAGATTAGAAAACATTTACTAATTTAGAACAATACAGTATTTTTCTTACCTCTGGTTGACCTCCAGTTTGATGCCAGAAGTGTCTTTCTTTGCCTGATTCATTATCTCCTGAGAAACAGAAGTTTGAAACAGAATAGTTAAGAATCACAATGTGTGTGTGTGTGTGTGTGTGTGTGTGTGTGTGTGTGTGTGTGTGTGTGTGTGTGTGTGTGTGTGTGTGTGTGTGTGTGTGTGTGTGTGTGGTCCAGAGTTTGTCAGGTCTATCCATTATGCTGTGTCCTTACGCCCATTCTCAGCACAGCCTCTTCAATGGCAGTTGATGTGGCGATCATTTCTTTATCCACCAGGTATTCCAGCTCTCCTTTTTGCAGATCCTGCCCTGTTGGACGCAGACCCTAAACAGGATTGATCAAGTACGCGTCAGAAATTCAGCAGCAAATACTTAGTTACAGTATACAAATACTTCGTGTTTTTCCAGGTACAAAAATCTGTACTTTTTCACCACTACATTTGTATGAAAGCTTAAGTTACTTTTAAGCTTCCCACCAACAATGCTACACCTAATATACAAATACATTCTGAAGTATTATGAAAGGTTAACATAAGACCTTCTTGATCCCTTGATGAATTTGACCAGCTACCCAGCATAAAGTAATTCAAAAAATAAAATATAAATTGCTATCAATAGCAGTTTGCTCTTATTACTCTGATGAAGGTCAAATCTGTGTCACCTGTGCCAACCCGAGGAGGCGTTGGACAGTGAAGCGCACGGCGGAGGGATCTGCTCGCTGTAAACTGGCCTGAATCTTTAGATCTTTCAAGAACTGAAGGCAGTGATTCGCACAATCCCGACAGCTGTCAGTCAAACCTGCATGAGAAGGAAACCGGAGTGTTTACTGTTTGTTCATTCTATATTTAGTTTATGCCTTTTCAGTTTCCGTGTGAGCGTGTCTCTTACAGTCGGCCTGGTCGGTGGGAGCAGAGTGAGATGCTGCTGCTCCGTTGACAATGGTGTCAGCAGTGAGGTGGGAGAACTGTGTGACCGCTCTCAGCAAACCACTGGCATCTAAAAACAAGAGGGAGGAGCCTTACATACACTCGTCATCTAAAACAAACATACTTTACCTTTAAATCAGAACACAAGCACAGCTCACTCACCATTCCTGTTTCCCAGGTAAACCACGTGACTCTGCTGCATTTTGTCAATAGAACCCAGAGTGATTTCAGCTCGGTTTATCAAATAATCTGAAAAAGAGAAAGAAAATTTAAATGGGAAATGATACGAAAAAGCATTGAGCAATTCTAAGATGTATATACATAATGTAGGAGGATATCATGGTAAATTTAAAACAATTTAATAAATGTTTATATACTGTTTTTAAATGTTCCGTTGATGGGATATAAATAACGTGTTATCAAATGAATGTCAACTTAATCTAAAATGAAAGCAAATGATGCTATTATTGTCAGTACTAACTTTAATAATAAGTATTATGTACATACAGTTTTGAGTAAATACATATATTCGTCTTTGGATTGTTCGTTTTTATTTTCATTTTTTTCTTCTATTATATTTAGGATGTTCCCTCTTTTTACTGAGACAAAATAACCTTTTAAAAAAGGACCTAAACCTAAGCAATTTTCACTATTTTTGAAACTTTTATAGACTGATAATAAAAATAATCGCCATTTCAAAAACATACTTTTATGCAGATATGGTGTAACTATTGGAATTATTTAGTGGGAGACAAAAGAAATAAGGTTTTACCAGGTGAGCTGATGCAGCTGAGGTGAATGGGGTCGTCCAGTTTGGCCACAGCGTCCAGTATGATGCCCTCGGCCTCCACCACAGCACACTGCAGCAGACAGAACTGCTCGTCCTGCAGCTTCTGGGTCAGCTCACCCTCACGACACGCCTGAGGAAACACACATAAACTCATCAGTAACTAACCACTCCATAGTAGGTCACACAGATTGCACAGGTGATATAGTGTGTGTGCAGCACCTGTTGCTGTATCTGGGCATGCAGACTGCCCACTTCCATGCTGCTCCTCTGCCTCTCCTGCTCCAGGGAGCTGTGGTGGAGCTGGGCCTGCTGGCGCAGGGAGTTCAGCTCCGCCTCCTGGTCCCTCATGGAGCGCAGCAGCACCTCCCTCTCCGCCTGCAACCCTGCTATAGAACTGCTCAGCTGGGTCCCACTCTGAGGAGAAAAACATGCATCAATCAGTTTTTTCAGAAGAGGATTTGTAGACGAAGTGAGAAAGTTAGCATTAGTATTCCTACCATTTCTCTGCTCTGCAGGGCGCCGTTTGCACGATTTAACTCCGACCGTGTCGAGTCCAGCTCTCGCCTCAGACGGTCGATCTCCAACTTCTGCTCTGCATTGATGGTCAGCTGTGGAAAGGCAAGTTTAGTTTATTTGTATCGGACCTTTGAAAAATAAGTCAATTAAAAGTCCTTAAAATACATTTGTATTAAGAAATAATATAAAATAAACACAAGACACATAAATACGCTTGAAAGAGAATAAAATAAATATGGGATAAAAATCTGCGTGATGCTCAGCGACTGCTCAGACAGAAATGTAGACACAAGTTTGACGTAAAAGTGCAGAATTAAAGTAAAATGTTTAAGCCTTAATGTATATAAAAGAGTTAGAGCAGAGAGTTTGTTTTCTATTTTTGCTAGTTTTTCTTATTATTGTATATTTGTGTTTTTGCAAAACACATGCAGATAAAAATATTACCAGGAAAAATGTTGCACATATATAGTTACTGTGTGATGACTCTGTACCTGTTGCTGCAGCTGCGCCCTGAGGGCTTCCAGCTCTCGGAGCAGGCGGTCCCTCTCCAGGTCCTGGGAGCCCTGCTGCTGCTGGGCCTGCTGTCTCAGCGAGGAGAGCTCTGCGTCTTTCTCTCGAGCTGAGCGCAGCAGTACCTCCCGCTCTGCATGCAGAGCTGCCAGGCTGCTGCTGACCTGAGACCCCTCCTGAAAAAGACAGAAATATGTAAGTGCATGAATTAAACCTCTATATAAAACCATTTATTGAATAAAGCTGCAAATCTCACTTTTCTGTGAGCCAAACGACAAGCACAGAGTATTATACTCCTATTCTGTCTGTCAACACAATGAGTGATATATATCTTTTTGATATATGTATTTAATATTATTTATAATATTATTTAGCAGGGACAGTGGCCATTAATATGCATTTCTGAGTGAGCCAAGAAACATACTATAATGAGCCAAATAAAGGCATCCCAAAGATGCTTCATTTGACATGCTGCAGAGTAAATAAGACTGGGTAGACATTTAACAGTCCCAATACATAAACTCCTACACGTAAATATTGGATGAACTTTTTAGAAACGAAAAATATTTGATCAAACTCATAGTCAAAGGGTTGTAAATGTAATGGCAAAACATTTACTTTAGCCTGATGGTGGTGCTGTAGAGTTTGTTGTAAATGTTAAAACTCATACTGAGTCAGGTGTCTTTCTTGCTGTGATTGTTGATATCCATCTCTACTGCAGTTTAACCCTTCACATATCCATTTCATGAGACAGTAAAGTGTTTAGAAAACATAAATAGCTCGTTATCATACATCCAGTCTCACCATGTCTTTGTTGTCCAGCGTACTGCGAAGGAGAGCCAGCTGGGCTCTTTGCTCCAGAAGCTCTTGGTTGAGGCGCTGAAACTCCTGCTGCTGCTGATTCATCTGATCAGGAGAGAAGACCGTGAATAGCTACCTACAACAGTCTTTGTTTTTCAACACAAAACACTTTCTTGTGGAGAAATATCACAACAGAAGGTGTTCTTTTTCTGTGCCGTCTCACCATGTTGCTGTTCTCCCGCCGTAGATTTTCCAGCTCGATTTCAAGCTGCTGTTTGCTTCTCAGCAAATCATCGTGACCATGTTTTGTACCAGAGAACAACTTCACTGTTTCTGCATTCTGCAAACACACAACATTTTTGGCGTGAACCGGATTCTGTGCAACTATGGTCCTACAACAGCCTCATAATCAATACGAAAAAGAGGAGAAAATGTATAGTTATTTTAGGAATGATACTTCAAAGTGTCTTTATCTCAGGTTTTTCTCAAAATGACAGAATGAGTAAAAGAAACAACAAGGACGAGGAGGTTTACCTTCTTCATTAAGTCAGCGTGGCTGGTGATGAGCTCCGCATGTCTCTCTTTGAGTTGAGTGAAACGAAGCTCTGCTGACTGAGCTCGATCTGTGGAGACAATGGGATGAAAAGACACATTAAGACTAAGCTACATTTATATTTCACCAGTGCACAAATCGGCTTACTTACGGTCTGCCTCCTTGTATCCGATCTGAGCCCCGACGTTGGCGACATTAGCGCACCGTAAGCCCTCCACCTCCATCCGCAGGTGCTCCTTCTCCACCATGGCCATCTGTTTGTAGTTACGCTCCTCCTCGACCTCGGCCTCCAGGCGATTCACCTGAGACTTCAACTCAGTTAAACACCTCCGAGCCTGAGAAAAAGATCACATCATATATAATAGTTAAACACTCAAAGGTAACATTTTACTGCACAAAGAGTACATTTACTTGTCAAACTTTTGAGTACTTTTGATACATACTTTTACGTAAGGTTTTGATTGCAGGACTTTAAGTTGTAGGGGAGTATTTTCACAGACGGGTTTGAGTCTTTTTTTTAAGTAAAGGATCTGAAGACTTCTTCCACAACTGAGTATATATCCAATGTGATAATCTCACCTCAGACTTGATGAGCTGTAGTTCTGGTCTGAGCGCCTGCAGCTCTCTCTTCAGACCCTCGTTTTCGGTTTCCCTTTGGTCCACTGGAACATCCTGTGCTCCCATTTGGTTTGGCAAATAGTACTGTCATGAGAAAGAAATTAAACGTCAGCCGTCCGTGATACCAGAAAAGGAGGTGGAAGGCATTTTTTTCTCATTTTTGTCTCGCATGTACCTGTGGCATCTGTGGTGCATCTCTGGTCTCTGGTTGCTGTTCCGCCTCATCTCTGTCGGTACGGTCCTCGTTAGGTATCACCACCACCGCCCTCTTATATTCAGCCAAGGCAGAAGCGCGGAGGAAGTTTGGTGGAGCCTGTGTATTAAACAAAACCTTTTATTTTCAATTAAGGACTTTACAGTGTGGAATGAGTACTTATGTTAAAGGTCTGAATACTTTCATTTTTCAAGTTAAATCTACGGAAATATTTATGGTACTTACATCAGGGAGATCTGGGATCTGGATGAAAGTTTTAAAAAACTCAGTTTCTCTGGCTCTGTCAAAGAATTGTTTGAGGCTGCAGGGGAAAACATATCTGTCACTAACATAGCCCAGAGATGGAATAAAAGTGTGTATTTGCTAATAGCTCTGAAATCCTACCTGTTAAAAAGATCTCGGAACCGCTCTCGATGTCCAAGAAGAATATCGGGAGCCATGCCTGTAAAGCAGAGGATATGATTATTACCTTTTAAGGCTTTATCTAACACTATAGCTCGATTAAATAGAGAAAAACATATTGCTTACAGCTGTGCAGTTTGAACATCAGCAGGACAGTGAAGTGGTAGAGGAAGCTGCAGTCCAGTATCAGAGGAATCAGAGGAGTCAGTCTGCACTGTCCAGCTGGAGTATCAGATTTGGCGCCGTTGGCATCAAGCTGACGCAGAACTTTGAACAAGAAAAACAATTCTGGTGCTACTCTGTATTTTATTTATTGCCAACACATCCCATTAAATCCTCAGCAAGTGTGTGTATCATAATCCTAAAAACATCTCCAGAATGATCGAAAAAAGATGGACTCACCTGTCTCCTCCATCTTCAGTCCAGCATCCAGGTAATCCATCAGTTCCTGCGTCATATCCAACCTGCAATACATTTAAACCACATTAATGAAGCACATGCCTGATATTTAATGAGAAACAGAAGCAATTATTGATGGTGGTAAACTTACACTTTGTTTTTGTCATTTCCTGTTTCCTTGTCCAAAGTCTCATCACTGGCCTCCAGGTTGCCTGGGATCAGCTTGTGCTGTGAATTTATTTTGTAATTAAAAGTTGTATCATTCTAAATGTTAACATGACATAATATAAACCCTTTAACAGTTTTATATAACAAAATATATATAAGTTACCTTTGCATGAAATTCCATTTTGAGGCAGAGGAATTTTGCAGACAGTGCAACAATTTGGCCGTATCGATCATGCAAGCTTCCCTGGAACAACAATAAAGAGTTGTCATGGCTTTATGCATTGGTTTATTTACACAATTCCATAGAAAGATAAAATGTATGAAGCCAGAACAAAATGCTGATTAAAGATCATGGCTATCATTACAATCTTTGGCTCTGTAGTATGAGCAAATCTTTTTAGATGTCTAGCGTTCAATGTTTAACATATATTTATTTCATTTAGACTAACTTAAAAACACAAGACATTTTTATTTAAAACTGGGAGACTGAGGCACACATTTTTCTTTACTTATTTACGCTACGTCATACTTCTACTCCAATTTACTACAAAAGTAAATCACTATACTTTCTACAGTTCTACTACTATGTGTTACTTTTCAGATTAGATTTAGCTTTTACTGGTACTTCCTACAAACATTTGACAATGAAGTACTTCAAACATTACTAAAGTCAAAGATCTAAATACTTCTTCATCCTCTGCTACTCACCCAGAGAACGCCCATATCTTTGACGTTGCGGCAGTATCTGTGAGAGTCTCTAACGACCTGTAGTCAAACACAGAGGGGCGAGGTTACAAAAGGAAGAGTGGGTAGGCCTAAGGGTGAGACAAAGGAAACAAAGAGACAACAAATAAAAGATTGAGAAGATGTTTAGATTTGAACTCACATTTCTCTGTCCCCCCCGGAGCACTTTGTGCAGCAGGTAGCAGAACTTCCAGCAGATCATGGAGTTGCTGGAGAGAGGCAGGTTGAGGGTGTAGGACCAGAAGGTGGCAGCTCCACTCTCCTTATACGTTCCCATGATAATATCTTCACCGCTGTCAAGGAATCTCCAAAATACTAATGCTATAACTTTCAGATTAATGGTTCAGAGTGAAATATATTGACAACTTTTCAGTTATTGCCATATTTTCTTATCCAGACATTCGTGTTCCTAAGAGGATGATTCCTAAAAACGCATTTGAACCTCAGACTTTCTATCTAGCGCCACCAGCAGGTCAAATGTTAACTTAATTTCTGTTTTGCTTTAAGTTAAGCCTCACAAAGTCATTACCATGCATGCACGGTGTACTCTTGTGTTAATTAATTTGGATTTACTTTCTTAGTTAATTGGGACAATGCAGTTAAAAACTCAGTGTGAAATTGATGTCCTTTGCAGAGTTTGTGCTATAGCTAATTTTCAAGTCCAATACCTAGTTGGGCTTTTAGATGTGTAGTTAAAATATACAGCTTTCTAGTTCATTAAACAGCAATATAACGTAAATAGAAATACAATAAAAAACACACCGCATATTGCAATACCGTCACACATCTTATAGGCTACCATAGTTACTTAGAGAAACTTTGATATTTAGCATTTTGTTTGTCAGTTAATGAACCATGTTGAAACATGGTTTAAAATGTAAAAAGTAAAAGGATACTGCGCACATATTTCTCTTTAAGTGGAGTTTCTCCTGAGACGAGAGTTTTGCTGATGCTGTGGAGCTGAAAGAAAAGAGACTCAACTTTAGTCAGTCAACTTTCCTACGGGTAAACAACGACTGCCGCTTGCGGAAATAGATAAAACAATAAGATAACAAAAAGAAAATACAAGGTTGGATATGGACAAACACGTCAAGGGGGGAAACATTTACAATAGTGAAAACATTTACTTAAAATATCTTATTTTTGTAGGGTTTAGCTTCACACTTAAACAGTGATACAATATTACTTATCAAGGTGGTTCCCGTAAGCTGATTTTCACAAACTATAGAAGATGACAACAATAAACCAGCTCCGAAGTATAAAGGTTTGATTGTAATAAATAATAAAAACATACCTGTTGTTTAGCGAACTGCTCTTTCTCAGCAGCCAACGCTTTTTCCGTCTTATTTTCGCTTTTGTTCTTCGTTTTGCTCATGTTGTTGCTGTAAATCCACACAAACTATAATGATATGAATCCTCAGAGGTCCAGCTCGAGGTGTCTGCTCCTCACCTGTGCCCTCGTGGCCCTTTAAAACAACAATAGATGCGTCACACGCTATGGTCAGACGTGGCGCGTGCAGTCCTCAAAAGAGCTCTCCTCTGAGTCCCTTCTTCAGATCAAGATTACAGTCTGCTCAATTGAAATAAAAACCAAGCCGTTTCTCCTGTGCGTAAAAGCCCTCGAGATGAGTAAAAAAGCGCATTGAAAAATATATTCACAGCAACAAAAAAACTACTGACACGTAGTTTACATATAAAAATATTTGTTTTATTACAAAATGAAGTTATAAAATGTAAAAACGATTAACAGCTATCGACAATACCTCTTGAGTCACCAGGCAAATGTGTAGGCAGTGAAACTGGAAAGACAATACAGGAACACACACTCAACAGCCCTGAAGGACAGGTTTCCCCATGTGATCTCACACACTTCACACAATGCAGCCTGTACAAATCTGAAACAGGGCTTTAAAACATACACATGTATGATTAATGTATCCCCTAAATGATGTGTAAGGTTAAACAAATACAATGAGATTTATGCTTTCAAAAGTTACAAATTCATGACATAAATCGCTTTTATTCCTTCATTATTTTCCTGAGAGAGAGTTCAACCTTTAACTGTTAGCATATATGTTCTGTAGTAACACTGATTTTAAAAGATTTGGTAAATACTAGAGTTTTTAATAAAAAGTGCTTCAGTCAAAATCAAGCCTTCCAAATGGCCGGTGGTGACGAGGGCAGGCTTTGGGTGGAGTCTCAGTGGCCTGTTGGAGAAAAAATGACGATGCTGTTATGCCTTCACACCCAAACTAGAAAAAGGAACAGTTCAACTGAACACTTTACACCCTTAATGCCACACCCCATGAATACAAATGGGAGAGAGAAATCGTTAAGAGGCCCAGCATCATGAAACTACCTTGTAGGTCGGGGAGACTGTGTGGTGGTGGTGGTGGTCATTGTGGGATGCCGGGCTCTTATGTGAGTAAAGGGGTTCAGTGGTCCCACAGCTCATAGTGTGAACACTGTTACTGTGAACAGAGCAAGTGACCTGCTTGGACTCATTTAACATCTGCTGCAGAGAACAGCTGGACAGAGGATCATCACCCTGGTGAGAGGAGGAAAGAGGGCTTGAAGTGATCAGCTGTACATAAATACACTGTTTTCTTGCCAGGAGTAAGATTACAAGAGTGATACCAGTGATACCTTTGCACATTCCTAACATTGTTTTTTAGCATATTTCTGCGCAATACTACCACTTTTAAAATACACCACGCACATTTATTAGGAGCTGACAGTACTTCATATTCAATGTAGAGACATTAAGTGGGTATCAACATTCTTATTTAACTCTCAGTAAAAAAGCATATACATTAATGACCATTCCTTTAAAATGTTGACCATTTCTATCACACTGATGATAGAAATAATGTGTTCCTAAGAAATGTATCTAGCCTTCTTTAATTTACAAAATTGCTGTCAATATGAGGCACTGTTTCTGTCTTACATCAATGGAGTGTGCAGAGAAGTCTTGCAGGTCACTGTGAACCCTGGTGTGCAGATTGGCTGCTGGTGGAGAGGGGGCATCATTTAAAAGTCTGGAGTTCTTCACTCTGGGTGATGGAGGGGACTGTCTGTCCACACAGAGACACCTCAACTCCTCCTGACTGAGTCAAAAAAGAAACAGGACTGATGAATATCACATATCTCTATTATATTGAAATGTGTGATACATTAAAGCTCAATATGGGTCTTAGTACTGTCATTACCTCTTTATTTAGCTAGATGCATGTCTAGCTGCATGGCTGCACTGTATTGAAGTCTTAAATAGAGCTGACTCCTGCCTTTGAATGACTTTTTTCAGTGTTTAAATTGTGTCCATGGCAGCCATTATGGACCCATTAACCATTTGTACTTTGGTAATATGTCTTATAAGAGAATGTTTTCATTCAATGCCATAATTCAACTTTAGTAGGTGCCTCTGAGATGTTGTGGAGAGTAAGCACAGAGTGTGTGTATAACCCAGTTAAATTCAACCTCTGTCAATAATTGTAACTTATCTGTATCTATTCCTCTTTAATGCAAATGCTTTTTCTGCAGTGCAGTTGTTGTTTGTTCTGCATATTTCTATACCAATAATAAATAGATATTTAAAAAGAGAAGAACAAATAATATAAAATAAAACGTATTTAGATCTATGTTTAGGGTTTCAGAGAAAAGTCTTGGCAAATGATCGCTGCTCTCAAATGTTTCATGTTCCTCTGTTGTTCTCAGAGGGTCTTACGCTCCTCCTCAATGCATGAAAGCTGGTCTTTTCTTTCATTGTCCTCACCCAACTCAAACTCAGTAGCTTCTATAAAGCAAGAAGTTATGAAATAAAAGAAGTTTATATATCCTTCATTCCTACATCATGCATCAACTCTTCGCTTTAGTTTTTTTTGCACATTAATTACCTGCCCGGTATTCCCTGACTGGTCTTCTCCCGCAGAATATCCCGGGTACTCTCCAGGTTTAACTGCAGCAGCTGCAGGTCATTACGCTGATTATCGCACACCTGTTAATTAAAACAAACAAAAACATCATTACGTATTACATATATTGTTACCTTTATTACCTTATATACTATGTTGTATTTCTATACTAATACAGACAAACATTACTTTATAGATGCACTATACCTTTCTGACTTCGACGCTGTCTTTTGCCTTGTCTTTTTTCTCTTGTATAGTTTATATTTTTGTTTTATATACCTCTTATTCTAGATTTTTCAGTTTCTATTTATCTCTATTTATTTCTACTTATGCTGCTATAAAACGAAGGGTTACGTATGGTAACCCTTGGTATATAAACACCGGCGGAGCCCTCTACTGGACTCTATGGGTACTTCCCCTTGATTCTAACATGCAAGCATTCATCCACTGAGACTTTCTAGACCCGGGGCGGGCCTACCTGAATGCGCGAGCATCTCACCGTATAAAAGGAGGCCTCGCCTCCTGACTGTCATCCTACACTTCTCTTCAACAAGCAGCATAGGACAGGCGGGGCCCCTGAGTAGAGGGCTCCGCCTGTGTTTATATAACAAAGGGTTACCATATGTAACCCCTCATTATATCTCTCACAGGCTCCGCCCTCTACTGGACTCTATGGGTACAGTGGGCGGAGCCCCAATGTATACACGCGCTGTCGTCCCACAACAACACTGTTCCATCTCACTGTTTGTGACCTGCTTTCTGGTTAGCAGTCGCTGTGCCACACTCGCCTCTCCCTCGGTCGTAAGTTCGTAACCGTGGAGAAAATTGAGGATGCGGCTGACAGAGCATACCCTGACGCGCTTACCCCGCGGAGGTGTGCTATGACGTGGAGGACTCCCCCCCCCTAGAAAGAGTCCTCCAGCCCCTATGGGCCCATGTGCGCGTCACGAAAAAACGTAAGCGCATTACGCCCGGGGAGGGGGTCAGATGCCCACTGACCCACAGCCCCCCTCCCTCCTCACCAGTCCTGTGTTGCCCCAGCAAGCACAGACGATGAAAAGGAGTCAGACATGTCCAAGAGATACAACTTTATGAAGGGGCCTGGCGTTGACCAAGACGCCGCCGTGCATATGTCCTCCACACTCACACCGTTAAATAAAGCTGTTGATACAGCCATGGCTCGTGTAGAGTGTGCACGGACCCCCGTGGGGAAGGCTCTCCCCGCCTGTCCGTAGGCATGTGCAATGCACTCGCAAAGCCAGCCTGCCAGGCGTTTCTTGGACAGGGCTTTCCCGATCACCCCGCCCCCGAAGCACACAAACAGCTGTTCAGTGCGCCAGGGCAGTCGTGCGCTCCACATAACATGCTAGCGCACGCACCGGGCAGAGGAGGTGTAATTTAGCCTCTCCCGCCCCACTATGGGGTGGAAGATTAAAGCCCCCCAACTGAATAGCCCTCGACCTGAACGCACTCCTTAGGCTCCTGGGCACAAAGGAGGGGTTCGGTCTGAGTGTCGCCCCGCTCTGGTCACCCCAGATCATTAAACAACTCGGGTGCACCGATAGAGCGGTTAACTCAGACACTCTTTTGGCTGACGTTAAGGCAAGTAACAATGCTGTCTTCCACGACAGTACTTTCAGGGAGGAGAGCTCCAGAGGCTCAAATGGTTATGTGACTAGAGCCTCGAGCAACCAGCAGCAGGTCCCACTGCGGGGCGGAGGCGCGCACTACAATTCACAAGATAGGGGCTATATTTTCCGCTCCTCAAACCATCGCTGGAATCCCAGCCACTTCGGCGTTTAACAGGCTGTGGCGGATCCCGCTCTAGCTGTCTGGATAGACTGAATAACCTCGTCAGACAATCCACCCTGTCTCAGCCTGTCCCTCTCAGGAGCCAAGCCTGGAGAGGTTGGCCCAGAGTGGGTAACGCCCCGATTGCACTTGCCTCCTGAGACATCGCCCCCCAGAACTGGGGGAGCGCCCAGGGCTGGCCCACCTTCATCTGTGTCATCTCTGAGTACCACGGCGCCCCGACGCGATCCGGCGCTACTAGAATGATTGACAGATGTTCTCGCCTCACTCTCCCCAGGAGCGGGAGAATGAGACAACGGTGGAAAGGCGTAAAGCAGCTTCTTTGGCCATAGCTCGTGGGTAGGGGCGCAGTGGCTGTTGCGCCGGCTGGCGAACAGATCCACCTCTGCTCTCCCGAACCGGGCCCAGATCCGCTTCACTGCCTGGCAGGGCTCCGCCCCTTGACATGAGGTCGGCCCCCCTGTTCTCCAGACCCGGAATGTGGAGGGCTCTCAGAGATAACACCACCTCTGAAGCCCATACCCACAGTTTCTCTGCTGTGGTCAACAAAGCGGCGGAGCTGACTCCGCCCTGCCTGTTGATATATGCCACTGTGCCATTACATGTCTCCCCTGAATTAAGGGTTTGAAATGCTGGAGGACCAACACTACTGCCCGCAGCTCTAGGAGGTTGCTGTACCGTGTCTCTGTTAGAGACCAGCGCCCACCTATAGTTCTCCCCAGGCAGGACCCTCCCCATCCCGTTCCGGATGCATCCGTGAACACTGATGTAGGAGGTCACCCGTCCCAGTGGGGACCCCCTCCGGAGATGATCCGGGGACCCCCAGAACCGGAGGTTGCCCTCCACTGAGGGGGGGGGGTGGTCACCAGACGCCGTTTGTGTCTCTTGAGATCTAAACGCAGGCTGGAGAACCACCTCGGCAGGCGGCGCATATGCAGTAACCCGAGCGGGATCACAACGTGAGCCACCGCCATGAGACCCAGGGTCTGCATGATAGTCAAAGCTGTCACTGTTGCCCCCTGTCACAGTCTGCAAACTACCTGAAGCAAGGATGCCTGCCTGCTCTCTGGCAGGGTGGCGCGTAGCCTGCCTGCATCGAGCACCACTCCCAAATACAACGCCTGGTGGTGAGGTATGGGGGTCATTTTCTTCCAATTGATCGCAAAACCCAACTTAGTTAGGTGTAGGATCAATTGGGCAGTGTAAAACATTGCCTGGACCTGGCCATAACTATGAGGTCGTCCAGATAAAAGAACACTCTCATGCCACGGCCGCGCAGCGGCTGGAGCGCTATGGCCACACATTTGCTGAACGTGCGTGGGGACAGGGAGTAGCCGAACGGTAGTTTGTTGTACTCGTAGGCCACCCCCTGGAAGGCAAAACGCAAATACTTTGTGTTTTGGAGCAATCTCGAAAATGAAAGTAAGCGCCCTTCAGGTCGATGGTTGTGAACCAATCGCCTGGCTGCACCAGTCCCAGTAACTGTTTTATAGTTAACATCCGGAATTGTCTGCGTGCAATGTGAAGATTCAGACTGCGAAGGTCCAGAATGGGCCTGAACCGGGAAGTACAGGGAATAATGCCCCCCCCTCTTGTGTGCGCACAGCAGACACTGCCTGTTTTTGCACCAAGGCCTGAACCATCCCCTCGGGATGATAGCTTTGACTCTCTTATGCCTGTGAACGGAGGAGGGATGCTCTAAAACTGGAGTGAATAACCCAGGGTGTTTCTCAATCGCGAGTACGCTTGCTTGGTAGCACATGTCTTCCGAGCGTCATGCTTCAGAAGCGAGGCAAGAATACTTCCTGGCATTTGGAAAACAAAGAGTGGAACAGGCTAGCAAGTGTGCAGGTGTGCGTCATATGAGAGGCCCCGCCTTACATTTTCCGCCACAGATTTGGGGAAATGGTCCGTGCGCAAAGCATTGTGGGGATTTTAAGACTGCAGTGCAGAGTCTACACATGTGCAGCCTCGAAATTTCTCCAAACTAAGTATGCCGGGCTCGGTAGATTTCGAAGTATGCTGGACATTGGAACAGTACTTCGGCGGCACTCGATGACGTAGTATGCTTGAAATAGTGGCTCTGGAGCAGCATTACTCGCGATTGAGAAACACCCCCAGTCTCAGCGTCCTGTCCATCCACTCCGTTAACATGCATCTGCGCTTCAATTCCCCATAACACTGTGTTAAGAGGATGTGCAATCAGCTGTGGGGCCCCAGCGATAAAGCCAGGGTACTCTCTGGCGACCCGTCCCACCGCAAAACTCCCCGCGAAGGGAAGCTCTGCCCATGGGGGGTCGACACAGAAAAGGCCCGACTCTCTACTGAGGACCGTGGGAGTGCGCGCTCCGTCATGATGAAGTCATTAAATTCTTGTGACAGTCTAAGAATTGGTTTGAACATGTTATGGACCCGACATTGACCCAGAGCCACAGACTGCAGGAGGTATGCTGCCAAACCAGAAAGGCTCATCTGACGTCAACAAAAGTCTGACGAACAGGTATGTGGAAAGAAGCATTGCCTAATCTGTGTTCTAACAAGGGTAATTATAAAAGTATATTTTGTTCATTCATCATAACTGATTTTGAAGCCACATTGTGAAGTTAAGAGAGAGTGGAGAGATATGACCTTTATATATGCCCCCTGAGTTATTAAACTAAGTGGTACCTGCCGTATGCAGTGCAGCTCTGACATGGTGCGTTCCTGTTTGGAGCGAGCCAGTTCCAGCAGCTCGTCTCTCCAGCTGTCTCCCTCACCTGGTGACAAACATGAAGTGCTGCAATTATCATTAACATTAGTTTATCACAGCTACTGCACAGATTAAAATCAAGATATGTAGGCTGCAGGGAAAACGGGATTATAAACATTGTAACTCACTTGACTCTTAAACCAAACATGGTTGACATTATCTCCACGTATGCTTTTCACTGTACCTACTACTGTATGGTTTAGTGCAGACATTATTCATCTCTCTGATCATTTCAAAAATCAAATATTCATGACTCCAGCTTCTCAGTGAGGAATGCTGTTTTTACTGTTGTTATATTATTAAAAGAAAAAGTAATAAATAGATGTATTGATAATACAAATAATTCTTAGCTACAGCACTTGAATAATTCATTATAATGATTTTTTTTTTTTTTTTTAAATGAAGAAGATTTCAAGAACCTGAAAACACGTAACATCAAAAATAAAATGATATCAGTCAAATAACAGCAATAAATAATCGCAATATAAAAACAAATGTGCAATGGATTTAAATTCTTAAGAAATAAAAACTGAAAATTGACAATATATCTTAATAGACAATATATCTTAATATTTCTACCAAATAAATAGCTTTGAATCATTGATAGGAAGAGGATGGATGTGGAGTGCTGCAGATTATTGTACCTGACAAGGCCACATCTCTGCGCAGCAGCTGGAGCTCCTGTTTCAGACGGATGATCTCTTCCCTCTGAGTGCTGCTCTGTGTGACCTGCTGCTGCAGATCCTCTACAAACACAGGGGCAAATAATACATGAATAGCTGAAATTATGAGACACTTAATGAATTAGTCAATCAACACAAAATAAAAGCATCATTTTTTTTATTGATGTACCTTTAAGGTGTGTGATCTCATGCCTGGCCTCTTTGCAGCGACGTTTGTTTTCCTCTGAGTCTCTCTGGAGTTTGCTCTCTCGGGAGCAACTCTCCGTTAGCGACGTCTCCAGATCTCTTAGCCTCGCTGTGAGGTCGACCACATGACCAGAGGCCTCAACTACATCGTTCTCCTGATGCGGGGAAAAAATAATATTAACCAACTAGCAGAATATAAAAAGATCAGACACTGATACTGATCAGTATTCATGGAAACAAAATGTTGTAATACTATATATACCGTACCTTGAGTTTGAGCATGGAGCTCAGTTCTTCCTCCCTGACCTGCAGAGAGCCGACTTGAGTGGACAGAGCCATGACAGTGGAGTTCAGACTCTGGTTCTTCTCCTAAGAGAAACCACATACAATTACACCTAAAAGCAGAGATACTAAGTTCCAAGGCAGAAATATAATAATATATAATAATAATAATATAATAACTTTGAGAAGGAGATTCTGGTTTATAAAAGAATCCTGCTATATGGCATTGGTAGCAATCCTGGTGCTATTTGTCTGCCTTAAGATGTAAGCATATGTTTATATAGAGGATATAAGTGTGTATTAGCAAATAACTTGTACCTCAAAGTCTTGATATTTTTGGCTGATGTTCTGCTGCTCACAGAGCTTCTGTTTGGCTAAGCTGAGCTCCTTCTGGACCTCCTCCTCTCTGGTTTCCACCACCCACACACGCTTAGTCAGGACTCTGATCACCTCGTTACGCTTCTGCAACTCATCTGCACAAACAAAACAAATTCATGTGAGGCTGATTTATGAAGTTACTAGAAACAAAACCAACTTACAACAATTTTGATGATAAAAATAATATTATATTGAAGAGCTTTGATTTTGAAATGGTTGGTCGGATAAAACACGGAATTTGAAGTCAGGCTCTGGGAAATTGATTATGAAAATGTTTTTTAGTTGCAACAATTTAACAGAGAAATTTGTTATCTTGAGCATAATTTGCAGTTTTGATGCAAAAACATTGAAGCCATAAATAGCAACCAAGGGCTGGATGTGTATTAAATCAAGGAAGATCTCTGTGTCCTTACGTTCTAAACGGGCACACCTTTGCTCCAAGGCGAGCACCCTCTGCCGGTCTTGTTCCCAGGCAAGAAGATGCTTGTGATGGGAGGCAGCCATAGTGTTCAGCTCCCTTTCCCTGTCCTTCAGCTCCGCCATCAGCAGCTGGAGCTCCCTCCTCTGCCTCTGGATGGTGCAGCCACTCGGGTCATTCACAGGAAACTTTTCCAAAAGCACACAGGAAGACACATCAAGCTAATGTCGCCATAATAAAGCCCACTTTAGAGTATGTGTCTGAGTAACAATGCACAATCTACACTGTAAACAGTCAAATCATAGCTCCTAAAAATCTCACTACAGTTGTCTGTGAGCTGGGTGGACAGAGGTGTAAAGTAACTAAGTAGATTTACTCAAGTAATGTACTTAAGTACAATTTCAGATAATTGTATTTTACTTGAGTATTTCAATTATATGCTACTTTTTACTTCAACTCCACTACAATTCAGAGGTAAATCGTTTACTTTTACTCCACTACATTTATTTTGTACCTTTAGTTACTTTACAGATTTGGTTTAATGATGTGAAATATAAACAATACTTAAATAAGACTTTAGTTACAGCTGTAGTCAATTCACAAACTACCTTACAACAGTATACAAAGTAATTAAACCTAACTGCACCGTTGCAAACTTTGATAGACACATTCATGCATCAATAATTATAATCTAAACAAATAATCTATATTGGTACATTTGATGCTTATACATTTGTACTTTTACTTGAGTAACAGTTTTTAAGAAGTTGTACTTGTAACATAATATTCCTACACTCTAGTACTCCTACTTTTACTCAAGTACAAGATCTGAGTACTTCTCCCACCTCTGCTGCTGGTATAGGAGGTGTTAGTGTGGCCCACTGTTTTGCTGTGCTGTCCATCTTGAAGCTGCTTGAGACAGAGAGTGGAATGGCATCCAGAGAATCACCACCATTTATCTGAAAAGTAGCACGTACACACATCACAATCAGACAATAAGAATGCATTTATTTCTTAAGTGGATTCAACAGAAATGTCACTTGCCTTTTTAACTGGTGTGCTGTGCCAGAGCTCAGCTGAAGTATCTGCAAGTTAAAGTGGATGTTGGATAGTTGACATTTCCTGTCATTCATTTCGAATAAAAGACACACATGTGATTATTGTTGGTAAAGAAAATGATAGAGTTATTGTTTACCATTTGACCAGGGGAAACATGCTGAAGCTCTTCCATTTACTTTCCCTTCGTCCATTTACAACAGTTACATCCACTAATATTTCAGCAACTCGTATTATGTGTTACCTTCATTGATGTTGTTTAGAGCTTGTACTGGGCATCTTTTGAGGAGCATGCCAGCTGGCTTAAGTTAGTAAGGCTAACGATACAACCACCAAAGTTCATTTATAGTCAGGAACATAGGCTAAATAAGTTACACGCTTATATCCTATAGCATTTATCTCCAAAACGTATTCAAGTATCGTTGGTTGAATATAAAAGTGTCTAAAAAACTGAAATGGCTAACTAGCTAACGTTAGCTTCTTTTTACTTTTGAACGTAAATGATCGAACTGGGAAAACAACGACGATTACGTCACGCCAACGTACATCCCGCAGTATTTTTACAAAATATTTTCACTTCATTTAAAAACGTTGATGTTAAAACTAAACACTGTACTGGAACAGTTTAATTTGGAGTGGAATCGTTTTAATTTGACTTATTTAGACATTTTATAAAAACAGTTTAGTAAATTCGCCCTCCGGCCACCAGGGCGAGCTGTGGCCCATCAGCGCTGCGAACCAGCAGCCACTTCAACAACTACAAAAAACAAGAACCGCTACTAGGCGTGCTCAAAGTACGCCAACTACACCTTATTCAATAAGAATGGTTTTCTAAGAGTCAAACTAACGTTAATAATGCAAGTGGATTTACTGAACAAACATCAGTTTTAAGAGGATATTTCACAGGGTACGTAACTCGACATCTCTTGTATTTGTATTCTGTTATTGAATAGCAGAACCTGGCAAGTTAGCGTTAGCTCATTTAGCATGCTAAGCTAAAGCCCCATTAAACTGGTGCTGACGGTGACAGCTGGGTAAGTCAACGGTACCTGATGAATGAAACCTCTCAAACTAAATTAGCGTATATTTTAACAGAAAGGTACAGTCTGTCTATATGATCATATTGTCCACGGCAAAAGTAAATCATATACTTTACACGTAGTTTAGCTAATTGGTGTATTTATTAAATCAGCCGCATGTGTTAGCCAGCTAACGCTAGTAATTCTGATGACTGCTACGATGCTATCAAACCTATTTATTTCGCTGCTGATTTTTGTGTATTAAATTAGCCCCCTTGTGACTGACCTGCCATCTATTTCAGTTCACATACGCCTGTGTCATGCTGTTGGCTAGCTTGCTGCTGCTCATGTTACTGATCTGTGATTTGGGCAGGCTAGCATGATGAAATATTGGCAGGAGCCTTGTTCACTCGTGCCAACAGTCAGAAAATATATTTTACTTAAATATAGTAGTAATATCCAATAGTGATAATACAGTTTGAAGGGAAATATCATGCATTCCGATTTTACCTTAATTCTAGGCATACTAGTGTTGGCATCAACATGTACCTAAAGTGCCAAAAGTCAAATAAATCATTCTGCAAAATATTATTCTATACGAATGTAATTGTTTATGCATTTATATGTAAGCGTCTTTAATGTCTAAGCTGGCAAAGGTGGAGTTTCACTACTCTTTATTCTTTAATAATACGTCATAATGTATTTGTTTATTTTGTATTATTCTGAATCTGCATCATAACTATTAACTATAGTAGTCAGTTAAATGTAGGAGTCAAAAGTTCAATATTCGCCTGTGAAATGTTTAATGTAGCAATAGATGGAATTAATAATGTAAAGTAGTAGTAGTACAAGTACCTCAACTGTGTACTCCACTTACTACAGTAAATGTACTTAGTTACATTTAACTGCTGCCTACAGCAGAGTCTGATAATAACACATTGTATCACTTGTTGTTGGGTTTGAATGAAGAGTGAAAACTTTATTTTATAGTCTGATTCACACCAAGATTTATATTGGCCTTGTTTATTTATTTATGTTTTTTCCATTTCTGTCTTCTATCCAGATACGTTGTGATGGCTACTACTGAGATGGAATCCGGTTCTTTGGAAAGCAAACCAGATTATACTTATAGTTCTAATTCAAAATATCCACTGAAAGTTCTTTACTGTGGAGGTACAGTATATAACATTTTACTCAGTTTGTCTTATTCCCATACTATACTTTACCACACTATATGATATCATACTACATTATGTTGTACCTTCTTGCTAAATTACATACTATATTTACATACATTATATATTAATACAGATTGCTCTCAGTAGAATTACTTATTCACAATATATATTATTCTGGGGTACACTGTTTACATATTTACTACACTCACTACCAAGCACACCATGGCCCTTTCTAATTTCTCTAACTCCCCTCCTCGACTCCTATCCTCGAGACTTGGTGCCGCCCACAGGAGATGCGAGCGGAGGACTGAGGAGGGGAACCGAGGAGAGAGGAGGGGAAGCAGCAGGCGGTTAGAGAAATGAGAACTCCTCTCCTCTGAGCGGTTATTTTAAAGAGACGTCCATTAATGATGACAGGAGGCACAACAGCCCTCTGTCTGATGGACAGATGTGTTCATGACCACTTATATATTTACTTTTAATTCATTCACAGTGCGGTATAATGAGACAATAACAGGCTACACACACACACACACACACACACACACACACACACACACACACACACACACACACACACACACACACACACACACACACACACACACACACACACACATATATGTATATATTGATATAAATATATACAATTTCAGAATCAAACAGAGCGCTCTCATAATAACGTAACACTATCAGAGACTGGATATATCCCCCCCCCCCTCTCCCCTCTGGTCCCTACAATGAGGAAAATAAATTACGGGCCAAAAGTTTTATTTACAAGTATTAAAAGTAAGCAGAGGACACCAAACCAACTGAGACCCGTCTGTCCGCTGCATCTACGCACACACTGTACCACACACACCTACACTACACACACCTACACCACACACGCACAGCTCCTAACCTAAAGCATATAATCAGGCTACAGCCGTTGTGTATTTTATTGTGAAGCACTAAATGGTTTTAGAAAAATATCGACTCCATGTTTGTAGATATCTACTAAACTAAAGCAAATAAAGAGAGTAGGCCTGTTATACTGAGTGATATATATTATACACACTGCTCTGCTTTCTGCACGGACCTCACAGCTGTTCTCACTGTAAACATCGCGTTGCAATGAGAGTAGTTACTAAAATAATATCCAGGGGATGCATGCAGAGCTGTCATTGGCTGAGATAAGTCCGGCCGTGCGTCACGACTCTTTGAAACATCTCTGTTCCTGGAAATGCATCCACGAAGGAGCCGTGGAGGACCCATCGGTGTATCCTCGGTTAGAGCTCCTCCAGAGAGCCTCCTCGATCCTCGAAGTGCATTTAGAGAAATTAGATGTCCTCCAAATGGTGCGCTGAAATTAATTTCCGGGTCACTACCGGAGGACCGAGGAGTCGAGGAGGGGGATTTGATTAAATGAAAAAGGGCCCAAGTCAATGCCTAATAAACGTTGTCTTTCAAGGGGCAATAGACTACCCCAATCGCCAGAGCATTTCCAAATGGCATTATTGTCAGAGCCACTCTCATAAAGACTACGACACACTGCATTTTGTATATGAAAGTTACTTCAGTTGTTCTGCCATTTCCATTACCGGGGACTGCTAAGAAGTTATAGTGATACTCTTTGGTGACTGGGGATACTGCAGTAGCTACAAAGGAGCTATTCTCTTGTGGTTCTGTACACCCAGAGGATGAAACTTGTCCTTTGTGCCATTTAAAAAGAGCTTTCATTTACCCTGGGAGATCTACCTGGTGGCAGAGTTGCGAGGCTTATAGGGGCCCCACCTACAGTAAACACTACTAGTGTTATTATTCTTGCCTTATGCTTGCTACTTCAATTGCTTTTGCATCCTTATGTTCTTATTTTAGTTGTTCAAATCTGTTATTGTGTTATTTTTACTTCTCTTTCTATCAGTACCGTTTCCTATCTTTGTGCTGCTTCCACATCTGAATTTTACCCAATGGGATCAATCAAGGCTTTTGTTATTTTATCTTTCCAAGATGTTTGTATGTAAGATTTCAAAATGTGACGGTCTTTATTTTTTTGTTTCTTTGCAGTGTGCTCTCTGCCTACAGAGGTAAGTTTGAATTCACAAACAAAAAACAGATATATAACTTTTGTTCATGCATACAGTCTTCATTTACAAGTTAAACTATATTTAGGTCATTCTCTAACTAATTGAATCTACACTGTTGTGTCTGCAGTACTGTGAGTACATGCCCGAGCCAGCCAAATGTAGACAATGGCTTGAGAAGAACTTTCCAGATGTGTTTGCCAGGATGACAGTAGGTGAGTGAGCCATTTCAGATTTTAACCAAAATTGTTTTTCTTTAAATCACCCAAAGTCTTCATGCTGAACCTTAAAAAGGTGTCACCTAAGAAAAATATATGTGCAGTATAGATTTGATGGATTCATTATTAATGCATTGTTAAATAGTGTGGATGGGGACATATGTTATGTCAAAATTTCGGAATCGTCACATGATGTGATATGTGTTTAGCACGTTATAGCTGGGCAATATATATACACTTATCGTCTTAAGTGCTGTACTGACGTCAAACTTAAAAAAAAAAACATACTGTGATGTTTAGCAGCCGGGCTAGCCTTATACTAGAATGTTCAGGTGTGCCTATATAGTTTTATTGCATGATTGGTTTTAATGTCTTCCTATTGTCCTTCTGCACTTTAGGCCCGGCATCGAATGCTCCCCTGCAGGAAGTTGGCACTGGAGACTCTCCCCCTGGAGGCGAGGAGGAGGAGAAAAAGAAACAGAAGAGAGGTATAATGTCAAATGACAGAGGCATTTTCTATTAGGGTTTTTATTGGGTGTCACAGTGTTAGATGTACATTTATTTATTTGTGTCAATACTTTTCATGGTTAACCTGCCTCGTTCAGTTCTGCTAGATGTGGTTACCTGGCATGCATCATTTTTTGTTGTGTTCTTGAGCACGTGAAGACAATTTGAATATTATAGTATCAATAACTGTGTGACTTAATTACATATTACATTACATGTTACTTGTTTGATGCTTTTATCCAAAGCTACTTACATACTCAATACTCTGGGCAATCCCCACAGGAGCAATTTGGGGTGAAGTGTCTCAGGGACACAACGACATGCTGACAGCAGTGGGGTTTGAACCTGTGCTCCCCTGATCACGAACACCAACGAACTAGTCCACTGCGCCACAGCCTCCCTGAACTTAATGAAAATATTAAGAATCATAACTTTACTATGGTCTGGATTTTAATATGTAGCTTTGTTGGTTTATTGTGCTTTATATTATGATTATACTCAACATCCCAGGTTGTGTGGAGTTTTATAATTTAAAGCCAAACAAAAGGAACAACTATTTTGCTTCTACTCTTCTTAAGGTGGAAGAGGCCAGATCAAACAGAAAAAGAAGACTGTCCCTCAGAAAATCACAATAGCAAAAATCCCAAGAGCCAAGAAGAAATATGTAACGAGAGTGTGCGGCATGGCAACATTTGGTAAGATATTTGTTGTGCTTTTGTCATTCTCAACATCGCCTAATTCTCTTCTTGCTTGAATCTTAACATATGTCTTGTGTTGACTCTTGCAGACATTGAACTCAAAGAGGCTCAGCGATTCTTTGCCCAGAAATTCTCTTGTGGTGCCTCAGTGACAGCAGAGGATGAAATAATCATTCAGGGAGACTTTACAGACGACATAATCGACGTGATTCAAGAGAAGTGGCCTGAGGTGAGCTGTCTGAAATCGAAATGGTTCATCCTGCCAAGATATTCCTCTTTGTTTGTTCATGTACTTGATTCCCCTTTGCCCTCGGTTTAATTTTAGGTGGATAATGCGGAGCTGTAAATGAGTAATTTTGCCCCGAGTTTAAACTCTCTGTATTTTCACAGTCATTTAATCCATTTTTAAGATGGTTGGCATGAGGAGACGAGGGATTTGGATGGATTACTGAGAAAAGTGTCTCAAATCAGTCCTAATACTCACAATTTAATTAAAAAAAGGACAGTTTAAACTGTGCTAGCTTGTTAAAATATCCAACTGCAGGCACATCAGCCGTCTACTGTATAGGTTGAGAAATATAAATGCATGTAAAACACAGGATCAGTCTATTCTGTGTACATTTTATTTTATGACAAAACGATATGACAGTTGAACCAGTTTGCATTTCAAATGTATTTCAGCGTGAGGGCCGTCTTGTGTAGAATGAACACAACTGAGCCTAAAGCAACATGGACAATTAAAAATGCAGCAGATGTATCCTGTTTTATCTAGGCTACACAGTCAGAGGGTGTTTCTCAATGTCGAGGAAGGCTCCTCCAGAGCCACTATTTCAAGGATGCTACGTCATCGAGTCCTGCCGAAGGACTGTTCCAATGTCCAGGATCCTTGGAATTCTACCTAGGCCAGCGTCCTTCGTTGCGGGAAATTTTGAGGCTGCACATGTGTATCCTCCGGTCTTAAAATCCCCACAATGCTTTGCGCACTGACCAATTTCCAAAATCTTTGGCGGAAATCGCGCTCCATTTAAGGCGGAGCCTCTCAAATGATGCACACCTGTTAGCCTGTTCTTCGTTTTCCGAGGCTAGGAAGGATTCTTGCCTCGCTTCTGAAGGACCTGACTCGGAAGACATGTCCTACCAAGGAAGCGTCCTCGACATTGAGAAACACCCGTAGTGGTGCATGTGATGTGTATTTGTTTCTCAAATTGTATTTTGCTCATAAAAATCGTTCCTGATGGTTCTGAAAGAGAATGAGAGTCCTTAACCAGTAAGCTACCCAAACAATAAATGATTAAGGGGTAGTTTAATATCTATTATATAGTTTAATCTTATTGTGATTTCAGACAAACATAACCTATCAATGTGTTATTTCATAACCTATTTTGTCAGTTCCATGCCCTTTTGTTTCCTTCTGAAGAAGTTATTCTTTAAAAATGAGTCACAAATACAGAGGTTAATTTTTAATTGGTGGCTAGGTACTTTTTCTAATATAGCTGGTTACTTTAGTTTTTATCAGACTAACAGGAGGAAATGGAGGATTGGTTTGGGGCTATTTTCAGCGGTTGGATGAGTCAAATTTTGCATGACGTGTTTGCGGAGGTGAGTCAAAATAAACTAAAGGGTTGTATTCCTGGTAATAAACAACAATAGAGCTCTATGCAAATAGGACCAACATATATCAGCCTTTGATACACACACACACACTACTTGTTTTATAAGATCTTTTTTTAGTGGTTTTGGTCTTTTCATGGGATTTGTTGACTGTTTGAAACCTTTAAAATATCCTCAGATATGTTAACCTATTGGAACAATTTCTAATAATTTCTTACCATTCAACAATGTGCTCTGAAGTGACAAACAAAAAGCACAAATGTTAATTTCCCTCTCTGTGTCTCTCCGTTGAAGGTGGATGATGAAAGTATTGAAGACCTGGGTGAAGTGAAGAAGTGAAGACCAAATATGCACTTTTACTGAAACGGATGTGACCTGTAACAACGACAACCTGGCCAAATGTACACATTAAGTCATTTTATACCTATTTTATTTACTGTTCATAAAAGCTGCAGACTTGGCCACTCACTTGGCATTTTTTTAGTTAATAATAGCGGCTTTCTCTCGTTTGCCAAAGGTGTGGTATGACGTGAATCCCTCCCAACTGTTCTTCACTCAAGCAAAACTGTAGGCTAATAAATTTCAGTCTCCTTCGCCTGTACACTCTTCTTTATTTTCAATGGGTATGTTTCTATTTTAAAAAAAACATTAAAAAAGGATTGTATGGTTCACCTGCTTTTATCCGAGTCACTTAAATGCCCCCAGGTTAATTGTTTTGTACGCATCCTACAGCCTCCCCATGAGGAAGCCTTCTCCCCTACATAATAGTTTTATAATTAATCCACGCTCCCCAGACGTATAACATTTACAGTTGTTTCCAAGCTCCTCTGGGTCAATACCACTTCCCCGGAGATAACACATAGTGCACAGTTGTTTGCTCCACTTGTGAATTAGCATGTTGGTCCGAGAATCATTTGAAGGTGCGCAAACATAATTCCCTACCAAAGAAGTCACCTGGTACAGCATATCTGTGTTGACACTGTAGAACAGTTTATAGCTGCTGGTCAGTGTTGAGCTTCACTCTTAAAGATGAATCTCACTCCTCCAGCCGAGTGCTGCGCCTTCGAATCGCCCATCCTGGACCAGGTTTTGCCACCAATACTGATTATGGAGTTCATGTTTGGGCTGATGGGGAACGTTGTCGCACTGTGGATGTTCATCTTTCACATGGACACATGGAAGCCCAACTCTGTGTACCTGACTCACCTGGCTGTTGCCGACTCCATCGTGCTGTTCTGCCTGCCTTTCAGAGCCGACTACTACAGGCGTGGAAAGAACTGGCTGTACGGCGATGTCATGTGTCGCATCCTGCTCTTTCTGCTGGCAGCCAACCGTGCGGCAGGGATCTTCTTCCTCACCGCTGTAGCTGTTGACCGTTACTTCAATATTGTCCACCCAATGAACCGGATCAACCGGATGGGTCTCGGCTACGCTCTCGGGGTCTCGTTCGCTCTCTGGGCTCTGATTTTTCTTGCCACTGGGTATCTTCTTGCGAATGAGCACTTCTTCTACAATGGAAACCATACCCAGTGTGAGAGTTTCAACATCTGCATGGGCTTCAGTCCCCTCTCCACTTGGCACAACACTTTCTACGTCTCCCAGTTCTTCCTGCCTACTATAATCGTCGCTTTCTGCTCCGTCAGGATTACGTGGCAGTTAAGAGTCAGGACTATGGACAAGACGGGGAAAATCAAACGAGCCGTTCAGTTTATCTTGGCTGTCGCCTTGATTTTTATTATCTGCTTCTTTCCCAGCACCATATCACGCATTGCCGTCTGGATCCTCAAGGCATGGCACAATGAATGCAAATACTTTGAAGAGGCCAACCTGGCATTTTACACATCGGTGTGTTTCACATACTTCAACAGCGTCCTCAACCCTGTGGTGTATTATTTCTCGAGCCCTGCCTTCAGTGGCACCTTCGATAAGCTCCTGAATAAACTGCTGCGAAGGAAGGAGGAAGACAAAGATCAGACGGATTCAACTCAGAACGATGTTTCCACTGTTGATAATAGAAGGATTTAAAGCCGGTGTGTTTGTTTTCCCTGCTCACATAGCAGGGGAAGTCTAATTAATGCAAAATGCATGTTAGATTCCTGCCTACTGATAGAATTACATGTAGAGATGAGGTTTTGCTGTGGTTGTGAAAAACATAATTGCCCAAACAAAAAATCTAATTTAAGTCTTAATGCTGTTGGTATAGGGTTACCAAAAATCCTCAAAAGTATATATTAATAAAATGTATACTGAGCGATTAAGAAAACAACAACATTTAATGTGATCTAGTCAAATATGCCATGCTAATTCTTGTAAATATGGATATATGTGTATGCACATTTTCTTGGTAAGGTAGTTCATATAATACTATATAATGTCAACTGCATGACACTGATTATTAGCCGCACAATAAAGTAATATTTGCAATACAAATCAGTTATACAGCCAGAGGGAAGTTTGGATGAAAGTAAAAGTGGTGATACCAAATTGTAAGAATTCCCTGTTACAAGTAAAAGTCATGTTTTCAAAGGTTTTTAATCTGTTTGGACAAAATTGAAAAGTACTACTTATACAGATGGGACCATTTCAGAAATATGTCTATAATATTATTTTAATTATTCATATTATGGGCTGCTTTTTACATATACCGCTTGTAGCTTGTGAATTTCTCCAATAGTATGCTATTTATACAAAATAATGCATACAAGTTTTATTATTGTTTTATCTTGTGAATCTAGTTCAGCAATGTAACTCAAAGTAACAAATAAAGGTAGTGGAATACAAATTATAAATATAATTAGGTAATGGAAATAGTGGTGGTCTAATGGATAGTGAGGTGGGGTGAAGATCGGAAGGTTGTGAGTTCAAATCCCGCCAGGAACACCACCACTAGTGTGCCCTTGAGTAAGGCACTTAGCCCTTAGTTACTCCAGGGAGAATGTCCCTGTTATTGTAAGTCGCTTTGGAGAAAAGCGTCAGCTAAATGAAATGTAATGTAATGTAAATACTCAAGTAAAATACTATACAATGACCATCAACTTGTATTTAAGTATAGTACTTGATTAAGTGTGCTGTTTCACTCCCGTACATGTATCTTTGCACCACAAGTTATTCTGCAGATTCAGATTATTTTTACAAAATATGAATCGGCTAATGAAATACATTTATGATTACATTTTATGATGGCTTCAGTGGTCTTCTGTCATTCTGTGTGCATATATTTTGCACATTTCTAGCCATTAGATCCTGTCCCATTTTCTTTTTCTTTAAATAAATATGACTTAGAATAACTAACATAAGTCAAATATACCGCTTGTGTCATTCTCCTTTCTTGATTGTTTGTTTTCTCAGTCATAAAATCGTGTTATAAAATTCGGTTCTCAAATGGTTGAGTTTACGGTCCGGTCCTTGAAGGCAGCTTGAGTTTTGGTTCCCAAGGTGGTGACGTCAGGCTGGGGCTGGGCACTGGGCAGAGACGCTGGAAAAACATGTAACGGTATAAAGATACGCTGCACCTTCCCACGACATCTTTTACCGAGGCTCAATTCACCGGCCGAGAACAAGTAAGCTTTCACGACAACTTTTTACACACCTGTCTGCTTTAATATTCCATCTTTTAGGGCGTTAGTGTTTACGTTAAGCACAGTCAAGTTAATATGTTTATGCTAATATGTAGCTAGCTAGCATTGGCAGTTAGGAGCGCATTCCAGCAGGGACCAACGCTTCAACGTGGGACACAAAATAACATAAATAAGTATTTAGTTTACGCACTGGGACTATCTCTTGTACGATATGTGTGGTTAAAGTAACCTGTCATTTTGAAATTAAATGCGTAGGGTGTTTAGAAAAAGTGTCCACACCTACCTAAGTTGCAAGCTCAAGAGATGCAGCAAGTATATCGAGCCCATCCCAGACATACACAACAAGGACCAATCTCATTATCTGTTTTCCATGCATCAGCAGAGATTTGTACATGCATGGTTGATATCTGATTCTGTTAGGATAAAGACAAAGGAGTAGTAGTGCTGAGATGATCCCAGACACAGGATGAGATTTGACAGCTGTATGTGTGCTTGTTGTTTTGGTCTAGCTGCACCGGCTGGGCGGAGAGAGCAGTGAGGTAATGTTACACAGACGAGGCTTGTGTTACCTGCTCACTCACTGCATGGGATTAACTTTAAACACACACTTTTACTGTTAAGTGCCGACAATATGCAATATGACAAGTTGAGTCAGTGCAAATAAAACATGCTGCTAGCCTACATAATAGATTTCAGTATTGTCAGTATTCAACATTGTCAGTGGTGGAGGAATCCATATAATTTACACTAGTAATTTTAAGTGAGTTAAAGTACTAATACAACACTGAAAATACTCAACCGCATTTAAAGGTCCTGCATTCAAAGATTTAAAAGCGAGATTAAATAGCAGTATAGAAAGTTAAAGTAGTCATTGCTTAAATGTTAGCTTTTAAGGCAGACTAAAGTCCAACTAAAACAAATACATGGTTATATAAACACCCATACTAATACACTTTGATAAGTATCCTTAAATAAATATAAAAACTACATTTTTGGTAGAGATCTGAGTCCACAATGGGAAGAAAAGTTGAACTCAGCTAGACTGGTTCACAGGTCTTGAAGGGTCCAAGGTTTTTTGGGTTTGTGGCCATGTATGAGAAAGGGTTCTCTTTATCCTGATGGTTGCTGTTTTGCAGGATGTTTTATATCCATAATGGTTTGTTTGACCAGTATTTCTAAGGGCTGAGTAAAAAGCAAGTCTTGTAGCTTGAATGAACTACTGTCTGCAGTGGAAGCATGAAGATAGATTCCCTACAGTTAAACAGCCTTATCTGTGTGAAACATAATATCTGCCTTGACCGTGTTGGTCCAGAGTGAATCATCTGATTTATGAATAAAATGGCAGCATGGTCAGGCAGCAGCCCAACACCTACGGGACAAGATGTGCAAAGCTAGAGGAATGTTTTACTTCGGAGAGGAGGGAAATCCGCATCACTTTATTTAATAAATGCCATATATGCAAAGGCATTTATATTTTGGCGAGTGAAACTACTCATGAGTCATGACACGTGGTCAGGTTAGCATTTCATTTGGTTGATAATAAATAGCCTGCATATAAACAGTGGGTTGTGAAATACGTTGGGAAGTAGTCTAGGGTGACATTATAACAGTTTAATGTTCACAGGCCTTGATGAGTGGTGTAGCAGCTCTCACTGCTTGTTTTTTGTTTTTGTCCGCATTTGTTAACTGAGTATTACTGTTTTAGTTATAGGTGGTGTGCATGGAATCAAAAAATAAGTTTTATTAATTGGGTCGGTCTACAGAAAAACATATTTATTTTGATAGGTGAATCATTTTTAGTCTTTACATTTTTAATTTGAAGTAAAAGTGCCTTAAATGTACTGGTTAGGGTTTTTTGCTAAGTGGCCTTTTATATACATTATTTGCCTTGGTGTTTTAGTGCAAGATGTACAGTGAGCATAGTGAAAATAAATAGAAACATGGATCTGTAAAGCGTTAATGTTTACCTATAGGGTTTATGTATTTGAGTTTCTGCTTAAAATTCCAATAAGGTATGACTAAATTAAGCTGAGTCAATATCCACTGTGATGAGTTTCACGTCTCTGCAGATGGTCAGCTACAATAAAGGACTTATAAAACATGAAATGGCCTCTGTTTCTGATTTGATTTATGGCTTTTTCCCCAGTTCTCTTCTATCACATTGGGACTTTATGGGGTGGTGGGGAAGGCCTCCACCTTGACCAGGCCACACCCCACACAATGGACAAACCAGGAGCCATGAGTACTCAGGGCAAGGTCAGCGGGCTCAAACCCCCCAGCAAAATAGTCCGTCCATCTGGGGTGCCCACAAAGACCTCTCCTTCCTCAGGTAAGATCATTTTAAAATACTCTTGAACTTTATAAAATCTCAGAGAGTATTTGTGGATGATGTATTTTAGTACATTCATGCAACAGAACTGAATAAGACAAGAAAACAATTATTTAAAACAACTAAGTATGACCCTATTGCAAATGGAATATCTTGCAGCTTTATAAACGGGATGGTTTGTTGTGCTGTTTGCTCTGATTCACCATTTAGGCAGAACAAAACCTCAGCAGGGGGCCAATCTGATTACAGAGTCCATCCTTTAATCACTGTGCAACTGCACTGTTTCATTGTTTGCTTCATGTGCCAAGGGGGAAACACTAACAGGGATTAGAAGAAGATAGTGATTCAAATGAACACTCTTTACTCATTTCAATTGTCATGTTTTACAAATATTTATGTAAAGAAAAAGTTTGAGTGTGTTATTACTAGGATGGGTTAAATGCAGAGGTCAAATTTCACTGTGTGCTGTGGGCATGTATGTGTAACAATTAAAGAGGGTTTCATCCCTCCGATTCTATTCTATTTTATTTAATGGGAATGCTGATGCAGCATTCCAACTATCTGTTATTCGACGCACAAAAGTCTTTATTATTCCGCCGGGTTATTTTGCGCCTTTTCTGCTGGAGGACCGATTACATTTTGCCTTCATATTTTCTTTTACACCTGCCATAATTCCCAAACCCTACATTCCTGAGACATAATTTTTCATGACAAATGTAGGAAAACATCTCGTAGCTTGAGAAATTAAAAAACATTAAGCAAAATAATTAAACAAAATGCCTCTTGATGGCATGAAGTGACAAAAACGTTCAACATGTCTCCATTAAACCCCATTGTAAGTTCAGCCTCATCTTTCCCCACCACAGCAGCCACACACCTTTTAGTTAATCTGCCAAAAAGGCCACATTATTAACCCGAAAGTACACAAAAAGTACACTTCAGATGCTCAAGGTCCTTGAGATGCTTCACGCTTTGAAATGTCACCGATATCTGTTACGGTTCTTCAACAAAACGTTCACATGTAAGAGGTTTATCTCTCATTCAGAACAATGAAAATGCTCTCCTCTTACTGATTACTGCACATCACCATGGAAACCTTTGATCTCTGGACACATCGTTAGCTGAAATATAAACACCTGTGTCATGGAACACGATGATGTCATTTCTCTGACATGCTCAGAGCAGCAGATTTCAGATGATGGTTAACACAGCTCTACATCAAATCTGATGTTACGTAATGTGGTGTTACTATGGCAACGCATCCCTCGCCATAAAACAGCAGCAGACTTCAGATAATGGTTAATGGTCCTGCCCTCAACAGCTCTACGTCAATTATGGGGTGTCTTCATATGTCTTTTGCGTATCCCTCACCATAAAACATGATGTCGCTGTAACTCCAATGGACACAGTCCGATCGTCCCCCAAACTTCACTTGTATATCACCGGTCCGTGCCTCAACAGCTTTACGCCAAATCTGAGATCTCACCATAGGCTGTTGCCATAAAACACGATGTCGCTGTAGCTCCAATGGACACGGTCCGGTCGTCCCACAATCTTCACCTGTATATCACCTCTCCATGCCTCAACAGCTCTACGTCAAATCTGACATCTCACCATATGCCGTTTCCATGGAAACGCATACCTCACCATAAAACACGATGTTGTCGTAACACCTATGAAAAGGGTCAAAAACAGCTCCATACTTCAGATAATGGTTAACGGTCCAGCCCTTAGCAGCTCTACGTCAATTATGGGGTGTTATCATTTGCCGTTTCCATGGAAACGCATCCCTCGCCATAAAAGAGGATGTGGCTATAACTCCTATGAAAATGTTCAAAAAGTGCTCAAACTTCACATGTGTGCTAACAGTCCCGTCGTGAAGACATCTACGGGTCGGTTTTGAGATTTCTTCAATTGCCTTTGCCATGGCAACACAATGCTCACCATGAAACACGGTGTTCTCATAACTTCAGTGAAAATACTCCTAACGGCCCAAAACTTCATAGGTTTGGTAACGATGCAGCCATCAACGCATCTAAGCGTATTATGGGATGTCATAAAATGCCGTTGGCATGGCGACAGATCATTCGCCATCAAGTTAGTTAAGAAGTTTGCAGTTCAAATATTCTGCTGCTTTTCCAAGCCTTTTTACTTTTCTTCTCTCATCACACATTCAAGCCCCTGTGTTCATGTATCATTTCAATCTAAATTCTTCACTTTCTTCTTACACATTACATTTCAGCATAGCAGTTTAGCGTCAGCTTTTCAGCGTAAAGCATTACCACTAGCAATTTCTTCAGGAATTGCATTCTCTTGTTCTATTCTATTAATCATCAGTACTGTAACTGTAACAGTATATGTGTAACACCCAGGATATTGGAGTTTTGCACTTCAAATGTGTGTATCTTGTTTACTTACTCTGTGCTCTTTAATAACAATTCAATTTGTCACTATTTATTCGAAGTTGAATTAAATGCTGATGCATTTGTAAAAGTGTGGCTTACTTTGTCACACAATGTGTGGGTTTTTTAAGTTGGGTACAAAACAAAACGCTTTCTAATGACAGAAGTAACCAAGTTCCAATAGAGTCTAGAGCAGTGCTTCTCAAAGTGTGGTCCGCGGACCACTTTCCAAGGTTTGACATAATGAATTGTGCTACTTTTAAAGCAAGCAACGATGTTTTCAAATCTGTAATCAAAAATCTCCTCAAAAACGCTATCGAAGCAGTGCCGTTGCTACCATTAGTTCAAACAGTAACAACGGACTCTTTTTCTTAGCGGATGCATGTCAATTGAAATCAATACATACAACAATTTTTTAAATCAATAAAATCATTTTCTAAATCCATAAAATCATTTCAATTAATATTGAGTCATATCGTTACTTTGTTGAGAATGTGGCCATGTAATAAGCGGGATAATGTGCAGCAACGTGGTCATTATGGGGAAAATAACACCTTCATGCCGATCTAGATCCCTCTGCTTCGCGTCGGGCTCCTGATTAGCCTGTCGGTGTTCTTTTCCCCATAATGACCACGTCGCTGCACATTATCCCTTACATATGATTATATAGAGTCATTATTCATTTGTTTTAAAGCAGGAGGCGCAAACGCTTGCCTCGGGGAGGGAGAACAAGAGCCACAGCGGAGAACAAACAGAAGGGCAACCATGCGCGGGAAGTCTTCTTCGCTGCTTTTGTGGCAGACGACAGTGCCACTCATGCCTAGGGTTGGGTACCGAGAACCGGTTCCGGTTCGGAACCGGTTCCAACATTTCGATTCCAACGGCATCATTTAGAAATGTGAATTTCGGTTCCGCTTTTCGATTCCTGAGGAAATGTTTCTCGCCGCTCTCCGTAGCCTACTGCATGACTGCAGCGGGGCGGGACATTTCCTACAGTGTAACCTGAGACCAGGGCCGGCCCGTCGCACTGGCGTTATAGATGTTCGCCTAGGGCGCCAGATCTGTGGAGGCGCTGCGCTGCCAGCTCTGGGAGAAAAGAAAAATGTTTTGACCGTTGGTGCTCATCCTAATTTTCGGCCTTGATGTAACAACATTCATAATTAAGTAAATGTAACACCCTTTTCACCCCGGCTACACGTTTCATTTGCCCTGTACGATGGGCGCTGCAAGTGATTAAAATGGGGGATGTTGGCTTATCTGGCAACCGCAGCTCACAGCCAGAGTGCGAGTGAGCTAGGGAGAAAGGGAGGGCGCTGTTGTTATTAGCATCTGGTGCTAGCTGCTCTGACGGATATAAGAAGAAGATGTTTCTACAATGATGTGGAGGAGAGTCCTCTCCAGTCAGACTGAGAGGCTGATAACTACAGCTCAGTGAGGTAAAGGACTCTGAGTGTTTAGATAGTTCACTTTAGTCTAAGTTATCTCAGTGGGTCTCAAACGTTTTGATCACAATTTATGTAGGCTAAACACATATTTCCAAGGTACTCCTTTATAATTATTGGGATAAAACAGGTTTGAAATCATTCCAATGTATACTATAGGACAGTAAACCAGACATATCGTTTAAACTGGAGAGATAAAAAATATGCATAAATAAAATAGTAAAATAAGATATGAATGAACAACAAAAATAAAATGCGTTACATGTAGGCTATTTGTTATTTAATTATTAAAATGTAAACCGATCTTTTTCATATGGGTGTTTAGAGTTGTACCCCCTAGATCTAGTCTCTAGTAATTCTGCGTGTGCAGCAGATTGAAGCATTTTACTTCAAAATGTTCAAACATTTCTTCCCGGTATGCCTGAGAAGGCAGATATGCTTGTTTTTCTCAACAAGAACTGTTTTTAAAAGTTGGACTGTTGCACTGTTGTAGCTTCAGTGGTTCTCAGGTTACAGTTACATAGCAGTGAATATAAACAGACTGATTAATGTGAATATTACTTTAAACTAACCTGTGTAAAAGTTTCTCGAATAAATGTAATTTTTTTGGTGGAAGAAGCATGTATCATTTTTTTACCCTGCCCCTCAAAGAATCGGAATCGAGAACCGTTAAGAACCGGAATCGAAAAGTAGAATCGGAATCGTGGAAATTCAAACGATACCCAACCCTACTCATGCCCCTTTCACACAATGCGTTTTCAGCTCCGGCTCGGAGCTGCAGCCTCAAAAGTACCGGTTTTTCCTGTTCACACCGCAGAGGGGCCGCCTCTTAGCTCCGGAATCCGGTTCACTTCCAGCTCCAAAAAATTGGCGGTCTAGAGGCAAGAGCTTCGGAGCTAAGAGGCGGCGTCGCTTACGTCTCTCTTACGTCGAGGCGGGGGCAGGGGCAGATTCGTCGTTGAAGTAGATGCTGAAGACCACAAAGAAGTCTTGCACTTCGCATGTGATGTTTGTAAAGTCGTCCCTTGTAAAGTCGTCCGATGCCTTCCATTTCGTTTCGTAAGAGGATAACCAAAGCGAACAGCGCTTCAATACAATCGGCCATTGTTGTCGATGTGAGGGATTTCCGCGCGGTTTGGATTTTATGAAGCAGGCACGTAAATGGTGACGTCATGACGCAGCAGCGGCGGCAGCTCTGGGCGATGTGAACAGAGCGGGAGCAGAAAAGGGAAACCGGAGCTGAACCAGAAAAGCTCCTGCTCGGAGCTAGAAAGGGAAAAGCGCTGGTGTGAAAGCCGCATTACAGGCCTGGTATATGTACTACAGCTTCTCCAGCGCTGTCGAGCGGCAATGGTCGGCCGTGGCCCAACCTCTCATTCCCCTGATAGGTGGAGAATTGACCACTAAGCGGAGCACCCCTTTTGTGACGTAGAAAACAATTCAAATCTGGATCAGTCTGGATCTGTTACAGCCCCTACCGGGGACACCTATTCATGTATAAAAGATGTACAAGAGTGCATTTTGCATGAGAGGTTCCCTTTTAAGTTTTCTGCAATGGAGCGAGCTTAAGTTTCACTTTCTATTGCATGATATAGCCCAGTGCAACACCTTCATCAAACATGTTGCTACTTGTCTGTACCATTTTCAGGCGATTTGTAATCTGTTCTAGAAAAACGGTGTTTTTGGATATTTGTGGAGTTAGGTGGTCCGCGAGTGTTTTTTTTATTGGTTAAGTGGTCCTTGGTATGAAAAAGTTTGAGAAACACTGGTCTAGAGTCTTTACAAGAGCAGAAATGATTAGCAAATATTTTAGCATTATATGTATAGAAATATAAGTCTGTTTGACAATTTCACTAAAATAAGTCGTACAGTTCCCCCCTCTCTTGAGCCCTTACAAAAGGTTGTTGCTTCACCCTGATTGGCCAAGAGGGGAAAAGCACCAAGCTGCTCTCAATTCTTAATTGGGAGCCAACAGGTGATCTGAATAACCTGCAATCAGCTCAGGGGAGCTGTGATACCCAGCTCAAATTAATTGGGAAAATGATAATAACAGCATGTACCAAAGGTTTGCTGCACAAATATACAATTACAGTCGCCATATAGATTTTAGTGAGATACTGAACATATATCACAGGTTTCAGATCAACTATTATTAATTTGATCTTAATGAAATTATAGGATTTATATCAAAAGCGGTGAATATATTGGGTATAATTGTGATTGTAGGTACTGCAAAGCCAGTCCCTCCAGAGAAGCCCCCGGGCAGTGGGACCTCCCCGACCCAGGATGGAAGTGTGGACTTCGAGGTGGGAGAGAGGGTCTGGGTCAACGGAGACAAGTCCGGCTACGTGCAGTTCATCGGGGGCACGCAGTTTGCTCCCGGGCAGTGGGCGGGGATTGTGCTGGACGAGCCTATCGGGAAGAACGACGGCTCCGTGGCAGGGGTCCGGTACTTTCAGTGTGAAGACGAGAAGGGGATATTCACACGGCCTTCCAAGCTGTCAAAGACTGCTCTGCCAGTGAAGGAGTTAAATGGGGGGCAGCAGAGTCCAGCACCAGGAGCCCCCGCAACCAGCGAGTCCACACCTGCTGCCACTACCTCAACTGGTAACATACAGCATATTATCAGTGAATTCTGACTGTGTATCTTATTCAGGGGGGTAAGGTTGGTCTGTTTCTGTGTACAGTTCAGGGCACCGGCATTAAGACGAGTGCAGCACTTAACCGAATGCTCACATGCAGCGATACAGTGTCTAACGTCTCAGACACAGAATCCATGAAGAAGAGGAGGGAGCTGAGGCTCGGGGACCGCGTGCTGGTAAGAAACAGTGTATAATCACTAATATACTCAAGATTAATATTCATATTTTCCTACAGTCATTTACTGCCAACAAAGGACTTCATGAGAGAACTGTTTTCAGTGAATCAAAGTTTTGATGATAAACAGAGCCATTTCCTATATAAGGTCACCTGTTCTGCTCCATTTCTGGGCAAAGTTTCAGTCACAAATCCCCAAAAATAAAAGTATTAACTATGCAGAGCTTCAAGTCTTTCTCTTGGACATCAGCAAACAAATATGTAAGCAGTGTTAGTTGAAGATAAGAACTATGTTGTGAAAGAAATGGAGAGGAAATAATTGTACATGATGCTGAAAAGTCTCTTGAAGTCGCAATTCTCAGACCATGACCATGACATGAGAATTGTACTTCGCGGGTGAATGTAGTCTTTCAAACATGCAAGTGTATTTTTTACGTGCTACATTAGACATGAACACACAGTTTTAAAGACAGAAGTCTAAATCCCAGTAATATTTATATTATGGAGATGCCGACATCTTAATTTTGCATGCATTTTCTATTGTTCTCCAAGTATTAGATTCAAGGCTTTTATTGTCATTCGTACATAGCTACAGTGTAGTTATGTTGATGAAAATCTTAGATCCCAGGCTCCTCCAACAGTGCAACACAATAAAACAGATAAAATAGTGCAAGTAAATACAATAAAATAGAATATAAGTAGTGCCATAAGAGTCTATATACAAGTGATACATAATTTGTGAGTTGCAAACAGGTGAATGTTTTGGATGTTCTAGTTCAGGTGTTTAATAGTCTTATGGCCTGTGGGATGAAACTGTCCCTGAGTCTGGTGGTTTTAGTCCTGATGCTGCGGTACCGCCTGCCAGACGGCAGCAGACAGAGCAGTTTGTGGCTGGGGTGATGGGGGTCTTTTATAATCCTGAGGGCTTTCTTCATAAGATAATATATGCTTGCTACAAACTGTCCCAAATGTAACCTTAGAGGAGTTTAACAACTTTTAACCTTTTAAGATTGGTGAATTATTTTTAGGAATTCATTTGAAATAAAACTAGTAAATTAAGAAAGCACTGCAAATCATAGTTTTTTTTTTTGTAGGTTGGTGGTAACAAGGCAGGAGTTGTGAAGTTTCTCGGGGAGACAGACTTTGCCAAAGGAGCGTGGTGTGGAGTGGAACTAGATGAACCACTAGGCAAGAATGATGGAGCGGTAGCAGGGACCAGGTGATAAATGACACATGTATAAGATATGTCTTCACACAATCATAAGTAACCTGTGAAGAAAATATGTCTTTTTCTTGCTTTCCTCTCAGGTATTTTCAGTGCATGCCCAGGTATGGCCTGTTTGCTCCGACCCACAAGGTAATGCGTATCGGCTTCCCGTGCACCACACCCACCAAGGCTAAGAGCTCACGGAGGAAGTCCGCCCTGAAGAGAAGCCCGAGCGCCTCCTCCATCAGCTCGCTCAGCTCCGCCACCTCCTCCATCAGCGGCAAGCCCAGCAGAGCAGGACTGGTAAGACCACTCTGTAGTTAGTCCACACTACAGGGGTTTATGTGGACTGTTTATGCAACACATCCCAAAACCATACTGTGAGTCAAAGTTATGTATGCATAGGTAGCAAACTCATCGTCAAAACCTTTGTATAACTTTACCAGTGTACGCTAACATGCTTAGTTTTGCCTATGTATGAAACACATTTGAAATAAATTTTGTTTTATTGTGTTTTGTTGTCAGTGTATTTCAACAAATGTACTTGTTTGGTATTCTCATTAGTAAATTCTTTGAAGTGTGACTGAAAATGGAAAATAACTAATGCTTAAATCTGGTTTTAGTTTTTTGGAACTTAAACCTATTGGGTTATTTTACGATTTGCTACCTCCTAGACCTGTGACACAGTTTTCTTTTAACAGATAACATAACATTTTAAATCTTTTTCTTTGTCCCTTCAGCTGACAGAGACATCTGCTCGGTATGCTCGTAAGATCTCCGGCACTACAGCGCTGCAGGAGGCCCTGAAGGAGAAGCAGCAGCACATCGAACAGCTGCTGGCGGAGAGAGACATGGAGAGATTTGAGGTTGCGAAGGCCACGAGCCATGCAGGAGAAGTGCAGCAGGAGATGGTTCAGCTGAGGAAAGGACGGGATCAGGTCAGAAATATTAACACATGAAGGTTATCTGCAGTCAAACAGAGTACAAGCACATACAAATACTAAAAAAATCACTTGCATCTCTTATTTGTTTATTATAAGAGACTATTGTTTTAAAAATCTAAAGCTAATTTCTAGTTTTCTGAAAGGAATATTTATGAATTGGCTTGACACGATTGTAAAGGGAAGGTCATGTTGCTTCGTGTCGTCGGGAAATAAAATCCAGCTGTTTTATGGGTTGTTACTCCTACTGTTACCACAACTGATATCTTGATACAACTAAGTTAATTATGTGTAACATTATTAAAAATGTAATGTCAATGCAAAGGACAAACTAGAAATAAAATCTATACACTAGGACTTATGCAATAATTATTTAATGCACGTTTTTGGGCATTATTGAGCCATGGTCCCGAGTTAGGGGTTACATTATTCATTAAACTATATATATGACAAATACATTACAATAATCTTTTAACACTAATGGAATGTTGAAAGAGCACATTTTACAGATCAATAATGGTGCGAGACATTGCAATATTTACATTTGTGAACGGAGCTACATCTTTCAGCGACTGCCATGGCCAACGTGAACTGTTAATTTAGTGTGCATTCACCAAGTCTGCTCATGCTGCTGGCCATTCTGTGTGTTTACAGTATGCAATGGAGATGGAGGACAAGTTAGATCAGCTGCGATCACTGGTGGAGGCAGCAGACAGAGACAAAGTGGAGCTGCTCAACCAGCTGGAGGAGGAGAAGAGGTGAGTCTGACCTGGAGCTGCATGGGATTCTGTTTATGGATAGGATTAAAGCCATTGTTTTGATGTATCACAGTATGAACAGTTGGACAAAGTTTTATGGCTGTCCTTGTTTAACAGAAAAGTGGAAGATCTGCAGTTCAGCGTGGAGGAGGCCTGCATCACCAAAGGAGACCTGGAGGTACGTTTTGGTTATATAATCTGTTTCTCAATGAAACATCTCTCACTCACTGCAGCTGTCTGACTCTCACTTGTCAGGTGGATGTTATACCCCTACAATTCATGTGTGAATTATTGACAAACTAGATGGAAAGTTTAATTGACATTTTATCACTTCCTCTTAGTTCTATAGAATATCAACGTTGAGCTCTCCTGTATACAAGTTTCTAATGAACACCTGAGTCTGATCTCTTTGGTTTTTACCTGCTATAGTCATAGTTAAAATGCTAAACGGCTGCTTTCCATTCCTCTTCTGATGATTACATCAATCATGTGTCTCAGACTTTCCCTTTCCCTGAAATCTTTGAATCCTTCATTTGCTTTCTTGTTAAGACGCATCTTCCTTCCCTGCTCTTTTTGATTTATTCATTCATGCCTTTCCTCTGAGGTTTGTTCACCCCTCTGCTGCACTTACATGACCATCCTCTCCTTATCTTTTCATCTACTTGGATGTTCTTGAAAGCTCTCTTTGTGTTCCTATTCTTCAGTCTTTTTCCATGCTTTCATCTCCCCCGCTTGTCTGCATCTGCTTCACTCTTCAGAGGAAATAAGGGACTAAAGCAGTCTCCTTCAAGTACAGGAATACAAGAGTCAATAAAGTGAGAACTCTCAGTCAGAATGAGATGATTGAAATGATTGGCTCATGATATTACTCAGAGCAGAATGAGCGAATAACAATCTTTGCCTTTGTTCACAACCGACTGTACAATGCTGGAAACCATCAGTGCTTTCTTGCTTACTGGCATTTCTCTTTTAAAGTCTTCTTTCTGTTTGTGGCACAGAGCTGGCATGTCAGTGTTGCATTGGTGTTTGTTCTCCTTCTCCTCCTGCTCTCTCTTACTAACAGACGCAGAACAGACTGGAGCATGCCCACATAAAGGAGCTCGAGCAGAGCCTGCTCTTTGAAAAGACCAAAGCTGAAAAACTCCAGAGGGATTTAGAGGACACCAGGGTAATGCTGGCAGTCCCCGTCCCACAGCAGGACGGGGTGCTGTGCTTTTCCCTCCACTGGGTTTAATAACCATGACAGAAAATATTGACGGACAAACAGTATGCAAATGTTCAGATTGATCACAAGCGGCTTACCTCATTGCCTTGTTCACGATAAGCCCTGACAATGGGACATTGGCTTTTAACTTCTTCTAATAAACACTATGCATGGGTTCATGCACGTTTTTTTAAAAGGCCTTGAAATGACTGGACCTCGAAGATGGCGAACATCATTTTTCTTCATCAACAAAGCCCACGAGAAAAATTAGTTTGTCTTGTAGGACTTTTTTAAATTCTCTACTTCGTCGATTGCCCTCGTCTCAAAAGCCATTGCTTCCTACCGTAAAGTAAAACAAAATGGCTCGTTAATATATAGTGTTATTTGTAAGAGAATAAAAAGGCCAAATTCCGGGTTACTGTAGTTTATATAAAACAAACATAAAGAAATTGTGACATTTTGTAGGACTTTTTGTAGAGATGGATTAATCCACAATTGGTAATGTAGTGAGTAATAAGGGCAACAGTACGGCTGGCTGCTGTGTATTTATAATTATAAATTAAATATCTTTTGGTTTTTGATTGTCCTACAAACAAGTGCTAATGTCGAAAAGACCAATTGATTGAACAAATAAGAAACTTTATTAAGTTTTAAGTAATTTGTATACAGTTTAATCCCAGATATTATCAGGTTTAAACTCATATTTTGATATTTTGCTTAACAACCTAGATCTTTGTACACTACTGCACTTCTCTTCTTTGCATCATGTCTTCTTTTCTCCATCTCCTGCTGCAGGTGGCCACGGTGTCTGAGCGCTCCAGGATCATGGAGCTGGAGAGGGAGGTGGCCGACCTGCAGCTCAGGCTCAGGGCGTCCCAGCAGAAGGAGGACGCTGCGTCTCTGTCCCAGCAGCAGATCAGCAGCCTCAAGGCTCAGGCTCAGTCTCAGGAGAAAAAGGTTTGCTACATGTTGCTTTCCGCTTGTAAAATTGATAATTCATCAGTGTATAGGTAATTGCATTACGTAACGCTGGTGATGTAATTCCTATTTACAACCCTCTTTTTAGCCCCTAATGTATATATTCTATTTTATATTGGTTTGTTAAAGCTACTGTAATGATTAATAATGTATGGCTGTATTCAAATATATCAATGCATACTGTTTGTTCGATATATAATGCGTGTTCCCAACAGATCAGCGAGCTGAGTGTGGACGTGGAGAGCAAACAGAAAGACCTTCAGTCTGCACAGCAAGATAAGAGCTCACTGGAAGAGCAGCTCAGCAGCCTGGTGAGAAAGGAGGAACATCCGTATATTAATGTAAACAAGAAGAGGATGTAGAAGGAAAAAGTTCATCTCTGCTCGTCTTCCAATGATGTAAAGCTAAATATACAGAAATGTATATTGCAAATGGACCTGTTGATTCCTCCTCAGAGTCCAAAGAAAGGCTGCATCTCTGAGGCTAAAAGTCAACTTCCTTGTCCGTTGATTTGTTTAGAAGACGTGAACATTTATATAACATATAAAATGTTCTGTTATTGAATTTCAGAGCTAGTTATTTCTAGCATTTACATTTGACAAGCCTTTTTAACGTATACATGGCTTAAATAATTAATCCGTCATCAGTTGTAAATAGTTTATGTTGTATTTCTTTATCAAAAAATCAATTTAATCATAAACTGTTACAGAAGTGTTAAAGAAATGTTGTTCGGATTCTTTAAGAATTTGATGATGTCATACATTTCACAGAAAAGTGCATGTGTTGGTATATATAAACACATTTCCTTCATCAGTGCACATCTGTGAGGGTCCAGTGTCTAACTATAGTTTTGCCTTATTTGTCTAATTCATGCTCCGTGAGGTGTTTTGCCCGTGGGCATCGTGAAAGTGGCCTCATTAAGAGAGGCATTTTCTCCACAAACATTGCATGTTTTCTTGGCCAAGTCATTATTAGCTCAAGGTACAAGAATGTAAGTATGTACGCCATTAGTTCGTAATCACGCTGATCTTTCCCCGTTTCAGAGACAAAAGCTCGAAACAGCAGAGGAGGACTACAAGAGGACAGCGAAGATCATGCAAGGTAAACATATCAGATGTGTCACAACTGACTTTTTTCTGTGCGAAGACGGTTGTGAGAGGTTATCCTGTCCTTCTGTCTTCTGTCAGACCTGGAGCAGAGTGTGGAGCAGTCAAAGAAAGACCACCAGACGCTGAAAGAGATGAGTCAGTGCGGAGAGAAAGAGCTGACAAAGGTACGCTTACACTCGTAGTCAATGGTTTAAAATATCTTGTCATTTACATGAGTATTTGCATTTAATTTAACGTCATGCTTTTCTTTTACCTCTCAGAAGAAAGTATTTGACTTTTTACCCCACTACATATTTTGACCCCTTAAAAGTGGATCTTATAGATTCGACGCATTCCTGTAGATTATGCTACCCAACAATATATAAAGGAGTTACCATTAGCACAACATTAAACATCTACTGCAGTGAAGTGCAACACACACATTGTTGCAACAGTAACATCAATACAAAAACTGAATTCATGATCATGCAAAACTGACGAGGAACATTTTACTGCACAATGACTACTTTTCCTTTTTATACTTTTAGTACATTGTGCTTAATAGATGCATTTGCTTTTGCTTGGTTAAGGGTTTGAATGCAGGACTTTTAAGAATATGTTAGTAAAACATAGATCCTGGCACACAAAACATCAGTGCTGAGGGACATCTTGATCTCATGTAACCAGTCTTGTTGTTGTTGTGCTCACACACAAAGAGCCTGAATGTCACAGCTCACACTGCAGCTAACAGTCAGATAGCGCCGTATGTAGAGGATGAATCAGTGTGTAGACATTTGCTGACTCTCACCAAGATAGCTCACTCTGCTTCTGGTTCTCCAGAGAGCTCCACACAATACTTGTGATATCTCAATTAAAAAAAAAAAAAAGTTTGGGCTTTCCTTTTTATAATCCCTGCTTAGTGTGCCTTGTGTGCTTTCATTCATTCTTAGTGATGCGCTCCCACTCTAAATCTGAATATGGCCACAAGCAGCTATTTTTACGCTGTTAGAACATTACTAACACACACATGCACACGTTACTTACATTACATCATTCCCATTTGGACTTGATAAGTCGACGCACCAGTCTTGGCATTGCCTGAAAAGGAGTTAAGAGTAATATAAAGGACATGTGAAGAAAACAATTATTTGGAATAACAATGATGAAGGAAGTACTTTTTTCTCTTGTGTAATCCCCATGAAACTGATTACACTGAGTATGGGCTATCCGCATGTTGGGCAGTGTATTGGCAGGTACATACATTAAAGGGTAAAACAGAGTCTTTTACTGATTCAAGTGTTAGTAAAGATCAGCAGGTATTATAGTTTGCAATTATAAGAGTGTTTAGTTGTCTTTCCCTAAAGTCAAAGCTCTTCCCTCTGGCTTCTGGATTTAAAAAGAGAAACAGCTGAACGAGCTCCAGGCTGACTCAGATGAGGGCAGTCTTCCTTTTTTAGCCAGCATTTTAATGACCTCTTATCTCTCCGGTCTATTAAGAGATGTGTTAAGTGCTAATATCCGTTTTGACTAGAAAGGGATTTAGATTGTTGTGCCTTTTGTACATTCTTGGGAAAAAGAGAATCTAATGTTACTCTCTGATTTTAAGCTTTTCTGATTGATCTGTATGTTTTCCAGGCTACTAAAAAGTCAGAGAGTTCAGCGCTGGCGCTTGAGCAGCTAACAGATGAAAACAAGACACTGGAGGCACAGGTAAATATCAGAAATATGTGTGGTAATATTCAGATGCAGCAGAAAACTGTGAATACTTTCTGACACTGAAATCACAGTGTTTTCATTTTATAAGTTGTATTTTTATTCATTAGTTTTCCCTTTTTTTTTGGTCAATATTTCCACTCTCACACAGCACATGTGTAGTTTATTACAATATAGGACCGACATTTAAGACGGAGGTAAACAAAAAGCAGTATTTCATTTCTATTTCTTCATTCTCAGACTGACTTTTCAGGTGCCTCGTTCAAAAAAGAAAAAGTATATAAAAGTCAGCAATAAAATTCTCCTTGCCCTCTGGACATTATAGCTTTACTGGCAAATGCCCTTTTCTCTTAGCCCACGCTGTGCTTTAGCATGTTGAGGAATCCTAAGCTTTATGTACTGTATGCATGCATGAGGCTGCATGTTTCTTTGTGTCCACTGCCCTGTGAAAGAAAGGACTTGCACATGCATAGGTTTAGCATTTGTAGCCTGCAGGGTTTTTATTATGGATTCACATCAGGATTCCCACACTGACCGCATGTGACTCTGAAAGTCCTAGTCATCACATCTAATAAGCCACGCATGAAATACTATGAGCCATCTCTCCCCGTCTCTATTGCCCCTGTATGTGTATCATTACACCCTCATAAGAGCGGTTTGACTGACGGTTGTCCAGCTGCAGCCGTGCTCTCAGACTGTGGCTCTCTGGTGCCCTCTTGCTTGCCTTTATTCACTCTGACTCCAGCTGTTTGCGAGCTCCAGATGTTTGATGTCATGACAGCGAGGGAAATTGAAATTGGAGATTAGAGATTGAACGATTGAACATCTATTTTAGTCCCAAAAGAAATGACACCATACCAACCCTTTTATACACTACTAGTGTCAGAAAGAATAGGAAAAAGTCATCCATTCCCCTTTAAATTGTTATTTTCAGCTCTGTCACTGTAAGGCATAATATAGAAATGGTATTAATAAGTTAGTTTAAACTCACTTAAAGCTGGAAAAATATAACCTTCTGTATTCGAAGGTTGAAATGAACAACATACACTAACTTTGTATGTACTTGCCTCTATGAGTCTGATAGGATCAGCATAACATGACCGTCTTCAAAATGTTTATGTATGCTACATTAACGAGAACAGTACTTTAGTCTTTGTAGGAAATCTAACACACGGTGTAAATTATTCTGCAGGAATGCTCTTGCATCTGCTTCTTCTGCCTGCTCAGCCATGTTGCTGATGTTGTGATGTAACTCTGGCAGAGAGGGTGCATGAATGAACGGTTGACTTCAGATCGGGCTCTTGTGTTGTGCTCTCACACATCCGTTGGGTCCAGAGATGAAACTTTAAAAAGCGATGTATTGTTTCTGTTCTTATTTATTGTGTTTTTTGTTTAAAGCCTTCATAAGACAGCACCAGTAGATAGATAACAAGGAAAATTATGCAAGAGTTGAAAGATGCAACAAAATGGCAAAATGGTTGTTTCCAGCTTCAGTTACAGTATGTGTTCTTCCTGGTTTTCTTTGCCTTGTTGTTGTAGTAAACTTAGGATGTTGGTATATTGAAGTAGACTAAGAGATGGACAAGAAATATCAACTTGAATATATTACACGTACAACTTGTAGTGTTTTAAATCATATGACATATATCTGTCTGGTTAGCTTTCTTTTTGTTAGGTTTGCTTTTTAAGTTGTGGTTATTTGCTTGTTTTCTATTTTATTTAGATTTAGTTTTAGGGTGGATAGCGTATTATTGGGTTTGGAGCTATTGGTCTTCTAAAGAAGCAGTTTAAACACAGTGGTCATTTATTTGAACCAAAGCAATATTTGAAAGAATAACTGACAAATGAATGGCTGATGAAAATAATTGATAGTTTCAACCCCGATTAATACTAGGGGTGTTGGCTGCCACCTGTTTGTCTTCTTTAAAAAAACATGTCCCCGAAATGAGCTGGCTCCGGCTTCTCAGTTGGGCTTATTTCTCTGTCTTCTATGATCTTATACCGGATGTATTTGTAACTCCCTTAACCTTTTTGTTTGGCTTTAGCTTGTTAGATATGGGCATTTGCTCATTTACTTCATTTTATGACAGTTAACATATTACTTTTGGTCTTGAGGGGAAGATGGACAAAAAATAAAAACATGCCTTTTGTTTGTCTGTAATTGTGATTCTTTGCTGGTTTCTCGGCCTTTTGGACCAAACATAATTGTTTAAACACAATAATTGTAATGCAATTAATTAACATAGCGATTTTCTAGACATGTCATCGGCGATGAGGACAATTCATTGTGGGTTTTAGCCTACGCTGCATCTTACACATGTTGCAACACTAAACAACATGAATGCTTTCTTGTTTTGATCAGACCTTGTAAGGTAAAGCAGTTTACACACAGCTGATTCTATTTGCTGTGATTCATGTAAAACACTGAATGAAAGGTGAATCTTTCAGAGGAGTGTGTACATATGGTGTTAGACAGTGAGGAAACAAGATTGTGAGCAGCAGAATGTTTGGGGGGGGGGGGTCTGGGAGGAGCTGATTCTTGTGGGGCTTACATAATGGAAGTGCTCAGCTTTTAACTCAACTGTGAGAGAGAGAGAGCGAGGCTGCTGAGGCGACGCGCGCTCCATTTCCCTCTCGCAGCGGTGCACGGCGGGGGATGAGAGCTGATGCTTTATTGATGCCCAGCTTGTTTTATTCTGTGCATGTGATGCTGTAGAGCGGGGGGACATCGCTCCAACGCTGCTGTTGTTAGAAGGTTAACATAGGTTAAAATCAGAGGGGAGCTGTGCAGGTATGGACATAGCTGCTCTGCATCAGGGTTACTCCAATAACAACTTCTCACCTCACTACCAGGTAGGATGGCTGCTTTTCTTTGGCTTTTTAGCTCGGGATTCAAACCTGATCAGTGCCGCAGATTGTAGAGCATTTCAATCTTCTTCTTCTTCTTCTTCTTCTTCTTGTTTGCAGGAAAAGAGGGTGCTAATTTTGTCTCTAATTAGCTTTCATAAATGGAGATTTTAATTGGTGTTGATTTCAGATGTCATGATGTAGCCTGTGCTTGTGATCAGTGTAGATATCCTGTTTGTTTATAATTGTGTTAGTTTAGCACGCTCAGCTGACTATACACTTTGTAGGTGGGGATAAATATTGAAAAAGTCAGAGACAGATGTGCAAAGCATCCAACACACAGTTGTTGAAGATATGCAAAGAAGCACAGAAACATAATGCAGATGCTTCAAGTGGGAGTTGCAACACATTAGTTTTTGAAAATACTTTTTTGTTTTTTAACCAGCTACTGCAAAGGTATTGATTTATCAGTCATACTTGGTAATTAATTATTGACTATTGCTATTTTGAAACTGCGAACATGGCGGCGCTGCACATGTCAGAAAAACAGTTAAGTGAGATGTGTGTTTTTTTTTTTGGACTCCCAGATATCTGACATAAATGAGAAACTGAAAGTGTGCATGAGGTGAAGTTGGAGGAGCTGTCGTCTCTGGGGATATTATTTTTAGTTTCACATGGACTGAACCCATTCTGCTCTCTTCTGACTCATCACATTTCTCAAGGCGTTGGGTATTTTAAGAATTAACTGCAGCATCACTCCTAATGACCCATCGTTTCTCTTGTGTAACTGCAGCGGTTTTCTAACGTAAGAGATGTTGTATTGTGAAGTGGTATTATGGTGTTTATGGTGTAAAGTAGCTGACAGAATGAGTTCATTATTTGATCAGTAGGTAGACAATTAATCATCGTTATAGTAAGGATGTTTTTATTTTTGCCGGGCCATTTGTATCTTTTATCACAGTGAGTATAGAGAGAGAAACATTGTTTCTGCCACTAAACTTCGGGGTTACCAAAATAGACAACTATTTTGATAATATATATTAATTGATGAATATATTTTTTAGGCCAAACATTAGCTGGTTACTTGTTTTGAAATGTGAAGATTTCCTGAATGTTGTCTGATTTTAAGTTAAAAAGGTTTGTGCTACTTCTCTGAGTCAAAACTCAGTCAAACACGAACACACAACATGAAACACAGTAATATAATTGTGTGTTTCACTGATGTCTATCATAGATAAAGCATCCTTCAAATCATAAGAGAGAAAAAAGACGCTTGCCTTTGATCATTACATGTTTTCTTCTGTGGCAAAGCGATCCTGATACACATTACAGGGAGAACAGACAGTGCCCCCAACCAGTAATGAAGCTTTCATTGTTGCCCACATAAGTGCTCCTTACACTGCACTGCCCTCTTTATTTTATTATAGGTTATTTGATCCTGTTTGCTTTTGAATGGCAGTAAGTTGTATTTAGATGTCCTATAGTTGTGTTTTTTGCACTTTGTCTCAATGTTTTGTGTAAGGCACTTTGAGTTGTCTTGTGGCTGTAGTGTGCTTTATAGATTCACTTCAGAATAGGGCTTAAGTGTAACAACTTCTTAGCTGTGAATACATAATAAGCAAAAAGGCGAAACTACCTCCCTTAAAGTTCTTTGTTGTTCTAACTTGGTGTGTTTATATTTATGAATCTTTTTTTTCGTTCCTGTTTCTTTTCAGCTTGAGGCTTTAAAACAGCAGAACTCCAAGTACCAGGAGGAGCTGAGCCTGTCGAAGGAGCGGAGCAGCTCAGAAAACCAGAGAATCGGAGTCCTCTGCAAGGAAATGTGAGTACTCATGATAACTAATGTGTTTTTTCCTGGCATGTCTCCTGTAGAGGTGACCCCAGCCAGCCAGTTCATTAGAGTGCTGTGTGCTTAATCTGTCCGGAGGGTCTGTACTGATCATTAAAGACCCCGCCTGCATTTCTGGCTCTAATTCAGCACAAAGAAAGGACTGTGCAAATGTCTCGGTTTAATTACATTTTAGACATTTAAATACAAGCGTATATCAAAGTCAAATGTGTTCTTAAAGTGGCTCCATCTGCAGCTCTCTGGAGAGATGCTCCCACTTGTAAACATGCTATCAATTGTTGTGTAAAGCCCATAATTAGCCAGAGGGTGCTATTATGTGATTATGGATATGATGGTGGAGTACAATGCACAATACACATGACTGTGAGAAATCCCTCTTGGGAGGAATTGCTTTCATATTTTTAAACCACAATTCCTCACTATTAAAATGGTTGTTTACGATTAAGATTTCTACAAAGCACATATATTGTCTTCTTTTTACATTTCCCGTATACATTTGTTAAAAATATGTCATATATAAATGTGGATGTACTTTTCCGTCAATAAGTTTGGCTAAAATCAGTCTGCTGTTGGTCACACAAAGGTATAACCCATCACAAAGTTTGGTCTCATTTTGAACTGAAGCAGCACGTATTCACGTATGTTACCAAATATGATCCACTTAAAGTTAGGCATGATACAAGTTAAACAGGTCTTTTGTTGTCTTCGCTGCCATCTTGACTGTAAGGGAGCCCGAATTATCACAAAATGCATTTGTTATATTACTTTATTTTGATCTTGTTCTTACTCTTGGAATTCATGTAGATGAATGAAAACAGATCCATGAAGTGGTTAAGAAAATGTAAAATGTGTTTTGCAAAATGGTTTGCTATTAAGTGAAAGTACTAATTGGTCCCATGAAAAACCACTGGTATGATCCAGTTAAGACCCTCATGCATAGAGAGGGGCAAAGCATGATGAAGCTAAATCTATTAACATGATTACTTTCATGGCTTCCACTGTGTTGGCATAGCAACAAATTCATAACAATGACCAGCAGCGCTCTGACTGACAGCTCAGCTAAAACTGTTCTAAAAATACTGCATCTTTTATCAGCATGTTTTCACTTCCAAATGTTTGTGATGATCTCCAGCCCAAAGTCGACGTCTATTTATAGACTTTGTGTGTGTGCGTGTGTTTTTGAGTCTTTACATCATTCTGACACACCTCCCCTGAGTCATCGGAGCCCAGAGCTGTGACGTCAGAGCTCCAGATGAATCTAATTGGCTGGATTATAGTCATCAATATGTAGCATCCTTCGGGAAGCACAGCAGATGGAAATGTCAAGCAATATTATTGCAGAGAACCTGCGTTTATAATATCAATGCCTTTTCTTTTTTAAACCAAACATTCTGCATAAAGGTGAATCCTGTTAAACACTTCTGTGGATTTGTCAGTTTAATTTCCTCTATTTCCATCCCGTCCCGTCTCAACAATGTGTTTCTCCATCCTTCCTCAGTCTGCTGCTCTTATGTAATCACTCCGTCGCTGCTCCTAGGACCGCCTGGCTCCAACATGGCCGCCACTTTCACTATGACATCAGTGTGTGTGTCACAGTGTGGACTAAATGTGGCTTTTGTTTCTTCTAAGAGAGCAGCTGTGTGCACCACAGCTCTGATGGTCTTTGTTGAGGTCAAATCCTGATTGGTTTGCCTGTCAGTTTGGGTATATATGCGAGTCCTCATTCATTAGTAAGGCTTATAAAACAGCCGTGCTAACAGCTCTGTGAGACTGTTCTTTGGTACAGCAGTGCTTTAAACTAATTGCTAACATCAGGATGCTATCATGCTCACAATGACAATGTTTAACATTAAACCTGCTTAGCATTAGCATGTTAATGTCAATCAATCAATGTTTATTTATATAGCCCAATATCACAAATGTTACATTTGTCTCAGTGGTCTTCACAGTTTATACAGAATATCAGTATGGCAATACGACACCCTCTGTCCTTAGACCCTCTGTCCTTAGACCCTCACATCGTACAAGGAGAAACTTCCGGAGAAAACCCAGTTTAAAGGGAAAAATGGGAGAAACCTCAGGGAGAGCAACAGAGGAGGGATCCCTCTCCCAGGACGGACAGACGTGCAATAGATGCCGTGTGTAAATTGAAAGGATAATACATTTTCAACATAGGTAGTCCAGATGTTTGGAAATGCATGTGTGTATAATGTCTTAGTTTCATTTTTTTAGCTGGCTGACATTTACTATTTTGCAGTAAAGGCTGATCGGATAAGATAGTTTAGCAGGTATTTGGTCAAGTAAAGTAGTGGACAAATATTAAATTGGACCAAAGTGGTCGACCGCTCGGCTCAAGATCTCGTGTACTGTCTTCCACATGTTTTTGTCTAGAAATATAAGCTTTGATATAATTTCTCTCTGGAAAAACACAGAGCGTAAAACTAAGATAATAAGAAATGAAATCAAAGATGATGCATGAAACTATTTGTCATGCATCAAATTGGAAAATCTTCATCCCAGCTGCTTCACTCTCTGCTAAAACATTTGTATTTGTATCCTATTGGAGAACACTGATGACAGACATTGCAGTGACTTTTTATTTACAAGTATATGTAAGAAACCATATTTAGTCGTCCTATTTCCCTTTAACTCCTCCCATTAACTGTAATGGCTGATGTTGTTATACACCAGGGACTGGTAGCCAAACATTTCACCCAGCTGGTGCTCAGACGCAGCTCTTAGTCACACAAAGCTTCTTCCTCCGACACAAATCCTAAGAATGACCCACATGGAGCTAATTTCAATTCCTCCAGAAAATCATTTGGTTCCAGCATCCAAACGTATCCAAGTTCATACATTCCCAGACAACACAGTGCGTGCATCTGTCTCTTGGGCTACATTTGGTCATATGCTGAGATTAAAATGTCAGTTTTGTAATTCCCTGGTGGTGTTTTCACTCTTGGATGTGTGTGTACTGTATCACTACTGTATCTTATGCAGCAAGTATAAACCACTGTGGGTTTACAGCTGTCCAATCCTTTAAGATGTTAAAGTAGGACGATGTAATGGTGGAAATAAGCAGCCGATATAAAGACCAACAGATGGCTTTTTAGTCTGTGGATGGTATCCGTATAAGTGAGGGCCTTACAGTAGATTCACTTGCAACTCACAATGTTTGTAGTGCAAACATTTTCTGCTTTTATGAAGACATTATTGACTTGAATACATTTTAAACTAGCCTTTATCCGTACGCTTGGTTTGCTTTGTGGCTATAATCAATATTTTTCTTTTAACAATGGATCAGAGCACTATGTGTCATCGGGCTCGATTGTAGTCATGAACCAAAAAAGAACTATGAAATGACTCAACAATGACAAACAACAACCTGTATATCTCTGAGCATTTAGCCGCTAAAGAACGGGATGTAACCCTCAGGAGTTGGTCGAGACACCAAAGTGAGCTATAAAAGAAAGGGAAGATTGGACTTTACATCCGTGAGCTGTTTAAACCCCAAATAAATGCTAATGTTGCTCTGCCTCTGCTGACCGGTTAGAACTTTACGGGGCATAATCAACTCTGAAATAAGAACTTTTTGCACCAACATTTTGAGCAGGTGAACCACAATGTATTTGAAGGTGCCAGTTTGTTAATGTGTGGGTGCATGTTTAACAGGTGTGAACACATCTGGCCCCTCTGGCCCCAGACCAGATGTAAGCATACAGCAGTGATGGTGACACAGATACCTTCCTTCAGTGCACACTTTAAACTCTCTTCCTCCTCTTCCTCCTCTTCCCCTGCAGTGAGGAGCTGAAGCTGGCCTCCCAGAAGTCTCAGCATCTTGAGGAGGTACAGACCTTTCCAAGTATTTTATTATATAAGCGACGTCCTTCTTCCTGTCATGGATCAGGGTTTCTTGAGTCAGAAACGGTGATTTGATTAATAGGTTTTGGCACCGCGAGGATTTACTTCCCACTGTGCGACCGAGCTCAGACGGGTTTAGCTTCTATTTAAATGCCTCGTGTGTGTGTTTCCCTCTCAGCACAATGACGACCGCAACAGTCAGCAGGCAGACATGAAGACCAGGTAAGAGACGAGGACATATGTCCCTAATAAATATGTATGTTTTAGTTTTCTGTCATATTCTTCTAACCCACGCTGATGGACTGTTTTATATGTTGTTCGGAAATCCCTTGAGGCTGTACACACTTTAAACATGAAAGTGTGACATTGATGCTTCTTTAATTATTATGTACATGTTGTGATTTACTTGATGAACCTTAATTGATAGTCAATCCAGTGAATGTAATGAACTGGTATGCACTGAATTATAACCCAATATAAAGTAGTTTTATGCTGATTTAAGGGTATATTATGTGATTGTGTTTATCAGAATATTAGGCCTGGCAGACCTTTCCACTTCTGGTAGGAGAGTAAGATGTTTTAAATGTGTTCATTGTGTTTGTTTGGTCTTATTTTAGTCACTTTCTAAGTCTGGAAACAGAAAGTGTTTGCCTTCTCAGCTCAGTTATCAGAGGATTTAAACATCTTCAGAGCAGAGACTTCAGTTAACAGTGAATGTTTGATGAGGTGTAAATGATAGACAGGATGACAGTCGTAGGTGAAAGTGATCAGAGCAAGGAGACGAGAGATGGAGAGCAGCTGTAGGGAAAAGAAGAGGTGATGCACAATAATTAGAGCAGAAATAATACATTTGGAGCGAGAGTGTGTTCTCAGAAGACAGGAGATGTGATTCAGTGAAACGACCCGATTCACATCCACTTCTATTCATCAAGAAGGCTGAAGCAGAGATGGTGTCTCCTGGGTATCACTGGGGCAGGTGGTGTAAATACACAGCTGATGATTCATGGTTTTTCACGGTGTAGATGTGAAATCCAGCATCGTGTTTTACAACTGCATATATGCTGTAACCTTTACAGTTGGGTAAAGGTCATGTTTTACTAGGGCTTCACCAAATGTCCCTTCTTATATTAAAGCTTTGAAGTTTTTGAATGAAGCTTCAAATGTTATACTGATTCTATCAGACCGCCTTTTATACCAGGTGTGTGCCGCTCTGTGTCTGCTGAATGCTAACAAATACGGATTTGAGCATAATATTTGTGTACATTTTGGAGATGATGATCATTCTTTATGCTATATATCTGTATCGTTTTAAGTCATTCGAATTGTTTGGATCACACAATGCTGAAAATGACGTTTAGTTTCAACAATAGAAAACTAAAGTATGCAAAGAGATTATAAAACACAAAGATGACCTCAGTCTAAATGTTGGTTCTCTCTTAATCGATCCTGTCTTTGGTCTTTGTACAGAGAAACGGATGGTGAAATGAACTTCCAGAAACCCACTGGAGCCTTAATCTCAGACAAAGACCGGGAACTGGAAACTCTGAGGAACGAGGTATTCACACGTGACCTTTACACGTTCTTTAGAAACTTCACTCTTCTCTCAGCTTGATGAGGGTTTCATATGTTTCGGTGTTGCTGCAGATCACCGCACTTCGAGGAGAAAACGCCACGGCCAAGACGCTGCATTCCGCCGTGGAGACGCTGGAGAGAGACAAAGCTCAGCTGCAGAGCCGAGTCCACAGTCTGGAGCAAAGGCTCATGGGATCACAGGCCTCAGAGGGAGAAGACTGGGAGGCTCCACCCTCAGGTGAGGAGAGGAGGAGAGGAGGAGAAAACATGAACTCTGTTCTGGTGAGGATATTTTTGTTTTTGTCAACCTGTTTTCTGATGCTCCTGCAGGCGAGGCAGCGCTGGAGCAGCTGAGGGAGGAGAAGGAGTTCGCCGAGGGGCAGGTAAGACTGTCGGGACGAAAAGAAATTCTTACAAAGGTGGGATTTTTAAAGGGTTTGAAAGGCCAAACAAAGAAAGGTGGAGAAGATGACACAAATGTATGTTCTCAGCTTTTATCTGTGCCCACTTGAAGGTGATCTGTGTCTCGCTTCGTCTCCATCAGATAAACTTCCTGAACAGTGTGATCGTGGATCTGCAGCGGAAGAACGAGGAGCTGAAGATCAAACTGAAGAAGCTCACTCTGGCTGAGTTCAACGGCAACGACGACACTGATAAGTAAGGGATATATCAATGATATCAAATGAAGCTTCTCTGTGTTCTTATGTTATTGCAAATTGATACAATCATAACAAGTCATTGAGAAAGTGAGCAGAAGCCTTACCTCCCTAACCACACTTTGCTTAAATGAGAGAAAATTAACATTGATACCACTCCTCATGTCTGTCTGTTAAACGTGAAGTTACAGCCAGGCAAAGTTAGCTTGGAGGCTAGAAGGCTGGAAACAAGGACAGACAGTTAGTGGTTTTGTCCTACAAAATATGCAGACAAGCCCCCTAAAGTTAATTATTTAACCCATTGAAGGCTTTATGTGCAGAAATATTGTGATTTTTACACTTTTGATTTCCTTTCAAGTCATTAAACAAACATCTGAACCCTGGTTACTGTAGTTTTTTATTAAACAAACGGGAAATATTGTATTTCTTGTGGACTATTTCTATCTGCGGATGAATCCATATTTGGTACTCTTTGTTACGGAGGGATGGTGTACTATGTGGGATTGAGTTCAAATAAACTACATTGTGTGTGTTCATGCTACTGAAGTATGTACAGGTCACCCAGTGAAACAGTGTGGCTATGATGGAAGGAGAGGGAGAAGATGCATCACACACATGACTCTTTTCTCTGCCGCAGGTTTGATGACGGTGAGTCAAAGCGGGAAAAGAAGGCGACTCCGCGTCTGTTCTGCGATATCTGCGACAGCTTTGACCTCCACGACACGGAGGACTGCCCCACCCAGGCCCAGAGCCCCGACTCGGTGCCCCACACCACCTACCGAGGCAACCCGGCCGACGAGAGGCCGTACTGCGACTTCTGCGAGGCCTTCGGACACGCCACCGAGTCCTGCAAAGATGATCAGACCTTCTAGTAGCTCCATCAGATATTTACCGGCATTTAAATTCCTTCCTTTTCCTCCTAAACTCACCTTTTCACCCTCCAGCTTAATTCCCGTCAGATTTTTTCGATATTGTATTTTTCTACTGTATTTATGCATATCACTGGTAGCCACTGTCCTGGTCTGAATCTCTACTCTGCAGCTTTTCTCTGAAGATAAACTGTAATGCACAACGCTCGTCCAAATATACTGCGCAATATTGATGTTTATAACAAAAAGGAATCCGTCCTCTGCACTCAACGTTTTTATTGTGCTGTTTTGCATTTAAGTAAGAAGTATGTGTTGTTTTTTAGGCTTTATTTGATATTTAGCAGAAAATGATGCAACTTGATTAAGCACAGTTTAAATAAGGGAAAATGAAGCACCTCTACATTACTGTCTTAAGTAACACATTCCTCAAGTCTATACGGCTGCAAAAATCAGACAGATACTGCCATGTCTAACTTTTTACTAATTTTATAATATTTACTAATATGTTAGTAAGTGCTTCTTCCAGCATATCCACCTAAAACGAATTATAAACTAACATTCTAAAGAAATGAGGCATAATGTTCTGAGAACAAAGCTGAATTATACAGTAAGTCATAAAATCTAATCGCATTAATTATTTGAAAAAAATAGTTATTTCCAAATATTTTACGACAAATTATTAAAGCATTATACTCAAAAGATTTTGAATAGACACCTGTCTTATTGTTTAAATATTATGACTGTATAATATAACTGATTGTGGCTTTTTCTTTATTTGATATTTTTATTCATTATCAACCTAAATATTAATCTATGTAAAACCTCTAATACTTTGAGTAAATGTCAGTCTTGACGTTGGAAATGGTAGCTTCCAAGGTTTCTCAGTGAATGCCATGAGATGCAAACAAAGGCAACAAACTAATTACATACACCTTGACTTAAAGGGACAGATTTTACACATGAAGGTCAGTTTACTCGTTTACATTTGGTATGAAGTCACAGATTTATGTTTGGACAAAACCATCTCACTATTAATATCTTCGTCAGCCTGCACCAGGAATTTTGGGTGTTAAAGTAAAAATAAATTCAAAGCACTTTAAGGACGTCTGGTCTATAATGGTGTAGACTTTGAGTTTTAAAGTTCATCTACATGTGCAGAGCAGACACAAAATGAACCACTTGATCAGATAGATTTGTGTTTTATAGATTTCCATAGATCATCATTCAGGTTAATATTCTCGATGAATGCCACGGAGAGCTCCAGAGGTTTCGTTGATGATGACGTTGTTGAATTTTGTTATTTATTGTCTGATGTTTGGCTAACCAGTGACATTCCTACAGGGACATAAGCTAGCACTGATTAAAGTGTAAAGTCTGAACTAGGACCACTAGACGGGCTTCTAAAATGCAAACGCCTCATGTTACAGAATGAAAACTAACCAGATAAAACTATAGAAGCCTCTACACTAACTTACTTTTGTTTGCACTGTCCACTTTAAAGATTCAGCCGAAACAAACAGCGCTTTAACTTTGATTCTAAACAAAAGTGAATTTATTTTAAGAGTCAGTACAGATTATTCCGTCCCATTTCATACTGCCCTCTTTTAACTGGTTTGAAATGTTTTGGAAATACACCTATTTGCTTTCTGGTGGAGAGTTAGATGGGATGATCGACACTACTCTGTCTGTATGACAAATATGAACCAAGTTGAGGCAGGTTAGCTTAGCTTAGCACAAAGTGTGTAAACGTTTTTTAGACACTGGTTTTTCTACAGGTTAACTAATCAAGATGTTAAAATTAGAGGTGCTGAAAGGCAGATGTAGTCTGTAGTAACAATTTGACACCTAAAGTCTGTATCAAGGTGTTGGGGAGTAAAGAAAAGTACTAAAAAGCTTCTAGTGTCTCTAGGTAAAAAACAGTTTTCCCACAGAATGGTGTTTCCATACATCTAAACTGCATTTTTAGTACATTTTGAGGAAATGATATTGCCTCCCTGATTATGGTCGCAGTTTTAAACATGAGGTTAAGGTTGTAAATGGGAACAAAACAACAGACTTAATTAACAACCAGATATTGAAATGTTCCTCGCATTCTTTTTAACACAGGTCAACATGTCACATGAATCTGTTAGTTGGTAGTCTGGTTGCATTGTGGGTAATGCAGGTGCCAAGTTTTTAGGAGGAAGAGGAATATTTTATTTTGAGAAAAATGAAAGCTGGTTCTGCTGCAGCTTATTTTAATCTTTCCGTATTTACAGTCCATCCTCGGTCTGATAATTTAATAAGTGCAATAATACGGTTTATCTGTAGATCACTCCTTTCATAGACGGATATTAAAGTTGTATCAATCATTTCAACTACCTCTAAGAAAGTGAACATATTTCCCAGAAAATTTCAAACTATTATTTTAAATGTAGCCTGTGTAGCGACTTGTATTTGACTCCTCTTGTTCTTAAGCACAATATTTGGATCATATTGAATCTTCCCGAGTAACAGTGTATTTAATACATGTGACTAACCTTTGTAAATACTAATCAGAGGCGTCCTTCTGATAAATGTGTACACAGTGCCATGAGACAAAATAAAGCTTTTATGTGTACAACATTTTATTTTTCTGCCCTGTTGTATAATGCGAGAGAAAAACAACATTTGTATAGACTTTAAAACATTGTGTACTTTATAAGTGATGCGTCTAATTATTATTATTAGTGTAATGTTTTATATATGTAACTATTTCAGGCACTATCTAGAAATGGTTTGGAAACAATTTTACAGATGTTGACGTGGTGTAAGATGTCACTGTTTTCTATGTTCTGTATACTCCTGAGCAGTCAATAGAAACACTTTAAAACAAGCTCGTGCTCATGTGGTTTTTTCACTCTAGCAGAAAACACTCTCAGATATATTTAAAGCAGTATTGGCACAATGTAGAATAACTACAAGTAAAAGTCCTGCATTTATATATTTGTTAAGTTAAAAGCACATTTTTGACACAAGTTCTTTGTATCAAAAGTCCTGAAAAGAATTGTGTGAGATGCAACAGTTGTACATCCTGTTAGATTTAGGTCAATCAATTATTTAAACCTTTATAATAATAAAGAAATATAATATATATATATATATACATATATAAAACTTAAACTAGTACTACAAATGGTCTAACCCTTCCGTAAGTTTTATATATGTATATGTGATATATATATATATATATAAAACTTAAACTAGTACTACAAATGGTCTAACCCTTCCGTCCAAACATTGAACACAAAGACCAGAAACTTTTGTGAATTTTATTAAGAAAACCATTGGACATAATAAAAACCAAGCACTACTGATGGAATAAATAAGTCAAACCAAACCATAAATCTGTACAAGATCTAAAGTCAAACAAACTGGTCCCGATAAGAAAACAACATACAAGATATTATATCACAGCTCTTTTTTCTTAGTTTTTTTAAAACACAGTTATGAGCAAACTATAAGCAATCGGCTCAATTAGGTGAAAGCTACAACAGAGGTGAGATTTTTTAAACAGAGTGTACATAATGCTGTTTATAACTGTTAATGTCAATACATAGCATTTTAAGTTCCAGCGCTGCTGGACTGGGAATGAGGTATATGCTAATCCATCCTCTAAACTGAGACAATTGGTTTTTTCACTCTAGCAGAAAACACTCAGATATATTTAAAGCAGTATTGGCACAATGTAGAATAACTACAAGTAAAAGTCCTGCATTTATATATTTGTTAAGTTAAAAGCACATTTTTGACACAAGTTCTTTGTATCAAAAGTCCTGAAAAGAATTGTGTGAGATGCAACAGTTGTACATCCTGTTAGATTTAGGTCAATCAATTATTTAAACCTTTATAATAATAAAGAAATATAATATATATATATATATATATATACATATATAAAACTTAAACTAGTACTACAAATGGTCTAACCCTTCCGTAAGTTTTATATATATATATATATATATATATATATATATATATATATATAAAAAACTCAAACTAGTACTACAAATGGTCTAACCCTTCCGTCCAAACATTGAACACAAAGACCAGAAACTTTTGTGAATTTTATTAAGAAAACCATTGGACATAATAAAAACCAAGCACTACTGATGGAATAAATAAGTCAAACCAAACCATAAATCTGTACAAGATCTAAAGTCAAACAAACTGGTCCCGATAAGAAAACAACATACAAGATATTATATCACAGCTCTTTTTTTCTTAGTTTTTTTAAAACACAGTTATGAGCAAACTATAAGCAATCGGCTCAATTAGGTGAAAGCTACAACAGAGGTGAGATTTTTTAAACAGAGTGTACATAATGCTGTTTATAACTGTTAATGTCAATACATAGCATTTTAAGTTCCAGCGCTGCTGGACTGGGAATGAGGTATATGCTAATCCATCCTCTAAACTGAGACAATTGGTTTTTTTCTTTTCTCTCCATCCATGTGAATGCTGATTTGTTGAAATCTGATCAAGTAATTCCGCATCATGAAGTACTTATTATAGCCCATAGTTATGTCATGAAGTCATTGGTTTGCAGTGATTCAATTCATTTCAATCCATATTCAGTAAATATTAATGAAAGTTAATGTGTGAGGTTGTTCATTACGAGGTCACAGGTCTGAATCCGCTTTTTTGTCAATATAAAGTTCAAGTAAATTGCACAAATCTGCACGGAAACCGAGAGCTCGATGCCACACGTGTATGGATTCAGTCGATAGAGAGCACCGTAAGGAGTCACAAACCAACGCTCGAGCTAAAGACCCTTCTGTCAGAGATAGTAGCGATACGCAGAGATGAGAAGTGAGTCAGTACAGGTCATGATAGTGGAGCAGACGGAAACCAGTCCCACAAACTGGTCTGTCTCTACTTTGGAGGCAGAAAGAAAAACGTCCCCTGAAGTAGACAGACCAGAGACTCCGATTCAGGAGGTTTGCAGATGTTTAAATGTGCGGCAAATGTAAATTATTCTGGGTAGTGTTCACATTCCAGTCTACAAATGTTTTAAAGGAATAGTTCCACATTTTGGGAAAAAACACTTTCATGACTGTGCTGAAAATATAAAGCCACAGTCCAAACATAGTTAGCTTAGCATAGCACACAGCCTGGAAACAGATAGTCTGACTCTTATTGAGGGTACAAAAGTCCAACTTTATAATAATCTGGAAAATATCTTCTTTGTTTTCATACTAAGACAAAAAGCTTATTCCTCTAAAGCTCATTAATTCAAACATTATGGTCTTGTACTTTTAATCTGTATTAAAAACAGGAGTTTACAAACCATTAGGCTAGTTTCCTTTTGTTTCCAGTCTTCATGCTAAGCTAACAGCTTTACATTTAACATACAGAGTGGAATTGAACTCTTGATAAGTGATTATTACAAAAATTAACCATTCCTTTAACAAAAAAACAAGTGTTGCAGTTGATTATAAATATTGGATTACACTAATAAGTGATGATTATAAGGGAAAAAAACAAACATGGCACCAAAATTGTAATTCAAAAGCGGGTTGACCTAAAGCGTGTTTTTAAATCGTAGCAACTCAAGGCACACCTTCATGGTCTACGCCGCCTGTGCTCACTACATATCCAAGAGTTTATCTCGACCAGTACCATCTCCTTCTACAAACCACAAACTAACTTAAAGATGTGAATGGAGAACTTTTCATGGATAGAGAAAAAAGACTTCCACTACAACAGCAAATCTATCTGTGATCGATTGTGACATACCATAACAGTGCATTGACCCTCCTGAGAAAAAAACCCTAAACGTTTCCTAAACAAATATAGAACATTAGTCTAACAGGAGGCGAATCGGGAGGATTGAAGTGACGTGGTCTTAGGGTGGAGGTTCCCCCCGGGAGCTGCTGATCTGACACCCAGTTAGCCTCTATCCCGAGCTAACCGTTAGCAGTAAAATGTGTTAAAAACGGTTTCAGATTAGCGCCTGGGACCAACCTCGTCCTAATCTCAAATCCCCAGTGTTAACTATTTTCAGTCACAGATGCAGGTCAGTGTTTGAGGGCTGGCCTGGCGGGGGGTCACAGAGGGGTCTGCAGCCCGGGGTCAGAGCTTCTCTTGGCATTAGTGAAGAAGTGTGGAAGGAAGCACGGAGGGGGGACCAGCGAATAGAGGTAATATCCATCCTCCCTCTGTGGCAGAGGAGTGTTAGGGCAGACTGGAGGAGGGGAAGAGAGACGTCTGTTCCCCTTTCGGTTTTGAGAAAGGGAGGTGGGGAGAGGAGAGCCGGTGCGTCCATTAGCCCTAAATTATCTAGAGGTAATGGAGGGAGGGGCGGAGGGAGGGAGGGAGGGAGGGAGGGAGGAGAGGAGAGGAATGACTCGATCAGCTCCAAACATTTAACTCTCCTCAAAGTCTGGAGACGAGGACTCCAGTTTGGCTTTCTTGCTGGGTAGGGTGTCCTCATCTAGGTCCTAAAACAGAAAATGAAATTTAAAAAATATGAAACATAGACACTTTGTTTGGTTTTGGAAATATTTGCTGTGATTTTTGCTACAAAACCAATAAAATGGAGTCAAATAATTTCTAAAACATTAGATTTAAAGATGTTGTGGTGCTCACAGCATTGGGAAATAAGGCAGCAGTTTTGTTTCTTAAAAAATAGATAGTAATTTGCCCTTGATATATGGTTTATGGTAGTAATAATAAAATAATAATTTCAGTTACTGATGAGTTTTGAAGGTAGTTTGGGGACGTGTTTGTACCTGATTGGCTTTGCTGTCTGAAGAGTCCTTCTCCCCCGAGGGCAGAAGGTCTCTCTTGGCACTCGGTGCTCTCTCTGAGGTCTCTGATGAAGACGTGGTCTTACCTGAGGAATAAAGAAACATAAAAAAATTAGAACATGGGAGCATTTATTTATCTGGCAGTGGAGGACTGAACAATGTTGTTGAGGTGATGTGTTGAGGACGGCTTGTTCCTGACCCTTTAATGACACAGTGTGGTGGTGTGGAGTAACTGCACGGTGACGTGGAGTCATTTCAGACTAAACAGTTCAGTTTAGTTTAACAACAAGGATGTAAAGATCAAAACTGGAAACATTAAGATTTAAAAGCTGAAAAGAAAATCAGCAAATATTCTGATTATTTATTTTTTCATAAGCAGAAATAAGTCGTTTTTTAAAAGCAGAAATTCCCCTAAAACCTGCTACTTTTACTTTCTCAACTACAACTATTTGCCGTTTTTCTTATGGCTGTTCATTAGTTTCTCGTTCAACAAAACAAGCCTTTGCCTTTTGGAAATGTGAAGAGCGCATTTTAAGAATTATGAGTCACATTAATATCTTATATTCATCTGTTGCAGCCCCGCTTTGCATAGATGGGTTCATCCGTCTGTTCAAGTGATGGCTTTTTGTTATTCAGACAGAGGAGTTATAGAAACCTTAATGAATGATAATCGGGTGTGTGAGGAATACAGAGTCCACCAACACATTTTATTATAAAATATTTATCATTTTAGGTTCATCAGACAGCAAATGTTGCTGCCTTTTTATTATGTACGATGTGAAAAAGATTTGAAAAACAATATATTGGATATCTTATTTAGAGCTGAGACGATTGGACGAATTGTTAAAAAAGAAAGTAAAGAAAAAGTGCTTATTTTTTATGACAACATGCTAGTTTTCTGTTAAATTCCTATTAAAATAAGAGCAAGTCGTGATGTTTCTGGTCCTGATATTAGAAGATTAGAGTAGAAAAACAAAAGCAGGAAGTGCCTAATCATGCATCTGATCAGCCACACGACCACCTGCTAGCTGTCTGTTGAGTTAGAAAGAATGATGTTTGTTGATGTTGGAGGTGTGAGGGTGACTGACCCCTCTTGCTGTCCGGGCTCTGGTCGCTCTTGATCTCGCTGCTCTCGCGGTGAGACGTGGCGGTGGGCTCCGGGGTCGGGCTGGTGCTACAGCTGTTCTCCTGTTTCACCGGGGAGGAGTCAGCGATGGAGCTCTGGTTGCTATTGTCATCTAGAGAAGACGGAGAGGAGTACATGTTGTTTTTTTTGTAGGATTGTTAAACATTGTTAAATAAGAGTGAGTAAAAGACACTGCAAATCCATGCCCTTTAAGGCTTTCACTACGTACCGTGCATGTCCATCATCCCTGGAGAAGAGCTGTTTTCTGGAGTCGTCAGCTCTGAGCCGTATTTCTCATCTTTACCTTTCTTCTTGTTTTTATTTTTCTACAAAAAGGGAAAAAGTATATGTTGTTAAAAAAAAAAGAAGCAATTTCCATGCTTTACTGGAATATAACAACCTACAAACACGCCTGCTGAAAACATTAAGTTACATAGTGTGTTCACTTTAAAGGACAATTATAACCCCTTAAAGAGGCTGAACTCACATCCTCTGATTTGGGCTCCGTCACTGGCACCCACTTGAAGATGCGAAGGGACGTGTCTCCAACAGTCACCCATTTCTTCTCCCTGTGTAGGATAAATAAAAAAGCTGACTCAAACGCTATAGGGCATCATACAATTAAGAACATTGCCTTGGTCTTATAGTGTTTAGATAGATTGTTAGTGAAAATGACACAATGCAGAAAGATAAAACAACTTATCATATTTTAGCAGCTAGAGTTGGGTGAGTGTTGGGCAGTTTTTTGCTAAATGACTACTCAATGTCTGTGAATGGAGACTATTAGGATTTACACAGCATGAGTATATCCCATTATTAATAAATCGACTATAAAAAATCACTACTGACCCCAAAAGACTCTGAATGCAATTACACCAAGGCCATTGCAAATATTCACATTGGAGTAGCTGGAACCAAAGGATATATGTATTCTTTGTATGCACAAATCCTTAAACAATAAGTAAATTAACAAACATGGTTGCAGATGCATTTTCTGATCAACTTGATTCATCATTTAAACTCCAAATAATTAAATATAGAGGCAAAAAGTATAACTCTGGCATTCCCTATTGAGAAAGTAGCATTTAGTTTAGAGAATATTTGTATACCTTTTTACTTCATATATATTAATGTCAATATCCTTATGTTGTGGATTACATTATTCACCTTTTAAATGTAATGAAATCAAATGTATGAAGATGAATATAATAATACTCAGAATAACTCAAATTATCTTCTTTAGTACAGTAACGTCACTTGACTAAATGAACAATGCTGAACTTGTTAGCCACTTTGGAGCAGCATAACGTTTGAACACAACAGAAAAATAAATATATATTTGTAAAAAAGCATATGTGTACCTTTAATCTTACTTTTCAGTGTATACAATGTGTTTTATTTTAAATGTTAAAAACATTAAATTAATGTTATTTTCAAACCACCAACTTTTACTGACTTTGACCTGGGGACATTTGATTAAACTACCTGATAAAAAAACAACATATACATATTGACACCAGGCGGGGTTACACACCTAAACATTAACAATATATTCCCTGCATTACAATGTGTTTGTGTGAGCTGTTAAATGTGAATACAAGTGTGTTTTGTGTGAAACGTTAAGACTGAGTCACTACGTGTTCAGCCATGCTACTTCCCTCTCCCAACCCCCACCGTGCCTTCTTCTCTATTGGACCTAAAGGGCGACTCAAAGCGCTTAATTTAAAACTCCAGACGGACTAAAGTGCTCTGACTCAAGAGCGCCGTCGTCAAATTGTGTCCAAGTCAACAGTTATCGGAGGTTTCGGTGCTAAATAAACCCGCCGCCGAGCTTCAAGCTCAAACAGCGGGCAGCAATGGCTTCATGTGACTGCATAGAAATGGCTTCTGGGTTCAACCCTTTGCCGTTAATGGAAAAAACCGCTACAATCTGAGTGATACAAAGCGTTCAGACACCGGGCTGAGGCGGTGAGCAGCACGAGTGCGCCCCGGTGCACCTGAGCTGTAAGTACATCTGTTCAGAAATCATCCTTTTCTTTCAATTTCATTCCTCACCCCCGTCCCCTTCCCTCTCCCCCCCCCCCAACAAGCCGAAGCCTTTCTCGTGTTAGATAACGAAGCCCGCTTTTTCCCCTCTCACTCTCTTACCATTTTCGTACTTTCTCAATAGCGGCCATAACCCGCTTGATGTCATCTTTAGCCCTGCTCCGGGTCTCAGCTCGGACCGACCTGCCCGACATTGCCGCGGTGGGTATAATATTTTTTAAAGCTCGCCGGCAGTTCAGACACAATGCAAACAGTAGAGCGCACAGAGGAGCCACTGCGCATGCGCGGCCTGATTGAGCAGAGAGAGGGGGGCTGGCTGCAGCTGCACTATGAAGACAGATCTGTCTCCCTGTCCCTGCTGTGTGGAGCACAACAAAGAAACTGCTCTCATCCAACAAATACAGCTCGAAACTAGTAGAAGTTTGGTTTAAAACGTGGAGTAAGTACATAACGTAAGTACATACGTAAATAACATAAGAAAGATAAGTGGGAGTGTATTGCTTTCCATACAGGGCAGAAGATTGTGTTTCCCTGGGCCCAGTGGGAAACAAAAAATGAACATACTGGTACAAACAACAGAAGAAAGAAACAAAAACAGGTATAGAGCAAGTTACAAGAAAAAGTACACTTTGTGTAAACATATAGTACAATACACATTAAGTACAATATAAATACAGGTAGTTTCAATACATGTCAAAGTAGTAATAATACCTAAGTTACAAAGTCACAATGTAAATATATTATGTAAATATATTTAACAATCCAAATATGTATATGTACATTCAAATTATCAACGTTTACCGTGATATATTTTTTCAACAGTTACTATGACTTTATCATTTTATTTTTAACTTTTAATTTTTGTGTTATTATTTTCATTTGTATTCTATTTTATCTTTATTGTTTACCTTGAGTGAATCCTGTTTTTCACTCTGACCCTGTTGCTGCTATAAACGCCTGAATTTCCCCAGGGATAAATAAAGTTCCATCTTATCTTAAAATAGCAATGCAGAATAGTCCATTTCAGGATAATACTTAACTTTAATTGTTTTAAAGAAAACATAATTAAACAATTTGGATATACAAAGAGACACCATTTTAAAAATAATTTTGCATTTCTACAATATGAATACATTAATGTGTTTCCAAATGTTTAAGTTTGCACTGAAAATAAGATTATTTTTCTTGATACAAAATGGTAATTAAAAAGAGACGGGTCTATACTGCAGAAAGGGACATAGATGTATCTGTCTAAAGTAGATATGTGTTTTTCAAATAACTGTCGTGTTATGTATGCGAGACTGAGAATGTGCTCAAGTTCTGGCTTGAGGTCAATTTCAAAACCTAAAGTGCCAGATTCAAAAAATGAGTAAAGTTGCTATTATTGAACCAACAAGTTATATATATATATATATATATATATATATATATATATATATATATATATGATGTGTGTTGCATTTCCTGTATGTATTTGTGCTGATGTTAACTTCTTAATATACATTTTCTTATCAATAAACATAATAAAACTGTCAACATAAATGAGACACTGCAAAAAGGAAATAAATAAAAAGATGTTTACAAAAAAGACTACATTTAAAGAAGACATATTTCCATAAAAAACCCATCAGTACTGAAATGTATGTCAAATATTTCGACTCCACGTAAATAGTGCACGACGTTCGGTGCAACAAAAAAAACCCGTGTACGTCATCTCCCTGCGACACGTCAACACGCAGCTCTCCGCCAGATGAGCTAACACAGTGCAACACGGCGGATAGTGATAATACAACTTTCCAGACAGACTTAACCGGGATTTTTATGGCAGAATTCTAAGAAGTGTAGCTGATATTGTTAATTACAAAGGAATTTATTTAATTGTGTGTTTAATTCTATTTGAACGAAAGCGGAGTCAGCAGCTCTGGCATTTGTCATTTTTTGTGCTGACTGAAGTAAACATCCACCATTATTTGTTTTAACACTTAGGACTTCAGCTTTAAGGCTCTCTTGTAGGTGTCAGGATGAACGAAGAAGGTAAGTTGCTTATCATTTCCTCCCATGTTGTGGTTAGTATGATTATTAAACGTGTTTTTGTATTTGTTTGTTGGTCAGAGCTGGTGGAGTATTTCAGGGCTCAGATGAGGAAAGATCCGGACATGGCCTCTGCTGTGGCCGCTATCCGCACCCTGCTGGAGTTCCTCAAGAGAGATAAAGGTGTGTTAATCCCAGCATCATTTTACTTGTTTATGTAGTATTGGAAGAAGAAGAAACACATTCTTAAAGGTCACCTATTATGCAACATCCACTTTTTCATGTATTTTATTACATAAATATATGTCCCTGTTCCTGATCCATTTATATAAAAACCTGTCTGAAAATGAGCTGATCTGATTTTGGTCACTTTATGACTTTATTTGTGTAACCATTAGCCAATCACCAACCAAGGTAACACCTGACAACCTGTTTTGTAAATCCTTCCCTGCCCCTCCAGGTGAAACCATCCTGGGCCTGAGGGAGAGCCTGACGGGAGCCACAGACTGCCTGACAGGAGTGGACTCCTCTGTGGCCGTGTCCTCGGGAGGAGAGCTCTTCCTGCGCTTCATTAGTCTCACATCACTGGAGCACCAGGTGAGAGGCTTCTCTGGGACAGCTCCATGCTCCCAAACTAAACAACAGTCAACATCTCATATCTGCAGTAAGCAAGGTAGTTCAGAGGCCCCTCTCTTCAGCATTGTGTTCCTGCTTCCCTGGGCTGAACGTGCCCTTGAGTCACCTGTGAAATAAATACAAAAATACTGGCCATATACTGGCACAGCTTCCAAGTCTAATTTAAATATAAGACAATATGGGATCAAATGTACAGACCTCATTTGATGCAAAATGCATTCAAACGCGAAGCTTCAGCAGTTTGGGTTAGCCAAATCAAGTATAGGGTATATTAACTAAGTTACAACTTCTTTCTCCTTGACATTGTTAATTTGCTGGGATACTAATACATAGAGGGAATTCAATGCTAGAAAGACTTACTAAATACCTGCTGGGTTTGTCCAGGGATGTTATGGTGTAATGGTCTGTGTCTTAACCACTAGGGCCACTATGGCATTGTGGCAGGTTTATAAAAGCTGATTCTGATATTGTCTCGACTAAATATACTTCAATGTGTAAATTGTAGTAAGGAAAAAGCTAAACATTGACAATAAGTTTAGTATTTTCCACCACAATAACATTGCAATGTTAAAGGCTTTCAACAAACATCTAGACCTTGTGTAGAGACATATCATTTGCAAATAATTAAACTGAACATGTAAATGAATAAATACTCTAAAAATGTGTTGAGAGATGATTGTTCAGGTATTTTTGGAATTGTTACCCCATTATAAAAAAACACCTGAGATTTCTTTATTGTAAGAGAGCTATTTATAGTGCCAAGTTTGCTTGATTTAAAGGTGCGAACGTCTGTAACTACTTTCTTATTCTAACTCCGCTACTCCCAGGCTTCCAGTATTTTCTTTTGCCTGTAACATTATGTAATCACCAAATATGTTGTCTCTTTTTCAGGATCTGTCTCGCTGTAAAAAGGTGATGGAGGAGAGAGGAGAACTTTTTCTAAAGAAGATCTCATTGTCCAGGACCAAAGTCGCTAAGCTCTGTCACACCTTCATCAAAGACGGAGCTGTACGTATTTGTGTTGCAGACAAAATTCAAGCTACCTGTATAACTGGGAATGACTCATTGTTGTACCAATAAAGACCTGCTTGTATTATGAGCAGGTGTAACACTTAACTGTTGTGACTGAAGGCCATTATTAACCTATAGAAAGACATGTGGGTGTGGGTTGGTAGGAACAGAGCTTCATTTACACTGCACACACATAATGTGAAAATGTATTTCCCCAGAAAATCCTGACTCACTCGTACTCCAGGGTGGTCCTGCGGGTCCTTGAAAAAGCTGCAGCTGAGAAGAAGCGCTTCTCTGTGTATGTGACTGAATCGCAGCCTGACTCAGCTGGGTGAGTGAACCGTGTCAGTAAATGTGTTTTTATTCTGAGGGGATACGCACTTATTGAATCAGTATTTTGTTATACTCAGGCGACAGATGGCAGAAGCCCTGAGAAAGCTCAATGTTCCAGTCACAGTAGTTCTGGATGCAGCTGTGGGGTAAATATATTCATCAGGTTAAAAAACAAAACAGTGTTGTACTTTGACAACATGGACATTTATCCAGTGTGTTTGTTTGTGTTATTACAGGTATGTTTTGGAGAAAGTAGACCTAGTTATTGTTGGTGCGGAAGGGGTCGTTGAGAGCGGAGGGATCATCAACAAGGTGAGTTTGTGGAATAAATAATGACAATATTTAAATTTTTACTGAATCAATTCGATATATTTAAATTTGAAAACTTTCATGATACCAGCTGGTGAACCCAAAGATAGTTGTATAGTCGAAAAATCTTGCTTTGCGATACAAACAAGTAAACCCTTTTGACTTAATAAAATAACAGAAGTGTTATCAAAAAAATGTATGTATTAAAACATATCAATTATCTAGAATACATTTTTATTATAACAATCAAGGTGGAGCTGATTTCAACTCATTTAAATGTTGAGAAAAGTGAGAAAAAAACAATATTTAAATAATCATTTTTATAATTATATAATTTATAGAAGTCAGTGTTAGGATTTTAAAGAAGACAGAATAAGGGATTTCTGATTTAAAATCAAGAAGTCACTTTATTCTAGAAAAAAATATGTTTAGGATCTAATTACACAATTGACTCAGATGATTTTTGTGGTGTTTACGAAATGTTAAATATTTTCTTCCGAAATGTAATGGATATGAAGTAACACCACATGGAAATCCTCAGGTCAATATATCAACATTGTACTTACTATTCACTTTTACAGATTGGCACTTATCAGACGGCCGTGTGCTCTAAAGCTCACAACAAGCCTTTCTACGTGGTGGCAGAGAGTTTCAAATTTGTCCGACTCTATCCTCTCAACCAACAGGACGTGCCCGATAAATTTAAGGTACGAGAAATTCATGGATACTTATGTTATATGACACTAAGAGTGTTTCTTTACAGTCTTCCATCGTCTCCACAGTACAAAGCAGACACCCTGAGGAGCGCTCAGAACCTGTCAGAGGAGCATCCCATGATCGACTACACCCCCCCCTCCCTCATCACCCTCCTCTTCACCGACCTGGGAGTCCTCACCCCGTCTGCTGTCAGCGACGAACTCATCAAGCTTTATTTATAACTCAATAAAACCCATTCATGAAAAAGGTAAACACATGTCAAACGTTTATTTGATTTCTGCTTTTTACATGTAGAAACACAGCTGTTCACACATCCTCGCCCCCTGAGCCCTCGCCCGTCGCTGCTCCTGCTTTGTGTTTTGGTCCGCTGATCTGAGCTGATATCTGATTCTCGAAGTCCTCCTCTGTGATTTTCCCTTTCTTAAGTTTCTTGAGGATGCGAGTGTCATTTAAAAGCTCTTGCATTTCTTCATCCTCCACATCAGAGCCCTGCAGAGAGAAAGAAAAACATGAGATCCATAAATAAACCCAGCCCACTGAAGGGATCATCAGGAGATTTCTTTTTTTAAATACCTCGTCACGCCTCCTCTTGGCGGACCTTTTTTCCCTGCGCTCCTTCTTGCTCCTCTGTTTCGACCAGGACTTATTCTTGATTAAGTTCTTTTTGGGATACGAGATCTTCACTTGATCTTTCAACTCGAGGAGCAACTTCTGTCTCAGCTTCTCCCTTTGCTTGTCCTTGTAGCGGATTTTGTCTGTGTCCACTGTCGTCTCCTTAAAATCAGGGAGTGTATCCCCTCTCAGCTCGGGCATCCTCGGCAGGCGGAGGAGGGCGAAGCCGCGGGCTAAGGTGGCCAAATCCAGATCTAGACAACAAAATACAGCACAAAAAGTTATATCTGTGTACTTTATGCACACTGCACAACTGCATCTGAATGTAGAGATGCTGTTTTCACCTTTGGACCTGAAGATGAGACTACATTCGTGTTTGGCGTAGGCCTGGACGTAGGACACGAAGGCTCTCATGCCTCTGTCAAACATGGCGCGGTCTGCCAGAGCTAGAGTCTTCACTTTGGGCAGCACATCTGGAACATCTCCTGAGAGGACCATCTTCTGGAGGGGGCACTGAGGAGAAAACAAGTCAATTATCATGTGTCCACATCAAGTAACCTCAGATTTTGCAATTTGATCATTGATTGTCAACAGGAAATGTTTCTTTCAATTCATGTTGTGTATATTAGGACCTACCCTGGGTGGAGCAGGCATAACATGTGATGTTTCTAGCAAGATAACTCGAAATAACTCACTTTCTGATTGATGGACAAAAAATTGACATAGGCCTCCTCCATTGGCAGCAGAAAAACGAGGGCATTGCCCTGATTGCCGATACGTGCCGTACGTCCACATCGATGTACAAACGCACTGAAGGAAAAACAAGAAGGGAAAAAGCTGCTGTTTAAAAATAGAAACTTGATCTGAGGAAGAGCTTAAATCAGGATCATAAAAAAATGACTACTCACATTTAGCTGTGTAAATACTGAACCATTTAAGACACACAAAAGGACCAGCACTTCTACAGTGATGTATTTTGCAAAGACTTTGTTTTGCTCACCTGGCATTGCTGGGAGGATCGTACTGCAGCACCCAGTTAACATCGGGGATATCGATGCCTCTGGCCATGACATCAGTACACACCAAGATCCCACTGCCACACATTACCAATGTTACATTTTATAAAGAACACACACACACACACACACACACACACACACACACACACACACACACACACACACACACACACACACACACACACACACACACACACACACACACACACACACACACACACACACACACACACACACACACACACACACACACACACACACACACACACACACACACACACACACACACACACACACACCTTTTCAGGGCCCGAAAGTCAGCAAAGATCTTGTTGCGTTTGTTTTTCATCTTGCCGTGGATGCAGTGGACATCTGCTTTCTTGACCAGAACCTCCAGAGCCCGACCGTAGTACTCCACACAGGCACACGTACTGGAGATGAGATAACAAGTGATCAGTCAGGAAATGCATATGTGACAGCATAATGTCTGACAGACACTGCAGGTGTTTAACGCTTTGTTCATGGCTAATCCTTTTTAGAATAAGGCCAGATTTCTTCCAGATCTGTTGTTTGCTCTTCAGTTTTAGAGAATCTGATTATTTCCCTGAACAATCTAGTGTGAGAAAGTTTGGTCAGCTATCCTTTAGTTTAGTCTTTTTTTATTTCCTGCTTTTTAAACATGTTCTCTCTCCACTACTGCGTTAGCTCTGAGTGTTAGCGATGCTTGCTAATGTAAACAAAGACCATATTACGTCCAAAACAGTTGGGCATCGTTTCTGATAGCAACGTTTCTGATCGGGCCGTGGGTCCGCATTTCGGACATTACGTCATATTGGACGCAAATCTGGATCAGCTTCGTTGTATCCCCGTTTTTAGAGATTTGGGTACGGAGGAAAAGGGTTTTATTTTCTGACACTCTGTGAGTCTCCTGACACACCGGGGACACATTTATGTATAAAAGACATCAAAAAGTGCATTTTGCATGATAGGTCCCCTTTAATGTCCCTTAAGGACACTTGTTTTCACAGCCAGTACAAATGAATATATTTACAGATAGATATACACACACATAGCTATAAACAGATTTAGTCAGTACACTAAATCTTTATGTATGTATTCGTGAAACCCATTTTAAAATGTAAAAGGTTCTTAGTTTATCATACCTGAAGAAAACCAGGTTCTTCTCGTGCTTGTGTTGCCTTAGAAACGTCACTAGGTGGTTGAACTTGTTCTCTGATCGACATATCTGAAATGACAACATGAGTTTATGTCAATACATTTTAATTAGGAGCTTATTGATGAAAGAGTTGGAAGTGTTACTCACAGTGTAGTAGTTGGAGAGTCTGGAGGGTGTTTTCTGCATAGAGGTGGCAGCTACACCTTTCTCCTTGACGGTGATGCGCACCGGGTTTCTGAGGCCGGCCCTCACCAGCTTCTCCAGCTCCTGAGTCTGAGTCGCTGAGAACAAGCCTGTACGCCTCTGTTTGGGCAGGAAGCCCAAAATGTTGTTCAGGCTGGACACAGAAAAAGAGTCTTTCAGTGGTAGAAAATACCTAAAAGGGTTACTAATTCAAATGACATGTATATATGTGACCTGCTCTATCGAAATCAGTCGGAAGACGCAACGGCTCATTTCAAAATAAACGTAGATTCGCATACAAAAAAAAAAATGCAAAAAAATCTTTCGGGGTTCTGTGTTTTGTTTGATTTAAAATAAACAAAGTCTTGGCTTTCAGAATATTACAGTTTTATTTCCAAAATCACACGATAAATACATTTTTGAAGCTTGTAAAGGGAAGATTCTGCTCTTCCGCAGCGCCGCCCCCCTCCCTCCCGCTGACATTATGAATGTAAGAGTATAGTAATCATAGATAACAAGGCAAGGTCCGTTACAGTTTGTTTTCATCTGATTTCAAATAAACAAAGTCTTGGCTTTCAGAATATTAAACTTGTTTCGGCAAATTCAGATGATAAATATAACTTTGAAGCTTGTGACGGCATAATTACAAGCGGAGAACGGAGTAACTTGACGTCACAGCAGGCATAACAACAGCTGGTGTTTCCCCGGGAAACAAACACAACACACTCAAACGCAAAAATACACACACACGCGAGCTTCCCCCAGACCAGTATTCCAAATGAAAATATCTTCCCTCCGTAGTATTTTGATCATTTGCTCCGCCGATAATCAATCAGATCGATGGATTCCAGAGAAGAGGAAACTTTGAAAGCCCTTTTCTCAAAATGATGACTCTGTGACAGTCATTATATAAATGTGACATATTTTGCTTAATATTTGGAGAACAACAACAATCCTGATATCATTAGAACGCTAGGAATCTACTCTTTCCAGCAGTGTATACAACTCAAAATGTGTCTTCGGGTCAATGCGATTGATTTTAATAGAGCAGGTCACATATATATATCAAAATAAATGTTATAGAACTAAATTCTTCTTCCATAAAAAGGGGAAAAGTTCACATTTAGTCAGTACCTGGCCTCGAACCCCATGTCGAGTAGTCTATCAGCCTCATCGAGAACCAGCACATCAAGACCCTTCACTGAGCTGGCCAGATCCAGACCGTCAGCCTTCCTCCTGAACATATCCTCCAGACGGCCCGGTGTCGCAATCACTATGTGTGCCCTGAACCACACACACACACAAATGTAACACTCATGGTTTATGATGCTGGCAATGGAATGCCTACATCTCCTCTTTGTCAGCTATCTAGTCTTTGGTATCTAATTTAGGGGAAAGAGGGTTCAATTGTGTTGTTTCTAATGGGACTAGTTTGACGTTTTTTATATATATATACGCTTGTCACAAAAGGGGGGGAAATAAATAAGGTGGAGGTTATTAACAGGAAAGGAAGGTGGGGAAAGAGGTGAGACCAATCAGACACCTGTGAGCTGGGGTCAGGGAAAGAACTAACAAAAACAGCATGGACAGAAACGGACAGAGGACTTAAAGGGAGTAAAAGAGAAGATAACTAAAGTTTAAACCAGTTTTTGACATTCTTTGCACCTATATTAAAGTAAAAAAGTGGTTCCAAGAACAAGTTGGATTTCCTGGACTTCCCAGGGCAACATGGAAGGCAGCTGCAGCAGGGTTTGGATGAATCTATTTTTGTATTTCTTTATGACCTGCTTGTAGCTGTGGATTTCCTGGTCTTAGTTGGATCTACAGGTAAGATAAGTATTTTTCCTACAACTTGAAAGGCTATTTATTTATTTTTTCAATGTTAAAGTGACTGGGTTAGGGTTATTCTCCTGTCTGGTGTCTAACTTTAAAAACATTGTGATCAAGCTGCACAATATCAGTCGAGACGAAGAAAAGAATGCTGCTCTCATTCCTGTCTGTTGATATGAGCCAATTAGCTTAGCATAAAGACCGCAAACAGGGAGGTCTCCCTTGAAAAAGAGATCTATGATCTCAAGGGACCAATCTGATTAAATAAAGGTTTGAAATGAGGGACCCTCACTATTAAAGTCATAATATGTTATATCTAGTGCATACCCGTGTTCCTTGAACTTCTCCACATCCTCTATGGGGTTGGTGCCACCAATCAGTAAAATCTGCCTAAAAAAAACATACAAGAAGCATTTTAATTAATAAAAACAAACAAAATAGATCAACATGATGAGGAGGGCACAGTTATTTCTCTAAGGGTTGCAATTTGTTATTTTAAGTTAGGACTACTTGAATACCATTTACAAGGTACATTTCCCCCGTTTTGACTCCTACTTGATGTTGTACTTACGTAAACTGTGGGAATTTTTGAAGAAACTGTTTCATCACTTCACTGATCTGAAGAGCCAGTTCTCTGGTGGGAGTGACGACCAGGGCGCCGACCTGCAGAAAACAACAACAAGACTGAGCATCGAAGAGACTGGAAAGCTCTACAGTGACAGGTGGAAGGTAAATATAAGTATTGAGCGTTGGTTTCCTCATCACCTGCATCTTCTTTAGCTTCTCTTCTCTCTTCAGGAGCAGCTCAATAATAGGAATGACAAAAGCCAGAGTCTTTCCGCTCCCAGTCACCTACAATGGTACAACATTTAGTGAGCTGCACAGGGAGTGCTGAGGAAAAATGTAATAGACTGTACTTTTTCAAAACAAAAAACAGTTAACAGGAATAACTAGTGGTCAAAGTACACTGGTTAAGTATTAGCATCAAAATATACTTATAGTAAAAACAGTAAAAAAAAATACTCACTTTACAGAGCTATGTATAATTGTGCAAAGAAAATGGCTAATTGACATTACTTTATATACTTTTAAATAGCTTAAACTTTAAAATATATACTTTATTAGGTAATTTATATTTGGTATTATTAATCTCAATCTGCAGAGAGACTAATAAATACGAGTTTGGCTATCATTTGTAGTTAGATGAATGTATTTTGTTACACTTACCGCCTCAGCAGCCACATCTTTGTTTCTCATGAACAGCGGGATGCAAGCAGCCTTGAAAGAAACTCAATATTAATCAGATGTATTTACTGATCAGTGTTGTTGAAGCATACAGTCAGTGTTAAAGAGAGGCAGGTTTAAAGTGTTCATGTTACCTGGACAGGTGTCATGTGCGTGAACTTCACTTCCTCGAGCGTTTGTAAAATCCCCTCGTTGAGTTTTACAGGTAAACTCTTCCACGTCCCCTCTGTGGTGTTATCCATGTTGTTAATATAACATTCAACACGATTTATGCTAAAGTTGTTAGCCACCGCTGGGCTGACTCTCCACGCTGCTCCTGTTTCCGGGTGCTCAGCTGTTTACAGACCGGGTAGGAACCGAAGCGGTGTCAGGAGAATCGTTCCGCCTAGCCATGTATCTCTTTCCATTTTTTATTTTACTGTAAAATAGCCATCATGGATGGAATAGACATCCATCTACATTAAGTAGAAGTAATGTCTTCCTATATATTTATTATTTTACTTTTGGGTATTTTAATTACATTTTCTTTTGTATAGTCAGACTGTAAAGGTGATTGTAGTTCAATTGTATACACAGCGCTCTGTAATGTTCTTTGAAAAGTACTCGATGCGTTTGTCTATTATGACAGTGAATAATTAAGTAAAATTATAGTATTTTTAGAAAATCTACACGGTAGTATTCATTATGGAGTGCCTTTGTATTTTTGTGACTTCAGATGCATATTAGGCTTTAATACTGCATCTTGCTTTGGACAACTTTTTAAATATAATTCAATTTATATGAAAAGTTGAAAACACAATTATTTGGAATTCATTTTCAACTTTGAAAGATAGAAGAGGAGCGTTTGTTTGTATAGTATCATTTACATATGAGAGCACTCAACAAGTCGAACCAGATTCTTGGAGCCTTGAGCTGACATTTAGACTTGTCATAGCAAGTAAAACGAATCAAATCAAGAATAGTTCAGTAACAGCGTTTACGACAAGGAAATTCAGCAATTAATGTTCTTTAAAAGGCTCAGGCTAAATTCCTCACATTTGCATTCAAACTTTCTAAAAGACGCCACCACCTGTTTAAAAAAGACACTGAAGTAATTGTACAGAATATTGGCTTTATTATGAAACCTGGGGCTTTTTTCCACAGACAACCATTCTACATTTGTACAGATCCATTTATCAGATTTAGTTGTTGTAATCACAAAAAGGAGAGACTGTGTACAGAGCAGTTTACCTGCCAGAGCTCACCAAAGATTGTTTTAATAAAAAAACTGGAGCATATTCTGTGACACACAACATGCATGATGTGTACTATATGTGAAGCTACTGTCCTGGACGTACGTTTTTTTACCTTGGTGGGGAAATAAACAGGTAAAAGATATTAATTTGAAAAGCATCAGCCACACAGCAGCATGTCACAGGATATGCTCCAGGAAAAACAAACAGTTCAAAATTGTATACAATCATATAATTTAAAATCCCTAACCCCAACAAAAGAACTATAGTAGAAGCAACTAAAGCACACAGCAGTCATTAGGTGTCAGACCCCCCACCCACTCACCCACCCACCCTCAACATGTAACATGTCATCTCAGTGTTCCTCCACACTTTGCTTGGAGCTTCACTCCAAGTAGTTCAGTTTAAAATCACACAGCCTTAGCTCTTCAAGGTCTTACAGCTAACTAGAACTTTTCAAATGAAGGTGTTTAAAAATTAACTCAAGGCCAAGAAACTGTTACCATTTTCTGAACTACGCAGGGAATCACAGTTTCCCTGCAAAAGGTGTCCACTGAAGCCCCCTTCCCCACAGCGTTGATTGCCTTGAATCGACAGACCGAGCTAGAAGCTTTAGTTTCCCTTAATGATTAGCTGCAGTGTAAATCCTTCAGATATTTAGATGCATTTATCAGGAGTGCAATTTGTTGTTTGAGAGAAACCCAATGTACAGATTTCAGATATCTGCCAGTACATTGTCTAACTTGGCATAGATGCTGAAAACAAAACCTTCTGCATCTCAGACAAAAAAAAAACATCAAATTATTTGCGTTTTCATGAGTGTCATTTTTATCACTTGAAAAGGTCCCATTTAAATTCTCCTGTATAAAATCTCACATTTATCCATGTATTGATCCTGGACTGAGGCACACCCCTGTGCTTCTAATGTGGATCCTTAAATTAATCAATTTATGTGCATATCTAAGTCTTTTCAAACTGTCTTTACTTAAAATGATGAGCCTCAGTCATTCACATAGGTAAAACTGTATTGGCGAGTAATTTGTACTTAACTGTAAATATAAAACAATATTGGACAGAAAAATATTTTACACAAAAAGTTATAACTAATGAAATGATATCCAAGAATTTTTTGGCCATTCGTTCCAAACAAACATTAATTACATTTATAAAGAAGGAACCAAACAGGTAACAGGTGAACAAAACTTCTGAGATCCAATCATATTTAGGCTTTACTCAAATCTGCCGGTCTCATTTCCAGAGTGTAAATAACTGTCATGGTGTTGGAGAAATCAGTGAAGGACACAGAGGGATCATTTAACCGCACTAAACCACTCGCCGTACTTCGAAAAATCTCTTCAAGTAATAAATCTGTCCGAGTGTCATTGCCACCAGAACGAGAGCTTCGAAGAACGACCACAGCACCACTCGGCTGTTTGTGTTGTCGTTGACTAGAAAGAGAAAAGAAGACGGGTTCAGGATATAAAAACAAACATTTCAATTTGTTTCTATACAGTGTAATTGGCTCTAGACTCACTTGCTCTGTGTATCCTCTCTCGAACCTCCATGTACTCCTGCTCATGCTTTACAGCCGTCATAGCAACCGCCAGCTCGTTGATCATCTCTTCCAGCTTGTTTTGGTGCGCTGAAACAGGTAAAAGTGATCATCACAAAAAGGGCCACAACACAGTTGATGTGCACACAAAGATACATGCATGAGGTATGCAGTACATGCATAACAGATGTCATTGTGATGTATGTCGCAGGACAGGTGATGCTGCGCCATCACCAGAGACATTTTTTATACCATACATGTTCTTACTGTGCAAATAGTCAAGCCATTCAAACTATAAAACTTCCTACGCGTTTAAGAAATGCACAATATTAGTTTAAGCTACAAAACAACGCTGGTTAGAGAAAACTCTGCAGTGCATCACAAACTCAAAAGTCTATTTCACAACAGCAGTTTTGCCCTGTGCCCTACCATCCCAGCTTTCACCACCTATGAAGAGGAACAGAGCGCCCAAAATAAAGTCAAAAAAAGGGAAAGAAACTATCAAACAGTGACACATGGTCAGCAGAAAAAGAAACAAGTGGTTTGCAGCTGGATGATCTTTAAAAATCTGGCTTGACATAATGCCATATGGAATTTCTTAATTTCTCTCTTCACAGGCATCAATCAAAACATGCACCCCTAAAGTACCTTCTGTCTCCATGTCCTGTCCTTTAGGGGCCTCTCCGATATCAATCGTGAACATGACAATCTTGGGTGTCATGGTTGACATCTTGTTGCTGAAGCAGAACTTGTAGGTTCCGTCCATGTGTGCTGCCACAGAGTATTTCCCACTTGACTCCCTGTCGCCTTTGTAAATTTGTTTACCATCAGGCCCTGTTATCTGGAAGGAAAATGCAAAATATGTGAGTAAAAATCACTGCTGCATGAGAGCACAATTGTAACATATGGCAGCAAGATCTGTGTACATTAAACCCATCATTTGCAAGTTATACCACAGCACTTGTTTCAAAGAAATAAGTTAAAGAAGATAGTAAATGTTTTCTTTGGATTATACTCAAATACATTATTGGCTACATAGTTAGTCCGGCAATGCTAGCATAACTAAGCCGGACATAGTGCTAATGCTACACTTCCTGTATCCTAATGAATAATTCAGTTACAATATTCGGGTTTAGGTAAAAGAAAACGGACCGAATAATAAGATATGATGTTTTTGTTATTCAACTTTGAATTACAATAAGTTAACATCCATCAACTGGACTGCAACTAGTCCACTTGACGTTACACAGAGAGACTGCGGAAGCTAACACTAGCTAGCACAGGCCTTGTGTGTGAGCATCAGGTTTAAGTTAAAAAACAAAACACATTCCTCCACATTAGGTGGCTGGTTTATCATCTCACCTCCACATCGATGTCCAGGAAGCCTCCCTCGGCTACCTCAAACATGAGGCCCATCTTTGTGCCGGAGTTGACCCGCTCATAGAAGCACTCCTCGGCATGGGCGTCTATGCTAACGAAGTAGCCGGACGCAGTGGAGGACAGGACGGCCAGCAAGACAACCAGCTCCGACACGGTAAACATGTTTAAAAGTGTTGTATAGCAAGCTTCACAATAAAGCTATTGATATAGAGAACCCTCCTTGTTTCAGTGTATCCTGTAAGAGTGCAAGATGTCAGACGGTATGAGTGAAATTGTTGCCGGGGAGTAACGTTAGCCGCTCCAGCATCGGCTGCTGTGTACTGCTCTCTAACTGCCACGTACGGCTAACGGCATCCGGCGAGGGCCAAATGTAAGAGTGTGCTGTCAAAATGTAGTGACTCTTCACCTGTTTAGAGAAGATCATCACATCAACTCGGACATTCAGTGGTGTAAAGTAACCATTCACTCAATAACTGTACTTAAGTACAATTTTAAGAAACTTGTACTTTACTTTAACAGTATTTCAATGTAATTGCTACTTTGCTCTTCTGCCCCTCAAAAAAGTGTACTTTTACTCCACTACATTTATTTAATACCTTTAGTTACTTTGCAGATTTGGATTAATCATGTGAAATATAAACAACACTTAAATAAGACTTTAATTACACCTGGAGTGAGATTCACAAGATACCCTGCAGTGTACAGAGTGATTAAAACTAGCTGCACCTTTAGCAGCTTTGATAACATACATACAAACAAAACATATATTATTCTGAAATGGGCCAATTTGCATAATGAGCACTTTTACTGTTGGTACTTTAAGTATATTTTGATGCTTATACTTTTGTACTTTTACTTGAGTAACATTTTGAATGCAGGACTTATACTTGTAAGTAACAGAGTATTCCTACACTCTGGTACTTCTACTTTTACTAAAGTACAAGATCTGAGTACTTCTCCTACCTCTGGATGTTGGACAAAGTACTCAAACCATTTAATATTCATACCAAAAAAACATATACCACAGTTGAAAATACTTCTCTACAACTTACTTAACCCTTGTGTTGTGTTCGAAAGCTGTTACCGTTCATGGTGTTGGCGGTCAATTGTGACCCATGATTTATCTCAAAACACTCAATAATAATGACTCATCCAATATTGTTTTAATTACATCATTACTAACTTATTATGGATTCATAACCGTACAATCCTGTTGTAATTGTATTGTATGGCCCCACAACACATTACACCACATATTTAAGTAAAACATGTGATTAAATTCACTCATTATATTCCCTAGAGTGAAGACAGTGGATAATTATGTTATCTGACAATAGACTAATATATGATACAATTTCCCCCCAAAAGGTTTTAAATGGTTGGATGGAGGGGTGTCTAAAGTCAAAGATGAATCTTGATTGGGCCAAATCTGACCCCGAGTCACCCAAAACAATGCTGTGCTGGGTCTTCAGAGAACTTCAGACTTGGCTAAAATTGTCAAAAACCGTTTTGTAGTGTTTATATAGCTGTTGTGGAGGATACCATGAAGCCTTGTTCCGATAAAAAAAGCGTATTATTATATAATTTTAACTTGAAATGGGTCACGGGAGACCCAAACACAACATAAGGTTTGGGAAAGGCTTGTAAATATAGGCTATCAGCAATATCTCAAGTAAAAGTCATAATTATCCATTAAAATGTTCCACGTATGTGTCTATGGTTGATTTCTACTGCCTGCATTTCACTGCTAAAGCTGTCTTGGACTATTTTTACTCACGTACACATTTTTGGGTATAGTTGAATCTACAGCAATAGCCTACATTATATTATTTATTTGGCTTTATTATAGGTAGAGAGCATGGACAGATGTTAAAGGTGCAACTGTAAGAGATTCAAAATGGGACAAAAACAGCTCTGTTTTCAGCTTTGTTACGATGCATTTTCTAGCTGACCCAAGAGGAGGTTTTAAAGTATATTTAGCTTAAAATGCATAATTATTTCTCAACCCATGAAGGAACATTTCAGCCTTCAGTTTAACACAAATATTTAAAAATAAAATCAGCTTGTCAATAAATGCACATGGTTTTCTTTGCACAGGAAGGGGGAAAAGTACTAAAAATAACTATAGCTGTCAGGAAAATAGAGCAAAGTAAAATGTAATTGCAAATGTGGCATAACATGGAAACACAGGGAGCTTACTTTTGTTTTTAACTAAAGTACAATAGTCTAACTTGAGTAATTGAACTAAGTTATATTCCACATCTGACATAGACTTAACAATGCTAGAGAAGATCATAGATTTATTTTTGATGTAATCACTTTTATTTTTGTCCATAAAGGTATCTAACTAACATATCTGACACTTACACCACTGCTGAATTGTACAATTATTACCAACATTTCGTTTTTTGACATTTGAACATTTAGACATTTATCTCCTCTACTTGTTGTGATGGTATGGTTATGTGATCACGTGATTTGTGCGGTCAATGCGGTGGGCTACGGAATGCTTCGCTTTTGACGCTAGAGCGGCGAATGCTCCAGAGATGCTCCGCACCGCTGTACCGCTTGTGCCGCTGTAATCATAAAACAGGGTGTCAATGAGCATGCGCAAGAGAGAAAGTGATAGGACTCTTTAATTTATGTCCCACTGTTTGCCGGACGGGCCGAGCTCTGTAGCTTTTTTTGAAAAGCGGGGAAGTGGCAGCGTTGAACGGCCGCACAGGGTGGAAAAAAATCCGCGCACCCTCTGTTTTGTCGCATCTTTGGTGACGTCCAATAATCGACTAGCTGTGAAGTCTCCGGGGCCGAGGCCTAAAGACTTTTCTTTTTGTAACGCATACACATTTTTTAGTCACCATGCCTGGATTTCGGTGCCCGTTTTGACCGGGTGTAAACCGATGAAGCACTTTACTCTGTGATTGAAGAGGAAACGGTGGGAAACGTTAGCCAGCTAATTGTAGCTCCTGCTAACTGCCAGCGAGGAAGTGAGGAACGAAAAAATGACATCTCGGAGGTAAAGAGGGGGGTAGGGGGGGCTGTCTGGAAAACAATGTATACTAAATGTGTTAGCTGAGCTAGCTAACTTTTAACTTAACTCAGCTGTATGGGGGTCCGTAAACAAGCTCCGAGTGAGCCGACGGTTCTGGAAAAAAAACTGAATAGCTAGTTTGCTAAAGACCCTTTCATTTAGCATACACCGGCAGATGTGGAAGAAGTACTCAGATTGTGTACTTGAGTAAAGTATCAGTGTATGAAAAAGTCCTGCAATCAAAGTCTTACTTAATTAAAAGTACCAAAGTATTGGCATCAACGTATACCTAAAGTACCAAAAGTAAAAGTACTTATTCTGCAGATTGGCCCATTTCAGAATAATATGATATGTTTTGATTGTAATATTTGATGCAATAATGTGTTTATCAAAGCTGGTAAAGGTGCAGCTAATTTAATTCTTTTTTATAGTCCAAGGTAGCTTGTGGATTTACTCCAAGTGTAACTAAAGTCCTATTTTAAGTGTTGATTATTTCATATCAAAGTACATATGCAAAGCAACTACATAGATAGATAGATGCTGTAATCATCCCAAATTGGGAACATATTTTGTAAAAGCAGCAGTATTGTCAAGCATTACACATGAGTTAACATTGTTTAAAGATAAAATAAGATACAAATATTAGGTGAGGTGTTGGTGCATAAGGATCATTAGTACTGAACTGAAGTTGTTGGAACAGGAATGAATACTTGTACACATAACACTGAAGGGGTATTATATTCTCATAGAGGGAGACTGCATGCAGTGTTAGGACAGTTGTGAACAGAGACAGAGCAAACACTGGCTGAGTCTCATGGAGGAAGAGACGCAGATATCAACCTAACAGACAGATAGTCTTGGGGGAAAAAGAATGGGAGAGAAAAGATGGACAAGTACAAAGGAGCCTCAAATATTAAGAAAAGAAAAACGAGACAGAGCAATAAACTAAAGGGAGATTTGAACACACATAAAAAGTGATATGGTTGTATATTTTCTGTGTTTTATTATGTTGAATGTTTAGGTCGATGCGTGTTCTGTGTTTGATGTGTGCTGCGGGACACATTTCCCCCCGAAACAATAGAGTTTAAAGGTGTTGTTATGGTGCTGCTTCAGTTTCAGAAATGCCCTTTTTAGTTGCATTATCCAAATAGTTAAAAGAGAGAGACTCAGAATGAAATGCAGTACAAGTTTTGAATATCATCTTTCACTTTACCCTGAAGCTGATTACTGTGTTACTCTTTCAGGTGGTTTCACCCAAACATCACAGGTGTGGAGGCTGAAAACCTGCTGCTGACTCGAGGAGTGGATGGAAGCTTTTTAGCCAGACCCAGTAAGAGTAATCCAGGAGACTTTACCCTCTCAGTGCGGTAAGTGATGAGCACACGATGCAGCATACAATACAGAAAATACAGTGAGATACTACTGTGGCAACAATTTAAAATAAACTTTCTGGTGCTTTTTACTAATCCTTATCCAAATTTAAACAAAACGGCGATAAAACTGGCAGAACAAAATAAAACCAAGTCGTAAATGTTGGATTACCTTAATTATTAGGCTAAGGATCGGACAGAGTGAATGTTCCACCCTAATTTAATTATTTCTATTTCAACGTTAAATAACTGTGATTGTGCACATCTGTTTTTGTGTAATCAGCATTTTGGCTTCCTTCTAATTGTTAAATTATAACTACTTTTAGAAAACCAATATGTCTGATCAAAATGTTTTGATGATATAAATGGATCATATAATGTCTAATTCAAAAGGAGTAGTTTGTAGTAATAAATACCACAGATAATTATCAGCAGTCTCTGCAGTTCCCCTCAAGTCTACAGAGTATTTAACTTCATTTTGGATCAATGTTTTAATTTGATATCCCTAGACACAGTTTACACCCCCTGTTCAGCACTAAACTAACAAGGAGACAGAGGTTTTATTAACACTATTAATGAATGCCTAGATAATGGAAACAAAACACCCCATATCGTCTTGGGAAACCAGTGTTATCCAAAGAATTTAATAATAATAAAAAGGTTTGTGGTTGTATCTCAGGCCCTGTCGAGTCATACAATTTAACGATGACGTATCATTAACTGAATTTAGACACAGCCAATGTTATTTTTGCCTCAGTCTCATAATTTAGCAGCACAGCCTCTCATTTCTCACCATATTTACTTCAAAACTCCAAAGTAAGTCGTGCTGTCTTGTGGATCAGAGACATCGTCCCTGCTGCTTCAACCAGCACTTGTCCGCCTCTCGTCTTTTGTGCTCCTTCTGCCAGACTTAACCAGAAGTCATTTAAGGTTACATGCTGCTGAGCTTCAGATCTGCCTCAACTTCTCCTTTTCTATTTTCCGAGATACTGCTGATCCCTTACAATGACTCAACACGGTTTATGCAGTCTGTGTCTGGTTTGTCTCAAAAGAACGTGGTGCTTTCCTCTAAGAAATTCTATCTCACTTTGACTCTGACAGTTTTGTGTCTCTCACCTCTCTTGTACATAACAGATGGCAACCATGTTGTTGATGGTGCATGTGACTTTGTGTTAAACTATTTTTTATTTTGCACTCTACATCTGAAAGGCTGCAGGCAGTATACAATAGTGTCGTTAAGGCTGCAACTAAGGATTCATTTCTTTATTGATAAATAAATACATTAATCTGTGAAGTTATTTTTAAGAGCAACAGTTTAACACCCAAATCAATTCAGTTCAACATTTTGCAAGACAACAAAAAGGGACGAATGTCACGTTTCAGATGCTGCAACTAAGTAAAAATTAGCTTTCCTGCTTAGAAGACATTAGAATCAAGTATTAAAATAGTAGCATATAAACCCGATCAGCAAGCTGTTTCATCTCGACCTGCCATTAGTAAAAGAGGTCTGCCAACTAAGATGCATTTGGAGCCTTCCACATTAAACTAAACACCATGTGCTATTATCATTTATCAATAATGCTACATTGTCTGCTTATTTGAGATGATTTTAAGAAGATGCTTCACATATCGGTTTGATTTCTTTTTTGTTACTCCCTGTTGGAGTCTCTTTTTGTCCCTGACGATGGCACTGTTCTTTCCCCTTGATGGAAACATTTCTCTAAATGATTCTGCTTTTCTTTTTTTCATAGACGAAATGGAGCCGTCACCCACATCAAGATCCAGAACACAGGAGACTACTATGACCTTTATGGGGGGGAGAAGTTTGCCACTCTGGCGGAGCTGGTGCAGTATTACATGGAGCATCATGGCCAACTGAAAGAGAAGAACGGAGACGTTATTGAGCTCAAGTATCCTCTCAACTGTGCGGATCCCACGTCAGAGAGGTGAGCAATTACGCTGGATATTATGTTTTTATTAGGGATGTAACGATATATCGCGATATCGCGGTAAATAAATGTCTCAATACCGTCGTGAGACTGACAAAATCTACCGCGATTTTTTTTAATTTGTTTTAAATAATTCTTTTTAAATAATTATTTTTTTTTTTAAACCTTTATTTAACCAGGTGGTCCCATTGAGATCATCGATCTCTTTTTCAAGGGAGACCTGTCCAACATGGCAGCAAGTAGGTTACAACATGAACATAACACAAAAGGACATCGTATTTACTGGGCTACATTTACACACCTAGAGACATTGACAAGTACCAAGTCTACCAACAGTATATTTATATCTCACCCTGTCAATAAGCCTCACCTTCTTGGCAAAAACTGTATTGTTTTTGAAGTGGTGGAGAGACAATGCACAGTTTGACCCACTGCTGTTTCCCATGGCCAAAGCATATCTCTCTGTCCCAGCAACATCAGTACCAAGCAAGAGAGTTTTTTCCACAGCAGGGGATATTGTAAACGCCCAAACATCCCAGCTTCCACCTGGAAATGTGGACATGCTCATATTCCTAAAAGATATCCTTGATGATGCTGAGTGAGTGAGTTAGAGTTGAGTTACATTACATTACTTTGCATTTAGCTGACGCTTTTATCCAAAGCGACTTACAATAAGTGCGTTCGACCAACAAAATACAAACTTGAAGAAAACAGAATCATATAAGTACATCAGGCTTCATAGAGCAAAAACATTTCAAGTGCTACTCAACTGGCTTTAGATAAGCCAGCCCTTTATTAGTATATAAGTGCTTTGTTAATAGTTCTATCGCTCGAAGTGGATTCGAAAGAGATGAGTTTTCAGTCTGCGCCGGAAGGTGTGTAAGCTTTCTGCTGTCCTGATGTCAATGGGGAGCTCATTCCACCATTTTGGAGCCAGGATAGCAAACCCACGTGTTTTTGCTGATGGGAACTTGGGTCACCTTCGCAGCGAGGGTGCAACGAGCCGTTTGGTTGATGCAGAGCAAAGTGCACATGCTGGGGTGTACGGTTTAACCATGTCCTGGATGGAGGAAGGGCCAGATCCATTCGCAGCATGGTACGCAAGTACCATTGTCTTGAAGTGGATTCTAGCAGTTACCGGAAGCCAGTGGAGGGAGTGGAGGGAGCGGAGGAGCGGCGTGGTGTGGGAGAATTTAGGAAGGTTGAAGACCAGACGAGCCGCTGCATTCTGGATGAGCTGCAGAGGTCGGATGGCACATGCAGGTAGACCAGCCAGGAAGGAGTTGCAGTAGTCTAGGCGTGAGATGACGAGAGCCTGGACCAGAAGCTGCGTTGCTTTCTGGGTCAGCTGGGGACGCATCCTCCTGATGTTGTAAAGCGTGTATCTGCAGCAGCGGGTTGTAGCAGCGATGTTTGCAGTGAAGGACAGGTTGTTATCTAGGGTCACACCCAGATTCCTTGCAGTCTGAGTCGGGGAAACAACAGAGGTGCCAATGTTGATTGTTAGGTCAAGAGTGGGACATTCTTTTCCCGGAAGGAAAAGCAGTTCAGTCTTGTCAAGGTTGAGCTTGAGGTGATGATCAGACATCCACTGAGAGATGTCTGTTAGACAAGCAGAGATGCGTGCGACGACCTGGGTCTCTGAGCGGGGAAAGGACAGAATTAATTGGGTGTCGTCAGCGTAGCAGTGGTATGAAAAACCATGCGGGCTAATGACTGATCCAAGTGAGTTTGTGTACAAGGAGAAGAGGAGGGGACCAAGAACAGAGCCCTGAGGGACCCCTGTAGTTAATTGACAAGGGTCGGACTCGGACCCTCTCCAAGTTACCCTGTAGGTGCGGTCTTTGAGGTATGAGGTGAGGAGGGAAAGTACAGAGCCTGAAACTCCAAGTTCTTGGAGAGTGCGAAGGAGGATCTGATGGTTCACCGTGTCGAATGCAGCAGACAGGTCCAGAAGGATGATGACAGAGGAGAGGTAGGCTGCTTTAGCAGTGTGCAGTTCCTCAGTGACAGCAAGGAGGGTAGTTTCTGTGGAGTGACCTGCCTTGAAACCAGACTGGTGCGGATCCAGAAGGTTGTTCTGATGGAGATAGCAGGAGAGTTGTCTAAAGACAGCGCGTTCAAGTGTTTTAGACAGGAACGGGAGGAGAGAGACAGGCCTGTAGTTTATAACATCTGACAGGTTGAGAGTGGGTTCCTTTAGGAGAGGGTTTACTCTTGCCTCCTTGAGACTGTTTGGAAAGTGACCAGAAGTTAGAGAAGTTAGAGAAGTTAGAGAAGTGTTGATGAAATGGGTGAGAAACGGTAGAATATCAGGAGCGATAGTCTGAAGGAGGTTTGAAGGGATAGGGTCCAGAGGACAGGTGGTAGGGCGGGCAGAGGTAATGAGGGTAAGAACCTCACTTGGAGAGAGAGGGGAAAAGGAGGTCAGTGTGTGGGTGAAAGGAGGGTCTGGTGACCCAGCGGTGAGTAGAGGTGAGTCAGAAAAAGAAGAGCGAATATCATCAACCTTTTTTTCAAAGTGGTTAACAAAGTCGCTTGACAGAAGGGAGGAGGGGGGAGGGGCTTTGGGAAGGTCCAGGAGGGAGGAGAAGATGGAAAATAGTTTTTTGGGATTGGAATAGGAAGATTGGATCTTATCTTGAAAGTGCTTTTTGCCTGAGAGATCAAAGCAGAGAAAGAGGAGAGGAGAGCCTGATGGGTTAGGAGTTCATCACGGTGTTTGGATTTCCACCATTTCCGCTCTGCTGCCCGAAGGACGGTTCTATTAGCACGCAGTGCATCATTTAGCCAGGGAGCAGGAGGGGACTGACGAGCCTGCCGAGATGTGAGAGGACAGAGAGAGTCCAGAGAGGATGAGAGAGTAGAGAGGAGAGTTTCTGCAGCAGAGTTTGGAGGCAGCAGTTGTTACTTGAAAAACTAAAGTGAAACTTGATTTATTCTATTGCCGGGACTGATTATTATATTTTTGACACTTTAAAATACTACTATCCTACTAAAATGCTGTACAACTCAGATTTATTATTTAATAAAGAAAAAAAAATTCAAGTAAAAAAAGAAAAATTCACATTTTTCTTTATTTTTCAATATCGTGATAAATATCGTACCGTGGACTTTTTATCGCGATATTATCGTACCGTGAGTTTTTGGTATTGTTACATCCCTAGTTGTTATGCTTGAAGTATGTCTGTTAAGAAATGATCAGCTTGGATTGATTTTACAATTGTGTTAATTAATGAAAGATGTTTGGTGTTCAGTTATATAAATATGATGTCACTCAATGTTCACTAGCAGTAGCTATAGTTTTGTGCTGCAGCGTTTAACTCGGGATTAACTTTATTTATGGCATTTTATACTGTAAACAAAGGTAAGAAATATAACTTTTTATTATGCAAAGTACAGATTAGTTTTTCTATCATTCTCCATATTTAAAAAAAAAATTGGACATGGCTCTTTCCTTCAGAGTCTAGGCAAGCTATAATATACAATAAAAGGAAACGATGAAGAAAAATGTAATCTTTCAGATAGTATTACGTCTATGACCCTTTTTCAACCAAGCTTTTAAACAATAAATAGAGTGATACCATTAAAGTAGTAAAGTACACGTTTATTCCAATCCCTATTGGCAGCAGGAGGAGTATTCTTCAGTCAGTTGAGTTTGGATGAAACACATTTTCCGCTTGTGTGTCTTTTTGCCAGATGGTTCCACGGACATTTGTCGGGCCGCGAGGCAGAGAAGCTGCTGACGGAGAAAGGGAAGAACGGCAGCTTCCTTGTGAGAGAGAGCCAGAGCCACCCCGGGGATTTTGTTCTGTCAGTCCGGACAGGAGACGACAAGACGGACAGCAGTGACAACAAACCCAAAGTCACTCACGTCATGATCCGCTGCCAGGTAAACACACCCCTCATCACCTCTGTGTTCGCTGAATTCCTGTGTTTAACAGAAAGAAAACTTGTAAAATATATGTAGAGACACCTAAGAGGGTGAAGGATGTACCTCTGGGAAGAGTCAAGCTAATACAAGTAGAACCAATCCCAAGTGCCTTGATTTTCTTGACAACAGTGGAACAAGTTGGTATAAGCGTCTTTGAGCATCTGTAAAAGCGCTAACAAATTAAATCTATTATTATTATTATTATTATTATAAGATTTATTTTTCTACACGTGGCGTTTGGTTACCCTGCAATGTTCACCACTTTAAAATTGGTACATAAGATTTTGAAGAAATTGCTACTGTGAACTGTAGCAACAGTTTACAGGGTCAAATATGAAACAAGGCAGTTATATTCAAAAGGATTTAGTATGATCTCTTCCTGAGCAGAAACTACATTTAGCCACAGAAATTCGTTGTAAAAGATGAGTTCAGTGGAAACAAAAGCAGAGCCTGTGACTATGACTACAACCTCAGACACGGGTCATTATGTTCATGCAGTGGAAGACTCAGACACATCTGTGCTAGAAGAAAAAAGCAAGGGGCTCTCAGTATAGTCTGTCCTCTCACTGTTTACGTTTTGGAATGGGGACAAATAGATCAATATTCACATATTGCAAATATTGAGTGCACAAAATGCATCCTCTGTGATTTCTCCTAGACATCTAGTGCATGTTAAAGTTTGTATTGTCTTACGATGTTGAGACTAGTTCCCTCATGTGGATGTGGTTTCTTCTTCAGCATGACCTGAAGTACGATGTGGGCGGGGGGGAGAAGTTTGACTCCCTGACTGACTTGGTAGAGCACTACAAGAAGAACCCCATGGTGGAGACTCTGGGCACCGTGCTGCAGCTCAAACAGGTACCGCCAATGTCTGCTTCAAATACTACTTATACCTAAATCTAAGGCTACATTCTCCTGATTGTACTTCCCGGTGCTGACCCCTGCTCTCCTCCCCAGCCCCTGAACACTACTCGTATTAACGCTGCAGAGATTGAAAGTCGAGTTAGGGAGCTGAGCAAGCTAGCGGAGGCCACTGACAAGGTCAAACAGGGCTTCTGGGAAGAATTTGAGGTGAGTGGTTCAGTTGTTGTTACACTAAAGCTGTCCTCTTTGGTCAGGTTTTTTCAGTTTCTTACCATAAAAGTGCTAAATTGTCAAGTGCTGTTTTTTTTAGATTTGCTACTTTTTTTATATTCTAGTTTAGAACTCTTTGTTTTTGTATTATTTTCTACTTTGTGTGTTATTACCTTAAATATCAAACGTGTGGGTTAAAGCTGCAACAATAACTATTTTGATAATCAATTCATCGTGAAAGTTAGTTTTCATGCTAAAATGACAGAAGCTCGTAGAGAAATAGATTTAACGATCAATACATCAGGAAATCTATATGAATTAAAATACCCTATTGTTACTTTGAAACAGCATGCTTCTACACTATGACTGCTTGACTCTCCTCTCTTTTTCCATCCAGACCTTGCAGCAACAAGAGTGTAAACTGCTCTACAGTCGCAAAGAGGGCCAGAAAGCAGAGAACAAAAACAAGAACAGATACAAGAACATTCTGCCCTGTGAGGAATCACTGACTGCTCTTTCTCTATAACAACCTTTCTCTTTCACCTCAGGGTTTTTTATAAACTGTACTGTTTCTCTTTCTCTTTCCAGTTGACCACACACGTGTGGTGCTGAACGACAGGGACCCCAATGAGCTAGGCTCTGACTACATCAATGCCAATCTCATCATGGTAGTATCTGCTGTCATGGTAAACCCCCTATATACACCCATCATTCATTCTGTACTTGATAATATGTTTAAAATGAAGAATTGTGTTGATAAGTCTGTCGGTAGCTTTTTCTGCATGTTTTCAGTTTGTGATCTTGATTTTACTCCATATGTTTTTATTTCTGTTCATTGTCAGTAATCCTCCGTCTCTGTTTGTTTGGTCTGTGTGTGTAGCCGGAGCTAGACCCCAAGTGTAACAGCACAAAGGTGAAGAAGAGCTACATCGCCACTCAGGGCTGTCTGCAGACCACCATCAGTGACTTCTGGAGGATGGTGTTTCAGGAGAACTCGCGCGTCATCGTGATGACCACCAAAGAGGTGGAGAGGGGAAAGGTGAGCAAAACAAAGCAAAAAGTTAACCATAAAACCATTAATACTGTATGGTGTCCTGTCCTGTTGTTATTCCTGAATACTAGCTGAGCAAAGTGCAGAACATTGTTGCATCAACATATTTCCAGTCCAGCTACAGTCATTATCAGGTTTTGGTGTCAGACCCTCTACTTAGAAAGTAGAAATAACATGGTGAGATAGAATAGAGGGATACAGTTCAAGTTCTTAGTACCTTTTCAACTCTGCCCATTAAACAGAGGCATCAGAGGAAACATGTCATAGTGAGTTCTATTGTTTTTTTGTGTCTCAACAGAGTAAGTGTGTGAAGTATTGGCCGGACATGTCGTCGCTGAAGGAGTACGGAGCGATGCGCGTTCGCAACGTCAGGGAGACGGCTGCACACGACTACATCTTAAGAGAACTCAAACTGTCTAAAGTTGGACAGGTAAGTTGTGTTTGTTTTTTTTAAACATGGATCGAGAAAAACAGTGTAATGTATTGATATGAGCAAAATCGTTTTTTTCTTTTTTCTTTCTGTGCCATAGATCTCTATTGTTGTTCAGCTAGCCACCCTGGGGAGACACACACACTGTTGTTTATTTTTGACTCAATCCAACACACAATGTCCTACTGCCCCAAATACTCACTAGAGCACCACATGTGGAATAATCCATAGCTAAAAATAGTCCCCAACAAATGCACTATTTAATCTTGGTTGAGTGACTTTTGCTAATAACTTCAGGAATCGTTGGGCTGAGTGCCACAGACAACGTAGAGAATTAATTAACAGACATGTTGGTTTTTGATTTTACATGGGTATTTGTTGACTGAAAAAAATATATAGAATTTGCAAGCCTTTCCTTTTTGGGACTTCTGTATTCATGTATTGATTACTATACATTGAACTGTATTTTGAAAGTTGTTCTCCACATGTTTCCAGGGCAACACAGAGCGTACAGTGTGGCAGTACCACTTCAGGGCCTGGCCGGATCACGGGGTCCCCACAGACCCAGGAGGCGTCCTGGACTTCTTAGAGGAGGTCAACCTGAAGCAGGAGAGCATCGTGGACGCTGGGCCTATAGCGGTACACTGCAGGTACAATCACACTAAAAACACTTACACAAATAATTTAAATAAATCCTCTAAGTGTGCGTGTTAACTCAAAGATGCGTCTGTTATTTTCTTCAGTGCAGGGATCGGGCGGACAGGAACATTTATTGTGATTGACATCCTGATAGATGTGATCAGGGAAAAAGGTGAGTCCTGCAAATGTACTCTTGGCAATACAAATGTCTTGAATCAGGATAAAATCCAGATTAAAACATTTCTTAACCTACATGGGTCTTTGTGGACCAAATCACAAATCTGACTACCTTCTGCTCGGGTGGTCAAGCACTTGAAGCAGCTTAGTATTTGCCAAAAACACCAGAAAAAGAATAACTTGATCACTTTAAAAAATAAAAATGTACTTTACTCATTAAGGCAGATTTGTTTTGAATTGTGGTTCGATGAGGTACTTCTCCAAATTCTGTTGCAAACTATATTTAGAATATTTCTACAGCTTTACTTCGCCTTTATCTGTGTTCTCTTCAAAACCGCCTGAGAATTTTTTTTGACCAAGTCTTTGAAGAGAGCTTAGATAATGGCTTCAGTCCCCTGTCAGTAAGATCTGTCTGATGGCAATTCACTTAAAAAAAACCTGAACAATCCCTAAAAATGACAATATGTACTATATCCTATTTACATATACTACATTTTCAGACTTTGCTGTTACTAATCCCTCCAATGTCACTTTACCTGGTATTTTAGTTAGCCTGCATGCTCTATTATTATTATTATTATTGCTTTACTTGCCTTTTATATCCCTTTAGTTACTTTTTCACTTGCTTTACTCAGGATTTTGTCCTTGAGACTAATGCTGGCTTTGTTAATATAGCCAATGCTAAGGGTGTTATCAGTGTAACATATTGTTTGCCTGCTGCAGGGGTGGACTGCGACATCGACGTGCCAAAGACCATCCAGATGGTTCGTTCTCAGCGCTCTGGAATGGTGCAGACTGAGGCGCAGTACAGATTCATCTACATGGCTGTACAGCACTACATAGAAACACTGCAGAGACGCATAGAGGAGGAACAGGTGTGCAGCAGATAACAAACCACTTTTTCCATTATCGCTTTTTCTGCTCCAGCCCCCTGACCTTGCTCTGTTTTTCTCCTCTGCAGAAAAGTAAGATTAAAGGGCGTGAGTACACCAACATTAAGTACTCTTCATCTGACCTGACTGGAGGAGAGCAGAGCCCTTTGCCTCCCTGCACTCCTATTCCTACTCCCACCTGCACAGAGTAAGTAAAGGGTCGCTCTTTAACTGTTTTGTGTCAGATTTAAACCCCTTATTAAGAAAGTAGTGTGGCATTACAACATGTCAATGTATGTTGGCAGGATGAGGGACGACAGCTCCAGAGTGTATGAGAACGTGGGCCTGATGCAGCAGCAGAAGAGCTTCAGATGAGATTTACCCTCGGTTCCAGGTACATGAGTATCATTAAGGAATAAAGGAAACCATATGAGGCAGTAAAGTGAAAAGCAAAGGCCAGTCATTGATAAAGCGCTGAGGGTGTTTGAAGTAGTTTATCTGTCATGATGAATTCTGCATAATGAACATTTTCACAGCTCAAATTGTATTCCTACATGTTTACCTTTTTTATTGTCTCCTTCAGGATCTTGATACCTGACAGTTTTTTCGCCAGCCACACCTTGACGCCTGAGACTTGACCGTAATGACATGGAACAATGGAAAAACACACACAAAAACAGAAAAACGTGAGAGAGACCAGACACCAGGGTCCTCCTGTTCTCGCTCATCTTACATGAACATTTGCCCTCTAGTTGAATTCTAAACCACTGTGATGATCATCAGAAGAGCCTTTGAGAAGCCTAGCATGCTAAATCCTACTACCAACAGTTTTAGGACTAGCCTTTGTAAATCTCAATTCAACAAGGGCTGCAAAGAGCGAGCACTCTTCTCAGAGGGAAAACCCTAGCTAACCTTTGCTCATCTCACATATTTCTGTTTTCTTATTTTAATTAACCAAAGGAAGGTTATGTAGGTTGTTTGTTTGTTGATGGAAGTGAGGAGTTTTCTGAATAAGGCCTGTGCCAAAACCATGAATGATTTTATCCACATTTCTCAGCCAATTAAAAGTCTCTATTTAGCCTGGTCAGTGGGAGACGAGACCTTATTTGTGGACTAAAGTGGGGCAGAATTTCCAGTGATAACGGTCTAGTTTCACTGTTATATATAGAGCTAATGTTTTTGAATGAAGAATGATTGGCATTGTAGTATAATACCATTTTACTGTAAATTGTAATCTACTGACTAAACATGAATTCCTTTTTTTTGCGCCAGAACTGCCTCCAAGTGAAATCTTAATTCAGGCTGTTCGGAGTGTGAATTCACATTTCTTTGTTGTCCATAAAGTGCTTTTGTTATTGGGATACGCATCGTCTGTTAGTTAACCATTCCTGAGCTCTAGCCGTATGCCCTTATTGCTGCACTTTTATTTAGCAGCCTAACAGTTACAGTCAAGCCTTGATTCACCTGGTGGATTTATAAACAATGTGGGCTTTAGAGGAGGGCCTTCATGCCTGCACTTCATTGTCAGTCAGTGTGAGGACGTATTAAGATTTCAGGGGAGTCTGTAGTATTTCAGTTTCTCAGATGCATGGCTGTCAAATTAACTTTGTTTTTTAACTTGTGCATATAACTTTTTTCTTTTCATTCGCTTTTTTCGTACCATTGCCTTTTTTGAGCACCATATATGTACTTAATTTTAAGTCACTGAAGCAATCACACATCTCTTGGCTTTGACGCTATAGATATAGATATAGTCATTGCTTTGGTTGAGATTGTTGGCCCTGTAATAGTTGGCACCTGGATTCAGAAGTTCAAACTTGTTGTCTTTTTGTTGATGTTACTCAAACTAAAACATTTAAAGGAATATATTGTAATTTTGGAAAATTCGCTCATTTACTTTCTTGCAAGAAGATTGATAAAAGAAGCTATAGCCAACAGCGGATTAGCTAATTTAGTATAAAGACTGGAAACTTTGCTTTGTCCAAAGGTAGCAAAACCACCTACCAGAACCTCTATACAGCTCACTGATTAATACATAATATCTATTTTCTTTAAACTGTTCACAACCAGATGTGAAAAAATAGGTCCAATGGTTTTGTTATCGTCAGAGAAAGCAATGCTTGTTGTTTCCCCCTGCTTACGGTCTTTATGCTGATTCAAGCTAATTACCTGTTACTTATAGCCTTGATATTTTTCAGCACCTCTTGGCAAAAAAGCAAATAAGTGTCTTACCAAAAATGTGAAACTATTCATTTAACTTCATGTTCACACTAAGCTGCAGTATTTGTAGAAAGTCTGGTGTTTTGGATCTGTATTAATCTGAAACCACAACACTCATTTCAAACGTGTTGACTAAGTATTTTATTTTTTGCCAAGCCTTCTAACACTAGCTTTGAGAAACTGCAGTCTTGAGACTGAACTTACTGTAACAGTGCTGACTCACAATCTCTCCATTAAGAAAAGGAAAGAAGCGACTCTCCTCTTTGCCTTGAGGGACAGTTCTCAACAACCACTGATCCAGGATTGAACAGCTTCTTTCTGTAACATTTGAAAATCATGAAATCAGTGATTCTTCGGGGGCTGCTTCCTCCCATCGGAGGACTCTGCTTACACCCGGCTGCTGCTTCACAGCAAGTGTTCTTTGAAATGATTCCTCTGCTCCCGGGTGAACGCCATTCACTGACTGAGATTTTCTGTAGTCTGGTGTACTGTATGCAGTTTTATCGTCAAACGGATGAGTCTGTACTTGTCTCATGTTTCTTGGAGAGCTTGCTTTTTGGTGTTTTTTGTCCTGTGGTGTGTGTGTGTGAGGAAGATGTGTGTAAGTGTTGTGAGAGTGCGACTGCCTATCAGCCATATGTTCTTGGATACTTTATTGTTTTTGCTTTTTTCTCCCGGATGATAAAACTGCTTTCCATTTATCATGTAAGCAATTTAGATGCATAGACGTGCCTTCTATGCATATGTGTATGTGATAACTATTAAAAAAAACAGTGCTAATTAGTTCCTCCACCATTCAAGAACATGTAACACTTAAATGTGAAATATTTCATCCTGAACAATAAAAGGAAAAAAAAGAGATCACGATGCAAACAAACTATATTTTTTAACATGTATATTGTACATGAGTACCTGATAGAGGAGAATGTACTTACTAAAACATATCTACTTGCCAATAAGATAAACTGTATGTATATTCCTACAGCCTTCTCTCTGTGACACAGGGAGGGACCTCTCACAAAGCTTAAGAGGTTTATTGTATGACTTTCAATGTAGTTAACAGTGTTAACTTCTCAATAACAATAAATGGCAGGCTAATGCCTCAGTAAGACTGTCTTTTTGTTTCTTTTTTGTAGCCATTGTGCATTGTTCTCACAAAACACTTGCAATACTTTTTAAAATATATGAAACTTCTTAGGAGCCTACATTACATTTAATATGACATTTGGGGCTTTCATTCGTTTTTGTTATGCATCATGACTGAAAGGAGTGTAAGTAATGAACAAATATGAAACTTGCTGTATTGAATGGAATTTCAAGAGATGACATTTGATGAGGCCAGTTAAAATGTCTGACAGGTGAGTGTTAAAGAAATAGTAGAAATGTCACTAGGCATTAGTACTGAATGTTCTAGTAAATATAGACGTTACAGTACTTTTCAGGAGTTTTGAAGTGTATTTGAATAATTGATAAGGAAAAGATACCAGGCATGTTAGTGTCAGTTAGATAAAGTGCAAAAAGAGTGTTAAAAGTAGTTAAATATTAAAGAGTAGTGCCGAGAGATAGGAGTCGGAGGCGGTGCATCGAAGGTGAAATGTTGACTTTAATCAGAAGCTGCAAAGGACATGTTGCTGCAAAGGACACAATCCTCGCATCCGGGAGGAAGCACCACAGGTGCCGAGGAGGGTGGGGCCGCAGGAGAGGGCATCCCCACCGGGGGCGGGTCGGAACGGACCGTCGTAAGGGGGCCGCAGTAGGCGTCGTGGCGAACGAAGAAAAAATCCGCCAGCCGTAGAAAGCAGGGCCGCTGTGCTGCAACGTGGGGACGGGCGTGAATATCCCGGTGGTCCCCAGCAGGAAGGAGCGCTGCCCGGCCGCAGGCGAGGGCACAGCGGCGGCGGGCACGAAGTCCTCGGGAGGAAGGAGCTGAGGACAGGGGAGAGGCCAGATGGGGCGCCGTCTGAAGCCGCCGTCGAGGTGAGCCGCGGTAAGAGAAAAGGCCAGGCAGGGTCCAGAAGCGCGCCACCCACGGGCTGATGAAGGCATGGGCGACGTCCGAAACCGTAAAGTCGAGACGGGGTCCAGAAGCGCGCCACCCACGGGCCGATGAAGGCATGGGCGACGTCTGAAGCCGCCGTTGAGGTGGTGAAAAAGCGAGAGGGTCCACATGAGGCCGACCAGACATGATCGAACCTCCTCAGGCACCAGGGAAAAGCTCAAAAGGGTCGTACTGTCCACGGTCAAAAACAGGTGGGCGAAATTGTGAGAGGATCCACACGAGGCCAACCAGACGAGGTTGAACCTCCTCTCCGGCACCACAAAAAAAGGGGTTAACAGTCGGATGTCAACCGACGAATGTCAATAGCTGTTAGCAGCTAGTCGTTAGCTGTCGTCGTTAGCCGCTAGCTGGTAGTCTTCGGTAGCTGCTAGTTGTCGTAAGCTGTCAGCCGTTGCTAGCTGTCGTGGTTAGCTGCTAGCTGGTGTCGACGGCCGCTAACCGCTAGTCGATGTTGTCGGCCCCGGAGCCTCTGCTAGGCGGCGTCCCTCTACCAGGGAAGGTGCCGCTACGTGTAGTGGCCAGCACCTCAGGGGTAAATCGCCGGGCGGCCAGGAAGAACCGGCTAGCTTCTTCGGCTAAAGTGTGGGGCTCAACACTAGCCGTGTTAACTAGCGCAGCCTGGACATGCAGCCGCACGTCCCGAAGAAACAGCCCCATGAGGTAGAAGTCGGGTTCTTCCATACCTAGCAGGTCGTGTATCGTCTCCGTGTAGTCGGAAGGCTTGCTGTCTTCCACTGCCGAGACGATGCGTGAATGGCGAGCGATGTCCTCAGCCATTCCGCATGGGGTGCACTGAGCCTCAGTCCGTGTGCCCGTGACAGCCACGGACGTCTCCCAAAAAAAACCGGCATTTCGAGAAAAACTGAGTTTTTCCCGCGTTCGGGAGCCTGAGGCATGTACTGCGAATCTAGTTCAACATACCCCTGATATACCGCACCAACTGCGTAGTCCGATGTGTCTGTGGTAATGGAGATGGGAGCCGTGGATGATGGGTGCGCCAACAGGGCCACCTGAGCCAACGCGGTCTTGACCTCTGTAAAAGCAGACTCAGCTTCCGCCGTCCAGTCGATCGCCTGGATGGGGGTCGTACCCTTCAAAGCCTCATACAGCGGCCGCATAATGTGGGCGGCCCGGGCGATGAAACGGCGGTACAAAGTCACCATCCCCAGGAAATCACGGAGCGACCGGGCTGTGAGCGGGCAAGGAAACGCCGCGACAGCCTCAACCTTCGCCGGCAGGGGTGCTGCACCGCCTTTGGTGACGCAGTGTCCGAGGAAGTCAATGTCAAACACCCCGAACTGGCACTTTGCAGGATTGATTATCAACCCGTGTTGGCTGAGCCTCGTGAAAAGGGCTCGGAGGTGTGACAGGTGCTCTTCCACCGAAGTGCTGGCGACGAGTATGTCGTCCAGGTAGACTAACACAAACAGCAGGTCCCGCAGCACCGAATCCATCAGGCGCTGGAACGTTTGAGCGGCGTTCTTGAGCCCAAAAGGCATCCGTAGGAACTCGAAAAGTCCAAACGGCGTTGTCACTGCCGTCTTAGGAACGTCCAGGGGATGCATGGGCACCTGGTGGTATCCGCGCACCAGGTCCACTTTAGAAAACACCAACGTACCAGCCAGATGTGCTGAAAAGTCTTGAATGTGCGGCACCAGGTAGCGGTCAGGTGTCATGGCGTCGTTGGTAATCCCCGCACGGGCACCAACCGCCGTTCTTCTTGGGAACGACGTGTAGAGGAGAGGCCCAAGGACTGTCAGAACGGCGGACGATACCCAGGCGTTCCATGGTTGAAAACTCCGCCCTCGCTACTACAAGCTTAGAAGGGTTCAACCGCTGGGCCCTGGCGTAGACTGGGGTACCTTCGGTGGTAACGTGGTGCTCCACCCCATGCTTGGTGGTGAGCGCGGAGAAGGTGGGTAGCGTCAGGTCTGGAAATTCAGCCAACAACCTGAGAAAAATGTCCGCTCCCGACAACGAGCCCGACAGCCCGTCGTACGCCGCCTTGCCAAGTGTACACACGAGGGAGGAAAACGTCAAGGCATCAACCAAGCGTTTATTTTTAACGTCCACCAGGAGTGCGTGAGCACATAAAGTCTGCCCGAGGAGGGGAAAAGAAATGTCTGCCGTCACAAAATCCCAGTTGAACCGCTGTCCTCCAATACACAAACACCCCGAACCGCTTGGTAAAAACACTCCTGTGTCCCCACGCCGGCTTGGTACCGTCACGTCCAGCCTCCCCCAAGTCTTCTTAACTGTAGAGGGGGCGCCGAGCGTCACAGCTAGCACCTCTACACCGGACTGCTGGGTAGCCAGGAAAAAATGGTCAGCCTCTTCAGCCAAGGCACGGGGCTCCGTAATGGACGTGTTGGCTAGCGCCGTCTGAACCCGGGAAGGCAAGTTGCGCAGGAACGTCTCAATGAACAAAATCCGGGGATCTTCCCCCCCTAGCAGATTTAGCATTTTCTCCATTAGCTGCGATGGCTTGCTGTCTCATAGGCCTTGAATGTATCTGGCGGGTATCTGGCGGGCCCTCTCCTTAGCAGATAAGCTAATGGCGCGTTTTCCACTGCAGCGGGTAGCTCGCTTTAAGCGTGCCGAGCCGTGCGGGGCCCGTTTTTGGTTGCGTTTCCACTTGGCCTAGTACCGGCTAGCGGGTCCTAATTCTGGCCCCATAAAATCGTGGTTCTAGGGCCAGGAACAACCAGGCTGAGTATGCTAAACTAGAGAGAGAATAGCTGGCAAGGGGGCTACAACTACAACAAGATGAACATATTTTACCGTGATTTAATTGTAATACACGTTTCAAAATGATGCCGAAGTAACAACATACTGATACCGGTTAGTAAAAACCATGAATTAATGCTTTGACAAGTCTGCAGACAGACAGCAGGCGAATAACCCTTTTAAAATGCGTGTTTTCTAAATGGAGCTTGGCTAAGCTAACATTATATATGCTCCGCCCGTCCACACTCACAACAACGGCCTATACAGAAATAAATAAACCAGCGACTGTATTCGCCATGACACAGGCAGTCTGTGGTTTGTACTTGTTTAACTTTTGTCTAGTTTCTGAACAGATATGAAGAGCTGTGAGCTCTGAGTGCTAAGAGCTAACGGCTGTGTTGTTTTTCTGGGGCTCTCATTGAAGATGACGTCACGGCTCCGCCTACACTGCGTTACTATAGTAACTACCTCAGTTCCTAAACTGTAATGGAAGCGCAGCATTAAAGTGAGCCGAGCCTAGAGAGGCGAAGTTCCTCCCTTTCCGGGAGCCTCCATGGGACCCCGGAAGCGTAAAATTATACATTGAAGTCAATGGAGAGAGAAAGGTTATCTTTTGATCCCGTTTGAATTGTGCCACGAATGACACATATGATGTTTGTCAATTTAAAAGAATATTTTGCAAGTCAAAAAAATTAAAATGTGTCGTAAAACTGTGAAGTTACACATTTTTTTGTGTGAAACCGCTCAGTGAACTACAGGTCTCTTGGTCTCGCACAATACGCGTCACCATCACAAAGATGGCCGTCACGTTAGCAAATGTCACCTGTTTCTTTCAGAATGAGAATAAAAGTATAAAACGAGGTGACTACAAGTCTGGACAAGTTGAGAGCTGTACATACACGAAAGGGGAGTTATTCGGTTCTGTAAGAGCAGCGGGACCGGCTTTACAAGATGTTGGTGAGTAATATGAGTGCAATGTGTAACGTTAATGTCAGCTAGCTAACATTAGCTAACAAGGTACACTAACGTGTTTTGTTTCAGTAACTAGTGTTCTCCTTTAGAACTTCGTGGTCTGTGTGTGCTGTGGATAACATTAGTGTTCACAAGAACAAGGTATACTCCCGTGTTTTGTTTTAGTTGCTCTTCAGATTGAAACGGCCAGTTTTATATCGACTATACTGTATGTGTGATCTCCTTTTACATCTCGTTGTGTCATTTGAGTTTATTTGCTGTGTGTAGATTCAAGGGTTTTGGTTATCTTGTCAATTTGTTTGGTTATCCAGGCACAGCTGTGCGTGACTCCCTCGGGTACACTGGTATGTGTTTTCCTAATGTAGAGAGCATTGATTAATTAATAAACTACACACTGAGTCTAGATCCTGACCAAATCCTTTTTTATTGTTGATCAAATGTTTTTCAAAAATGTATTCATACACATTTAGAAAAATACAATGTACAATCACAACCAGTACAACACACATTACAAAAAATACAGAAAAAACAAACAATAACAACAATCAGACAAAACTATGGAAAAATAACCCCTCCCACCCCCAGATGCGGACCATCCTTGTATTATTGCTCATTCAATCTATTATAGCATGCTAACAAACATGGTACTTTCTTTATTTGTACAGATCTGCATGGGAGACGATGGCGCGATGCAGAGCGCTGTCTGTGATTGTGCACGGGGGATGTACAAATGCAGCCACGCTGCAGCATTGACAATATGTGCCATGTGGCAGATCAGCTCCACAGATGTTGAGTGCCAGTGGAGGAAGCCTGGCACTTCCAAAGTAGTCCAGCCGGTGTCTCAACTTTACCAACAGTGAGAGGAGACATACAACCCACTGGCCAGAGACATCGCCACTCAGGATGTAGACTGGTTCAGGTCTGCACTGAGGGGCGCACAGTGTGGCATGGCATGGCTTTTGTCACCTGAGCCAGAGCCGCGGCCTCAACATCAGGCCATTGTCACCGTGCCGGAGCTGGTGAAGGGGCATGGGGGTCGGGGGCTTGAGGCAATTCTTGCCTCAATGCGACTGAGCAGAGACCAGCAAGCTGCCATCCAGACAGCCACCGGAGGACAGCGGACAAAGTGGCAGTTACACAGGCGGGGCAGGTTGACAGCCAGCAAGTTTGGTTCTGTGCTGCGGTCGGGACTTTCATCCACTCCATGCGCGTCCCTCATGAAGAGGGTGCTCGGGGGGTACAACTTGGACGGAGTCATGGCTGTCAACTGGGGGTTTTTAAACGAGGCCGAAGGGGTGAAGGCTTTTGTGCAGGCCTCTCAGGAGACCGTGTTCGAGTCTGGTCTCTTTGTGAGTGAGTCGGTGTTTTGGGAGCATCCCCCGATGGACTTGTGCAGCCATCTGCCCTGCTGGAGGTGAAGTGTCCACCATCATTATACATGATGGTGTATATAGGATATATATATTTGTATACATATCTGTAAATTGTATAATTTTATTTGATTTAAAAGTATTTTTGATCTCTGTCTATAAACACAAACTGAGTAAGATTGACAATAAAGTTGATATATATATATATATATATTCTTTATGAAAATAGTTGACTGTTGGAGAAATGAATCCAAATGAAACGTTGGACTGAACTACAACTACGCCTTTAAATCTCTACGGACTGTTTTTCAGTGGGATGGCAAGTTCCTATCTTTAAACATGTATTAGTTTTTTCTCAGAACAGATTTGATTTTCTGAAGTTAATTTAACTTTGCCGACCATGTAAGGTCATTATTAAAAAGGTACAATCAATTTGTTTAGGGTTGAATAAAATAATGATAAACATTTCATCTGGATAATTTACTGACAGAATAAGAAACTCAATGATGCTCTACTCACCTGTTCCTTTTTATAAAGTGAAACAGTTTAAACGATAGATTTTAGTAAATTTAAAAACAACCTTCTCCAAAAGCTATCAAGGAATATACCGAATACTTGTTTTAGAACTTTATTACATATTTTTATATAAATAGTTTGAGTGATCCATAATTGACAGAAGCTTGTGTTTACACTGACCTGTCACTCATATATTAATGTCTTTGTAACTTCAGTAAACCACTACCTCACTCATTTCTTTCATCACGGTTCAGTAAACTAAGTGACACATGAACCAGTTTAATAATTATAATAACGTAGGATTGCAACTCTTTGAAACTGTAGGTGGCTCTTAAAAGAGCCGTTGTATTTGGGTGTGCTGGTCTCAGGTCAGTCTAAGCCCTCTCTCGCGGATGCAGCTGGATGTCCTTGGGCATGATGTTGACCCTCTTTGCTTGGTTCATCTTACTGGGGGCAGCTACATGGATGTCGGTGCAGTCCACAATCATTGTGCAGTTGAAGGCAGAACTAGAAAATGCATTTCTTGCAGAAAATGCGTGCGAATGCTGGAAACTGTGAACATTTATGGCTGAATTTAGCTGAAAATGCAGAAAAAGCTGAATATGTTATTAGCTGAATAGTAGCTGCTTTTAGCTAAAAAAATGCAGAAAAAGCTTAATATTTAAAAGAAAAGGTTTAAAAAAAGGTGTAAACAACTACGTGTACAACTACGCCCCAATGTCCTGAAATAGCTGAATAATGTAATAGTTGAATGGTTTATAGCTGTAATTAGGCTGAAGGAGTTAGATATTAGCTGTAAGTAGTAGTGAATGAATGTTTACAAACACCTGTGTGTGGTGTAAACCCAGAGATCAAAGTTTAACATGATGACGACTTAAGACCATTTACCAAATGCAGAGAGAGAGAGAAATTCAGTGTGTGTGGTAGAGAGAGAGAGAGTGTGTGTCTGTGTGTGTGTGTGAGAGAGAGAGTGTGTCTGTGTGTGAGAGTGTGTGTGTGTGTGTGTGTGTGTGTGTGTGTGTGTGTGTGTGTGTCTGTGAGTGAGATATAGTGTGTGAGAGAGAGTGTGTGTGTCTGTGTGAGAGAGAGAGGGAGAGAGAGTGTGTGTCTGTGTGAAAGAGAGAGTGTGTGTCTGTGTGTGTGTGTGTGTATGTATGTGTGTGAGAGAGAGTGCGTGTGTCTGTGTGTGAGAGAGAGAGAGAGTGTGTTAGTATATGTGTGTGTATGTGTGTGAGAGAGAGTGCGTGTGTCTGTGTGTGAGAGAGAGTGTGTGTCTGTCCGTGTGAAAGAGAGAGTGTGTGTCTGTGTGTGTGTGTATGTGTGTGAGAGAGAGTGTGTGTGTGTGTGTCTGTGTGTGTGAGAGAGAGTGTGTGTCTGTGTCTGTGTGAAAGAGAGAGTGTGTGTCTGTGTGTGAGGGAGATAGATAGAGAGAGTGTGTCTGTGTAAGAAAAGGTTTAAAAAAAGGTGTAAACAACTACGTGAATAGCCCCAATGTCCTGAAATAGCTGAATAATGTAATAGTTGAATGGTTTATAGCTGAAATGAGGCTGAAGGAGTTAGATATTAGCTGTAAGTAGTAGTGAATGAATGTGTACAAACACCTGTGTGTGGTGTGAACCCAGAGATCAAAGTTTAACATGATGACGACTTAAGACCATTTACCAAATGCAGACAGAGAGAGAGGAATTCAGTGTGTGTGGTAGATAGCTGTTCAGTGTGTGTGGTAGAGAGAGAGAGAGAGAGAGTGTGTGTCTGTGTGTGAGAGAGAGAGTGTGTCTGTGTGTGAGAGAGTGTGTGTGTGTGTGTGTGTGTGTGTGTGTGTGTGTGTGTGTGTGTGTGTGTGTGTGTGTGAGTGAGAGAGAGTGTGTGTGTCTGTGTGTGAGAGACAGAGAGGGAGAGAGAGTGTGTGTCTGTGTCTGTGTGAAAGAGAGAGTGTGTGTATGTGTGTGAGAGAGAGTGCGTGTGTCTGTGTGTGAGAGAGAGAGAGTGTGTTAGTATATGTGTGTGTGTGTGTGTGAGAGAGAGAGAGTGTGTCTGTGTCCGTGTGAAAGAGAGAGTGTGTGTCTGTGTGTGAGAGAGAGTGCGTGTGTCTGTGTGTGTGAGAGAGATAGAGAGAGAGAATGTGTGTGTGCTCTGATTGGATTATGTGACTCACGTGTGTGTGGCTCCAATCTGCCAACATCAACACCATGACAACCATCTGCAGCACTGAGTCCCCTAAGAATGCTGACAATTTTGCCACCTGTTCAAAAACTATGGCTCCCATAAAAAAAAATGACCAGACCCTGAGCATCAGGGAACCCCAATGAACTGAAATATGTTTGTTTTTTTGGTTTTGTGTGTAAAATGTGGAGATGGGAGCAGTTTGTCTAACTCTAAAGTGTACTTGTCCCTGCTGGGAAGAAAGATCCGGAACAATTTAACATGGCAATCAATTGGGAGCTAGCTGGACTTTTTCTCTCTTCATGCCCTCAAGAGGCATTTTGTTTAATATGTTTTCTTAATGTTTTCTTATTTTCCAAGCTAGGAGAGGTTTTCCTACGTTTTCCATGAAAAAATATGTCTGAGGAGTGTAGGGTTTTGGAATTATGGCAAGTTTAAAACATTTTTGGGGGAGAATTTCAGGCACCGCTGCACTCTGTTTTGAGATCAAAGCACTCTAGAGTTAACGAGCTGCTCCATCAACTGTAATGTTAAGATCTGGAAAAGGCCTCTCTGTTAAGCTCCAAACTAAATTCAATATCTCAAAAAGTTGAAAAGATATCAAATATATTTTATACAAGTTTTATAGCGGAAGGTATTGTGATCATTTGAAAGTTGGAATGAAGTGTCTGGCTGAAATTATTTGGAAGGAGATGCATTTGGCGCAAAGTGTAGGAAAAGTGGATTTGAAGGCATCTCCCATTGACTTCAATGTTACAAAAAGAGTTTAAAAAGCTGAATATTTCAAAAAGTATAACATTTTTTGAAAAAGTTGAAGGTTTCCCATCGATTCCTGAACAGGCTGGATAGTTTAATATTTGAATGGTTTCTGTAGCTGAAAGTAAGCTGAAGTTATGGAGAGCTAAAGTATTGGCTGATTTGAAGGCTCTTCCCATTGACTTCAATGTTAAAAAAAGAGTTTAAAAAGCTGAATATTTCAAAAAGTATAAAATATTTTGAAAAAGTTGAAGGTTTCCCATCGATTCCTGAACAGGCTGAATAGTTTAATATTTGAATGGTTTCTGTAGCTGAAAATAAGCTGAAGTTATGGAGAGCCAAAGTATTGGCTGAAATAATAATAAGAGGAAGAATAAAGTTTTTTTGAAGCACTATAGTGGAATGCTGTAAACAGCATTCGCACTAATGAATGTATTATTGACTCCGAATGAAGCAGAACTTCATGTCATACAATACATTGACTTTATTTGTAATTGTGTAAAAAAATAAAGCATTGATTAGCAAGCAGGACCTGCAGGAACAGAGCACGGTGATGGATGGAGCTGGGAAGAGAGAAGAATAAAGAAAACAGATCAACTTTATTATCGGATATTAAAAATTCAATTTCAAAACAAGTTGCCGCTCCTACAGTTTTCTAGTGTGTAAAGATGATTTCACATGACCTATGCACAATATCACACTCAATACATGTGTGTCTCTGGGGGGTGCATTGTGCCTTTGATGTATATAAATAATATACCATAACCAAATACTATTACGTACAGTGGAAATCAGGTTGCCAGAGCAGGTCAGTCCAGTGTGCATGTTCCTCAGGGTCTCAGCAGTTACAGGTGAGGTAAAGGAAATAAAAGAGAAAAAGGTCAGTAACAACACTTTAAAGTAACAACACTTTGAATAATTATCTCTTTTAATAATGTTCTATCAGTAATCACTCAACTACTGTCTTTCTAACAAACAGATTGACTCACTATCATCACAATGAAACACGTCCAGAAGAATGGACCACAGATGGAAATTAGCTATTAGCTATACTCTGGCATATTGCATCTCTTCTCTTTGCTGAGATTAATGTTTTTGTATACATGGTCCTTCTATAAATAAATACATGTCATGCAAAGCTGCCTGCCTGCCTTCCTTCCTTCCTTCGACTCTCCCTGAACTGCCTGATCTTTTAATGTTCAATGTTAACCATTTGAGCAGATAGCATTAAGTAGAAAAGATCGCAGATGCTAATCTGCCGTTAGCCTACCTCCCGCCCCCTTAGCACCTGGCGATAGGCTCCTCTTCAAATGTTTCACAAAATACTTAACATCATGACTACTCTTACTGTTTAACATCTGGGTTCACTTCATGTTAAGGCTAATACAAATGACAAGGCTAAGTAATGTGATGCTAACTAACGTGCTCGCTACTAGCTATGTAGCTAGCTTGACTGTGTTCCATGCACAACATGTGTATTACCTGAGATCTCTGATCCAGCGACTCCTGGTCCTTTCATCAGACGGGAAGCGATAGAACGAGCTATGATCTATAAGTATGATCACTTATGTGATTACAACCTGGTACAAAGCACACAGGCATCTTGTAAAAGTGAATTTATTTTTAGCAATCTCTTATTTATTGGAGGGAATAAATCAGTTATGAGATCTTCTTCTTCGCTTTAATTACGAGTCGCAACCACTTGGAGCATTATCGCCTGTGACATCACTTACGCGAGCCAGAATGGGATTTGGGATTTGTAGTCTTTGTAGTCGCGTATTTTTCATAGTCTTATATTTCAACAGTTTTACGACAAAATGTGACTTTTTTGACATGGAACTTATTGTTTAAGATTGACAAACATCATATGTGTAGTTCGTGGCACAATTCAAACGGGATCAAAAGATACGTTTTCTCTCTCCATTGAATTCAATGTTAATTTTTCGCTTCCGGGGTCCCATGGGCCGGAAGTAGATGGGCGTGACTTCGCCTCTCTATAACGGCCCGTCTACACTACAGCGTCGAGAGCGTCGAAAGCTCCAAGCAGCTCCGAGCTGCCCATTCACTTTCAATGGGGTGACGTCACGTAGCCGCGCTTTTTCGCCGAACTGAATTGTGGGTAGCCGAGCGAGGCGTCTCAGGCGACCAGAAGTTGAACATTGTTCAACTTCTGGTCGCCTGGACGCCGGAGTAGCCAGCGCCAGCCAATCAAATCCCGTTTCCCAAAATCTGACAGCTGAAGCGCTAGCCAATCAAACCGCGTCTAAGCTGGGAGAGATATCCCGCCGTTCATTTCTATATTTTCAAAAAAAGTCGGAGGAGAAACTAACTATCGCCGTAGCGAATCACCCGGTTTTGTATGACCAGACCCTCTTCACCTCCCGGGATACAAACCGGAGGAACCAGGCATGGAGGGAGGTGGCAGAGACAGTGGGGGAAACTGGTAGGTTTTCGCCTGTTTGGGGAGTTTATATATATATTGCTCGCATAAAATCCCCGGGGGGGCGGGAGATTCATGTGATTGGTTGTTGGCCGTGTTGCTTGAATAAAATCCCCAAGCTCCAGACACGCCCAGCTCCAAGCTATTTTTGGAGCTGTAGTGTGGACGCTCCATAAGGCCTAACCAAACCGAGCGAGGCCTGCAGTGGAAACACTGCGGTCAACTCAGCCGTCTCTCAAATTTGCTTGGTCAAATGAGCAGCGCTTCATTTTTGAGTGCGCGATTAATAGCGTATTTACGGTAATCGCAGAGAAGTGGCGCTGACCCTAGTACAAGTGTTTATGCTATATTTGATCAATCAATCAATGATATTTGATGATGAGGGATAAAATGATTTTTAGCCATAAGTTCTTAATAAAAATGGTACTGTTGGACTCAGTACATGTTAGACTACTACCAAAAATACAATCAAGTACTTTTACTGTGTACTATTTGAGTAATACTCTGTCAAACTCCCCTCCAGAGTACAATAATGCATGTTTTCTGCCCTTTTTGATGAGAGATCCAATCATTTTTTGCAATGAGTTCTTAATAAAATTGGTTATGCTGAATTCTGTACTACTTGGACTACTACCACGAGTACAATCAAGCACTTTTACTGTGTACTTTTTGAGTAATACTTGTTTAAACTCCTGTCCTGAGTACACAAAAGAATGTATTCTGCCATGTTTGATTTGAGATAAAATTATTTTGTGCAATAAGTTCTTAATGAAATTCGTACTGTTGGATTCAGTACTACTTGGACTACTACCAAAAGTACAATCAAGTACTTTTACTGTGTACTTTTTGAGTAATCCCCTGTCAAACTCCCCTCCAGAGTACAATAATGCATGTTTTCTGCCATCTTTGATTTGAGATAAAATGATTTTGTGCTATAAGTTCTTAATGAAATTGATACTGTTGGATTCAGTACTACTTGGACTAGTAGCACAAGTACAATCAAGTACTTTTACTGTGTACTTTTTTAGTAATCCCCTGTCAAACTCCCCTCCAGAGTACAATAATGCATGTTTTCTGCCATCTTTGATGAGAGATAAAATAATTTTGTGCAATAAGTTCTTAATGAAATTGGTACTGTTGGATTCAGTACTACTTGGACTACTACCAAAAGTACAATCAAGTACTTTTACTGTGTACTTTTTGAGTAATCCCCTGTGAAACTCCCCTCCAGAGTACAATAATGCATGTTTTCTGCCATCTTTGATTTGAGATAAAATGATTTTGTGCTATAAGTTCTTAATGAAATTGATACTGTTGGATTCAGTACTACTTGGACTAGTAGCACAAGTACAATCAAGTACTTTTACTGTGTACTTTTTTAGTAATCCCCTGTCAAACTCCCCTCCAGAGTACAATAATGCATGTTTTCTGCCATCTTTGATGAGAGATAAAATAATTTTGTGCAATAAGTTCTTAATGAAATTGGTACTGTTGGATTCAGTACTACTTGGACTACTACCAAAAGTACAATCAAGTACTTTTACTGTGTACTTTTTGAGTAATCCCCTGTGAAACTCCCCTCCAGAGTACAATAATGCATGTTTTCTGCCATCTTTGATGAGAGATAAAATGATTTCGTGCAATAAGTTCTTAATGAAATTGGTACTGTTGGATTCAGTACTACTTGGACTACTACCAAAAGTACAATCAAGTACTTTTACTGTGTACTTTTTGAGTAATCCCCTGTGAAACTCCCCTCCAGAGTACAATAATGCATGTTTTCTGCCATCTTTGATTTGAGATAAAATGATTTTGTGCTATAAGTTCTTAATGAAATTGATACTGTTGGATTCAGTACTACTTGGACTAGTAGCACAAGTACAATCAAGTACTTTTACTGTGTACTTTTTGAGTAATCCCCAGTCAAACTCCCCTCCAGAGTACAATAATGCATGTTTTCTGCCATCTTTGATTTGAGATAAAATGATTTTGTGCTATAAGTACTTAATGACATTGGTACTGTTGGATTCAGTACTACTTAAACTACTACCAAACGTACAATCAAGTACTTTTACTGTGTACTTTTTGAGTAATCCCCTGTCAAACTCCCCTCCAGAGTACAATAATGCATGTTTTCTGCCATCTTTGATTTGAGATAAAATTATTTTGTGCTATAAGTTCTTAATGAAATTGGTACTGTTGGATTCAGTACTACTTGGACTACTACCAAAAGTACAATCAAGTACTTTTACTGTGTACTTTTTGAGTAATCCCCTGTCAAACTCCCCTCCAGAGTACAATAATGCATGTTTTCTGCCATCTTTGATTTGAGATAAAATGATTTTGTGCTATAAATTCTTAATGAAATTGATACTGTTGGATTCAGTACTATTTGGACTAGTAGCACAAGTACAATCAAGTACTTTTACAATAATGCATGTTTTCTGCCATCTTTGATGAGAGATTGTACTCTGGAGGGGAGTTTGACAGGGGATTACTCAAAAAGTACACAGTAAAAGTACTTGATTGTACTTTTGGTAGTAGTCCAAGTAGTACTGAATCCAACAGTACCAATTTCATTAAGAACTTATAGCACAAAATCATTTTATCTCAAATCAAAGATGGCAGAAAACATGCATTATTGTACTCTGGAGGGGAGTTTGACAGGGGATTACTCAAAAAGTACACAGTAAAAGTACTTGATTGTACTTTTGGTAGTAGTCCAAGTAGTACTGAATCCAACAGTACCAATTTCGTTAAGAACTTATTGCACGAAATCATTTTATCTCTCATCAAAGATGGCAGAAAACATGCATTATTGTACTCTGGAGGGGAGTTTCACAGGGGATTACTCAAAAAGTACACAGTAAAAGTACTTGATTGTACTTGTGCTACTAGCCCAAGTAGTACTGAATCCAACAGTATCAATTTCATTAAGAACTTATAGCACAAAATCATTTTATCTCAAATCAAAGATGGCAGAAAACATGCATTATTGTACTCTGGAGGGGAGTTTGACAGGGGATTACTCAAAGAGTACACAGTAAAAGTACTTGATTGTACTTGTGCTACTAGTCCAAGTAGTACTGAATCCAACAGTATCAATTTCATTAAGAACTTATAGCACAAAATCATTTTATCTCAAATCAAAGATGGCAGAAAACATGCATTATTGTACTCTGGAGGGGAGTTTGACTTGATTGTATTTTTGGTAGTAGTCTAACATGTACTGAGTCCAACAGTACCAATTGTATTAAGAACTTATGGCTAAAAATCATTTTATCCCTCATCAAATATCATTTATTGATTGATCAAATATCCCATAAACACTTGTACTTGCGTCAGCGCCACTTCTCGGCGATTACCGTAAATACGCTATTAATCGCGCACTCAAAAATGAAGCTGCTCATTTGACCAAGCAAATGCGAGAGACGGCTGAGTTGACCGCAGTGTGGAAACGCGCCATAAATGTCTTAAGGAGAAGGGCCTTAATCGCCTCATATTTGCAATGGTGCGGGGGTCTGTGATAAATCCCACCAACCTGGATGACGTGGAAATATCCCCATCACGGACTCGTTGGCAGACAAAGTGTGCCTCCACTGTGCGAGCCACGCCGCAGCGGCATGCTCCCAAAACTCCGGCAGCTTTACAAAAACTTCGCGATCAACCATGTTCATTGAGTCTTCGGAAACTTTCTCGAAAACGTCAGGGTCACCGATGTAGAGCCGATGAACGGGAGTCAGAGGCGGTGTATTCAGAATGGACTTCCACACTTTATTATCCATTAATTGACAAAAGGTAAGTACATGTGCTGCTCTGTATGATAAAATGAATAATAAATAACACCAAACCCCAGTACCCTCATTAACCGGTCCGGGTTGCAACACACACTATATGACTCAGTGAATTATGTCCCGTAACTGTCACTTGCTCAGAAACAATGCCCGATGTGTTTTGGACGTAATGTGATCTTTGTTTACATTAGCAAGCATCGCTAACACTCAGAGCTAACCTGTACTGGAGAGAGTATGTGTACAGAAGCAGGAAATAAAAAAAGGAATTCACCTTGTGGTAAACCCGCAAGAGAAAAAGCATTTGATGTTTGTTTCAGAAATAATCCTTGATGTCGTTTGGAAAATGATATGGCGTTTAATCACGGGAGAATTTAGCTTTATCTCCGGTAGAATTCTGAGTAGTCACAAGCTCCCCCTCCTCCTTTTTTTTTTTTTTTTAAAAGCTAAGGATCCTGAACTTGCAGTTCTCTAGGGCTGGAATATAGGGATATGAAGGATGTCTAAAATGCATGATCTGTTCGGTATTTTGAGCAAAACACACCATAGACATGTTTTTTATATATTTGTATGTATCTGAGACCCATAATATATGCCTAAAAATAGCACAATAGGAGACCTTTAAGTATTTCAATGTATTGCTACTTTGTACTTCTACTCCACTTCAGTTCAGAGAAAAATCGTGTAATTCATTTATTGAATACCTTTAGTTACTTTGCAGATTTGAATTAATAATGTAAAATATATTTACAACATTTAAAAAAGACTTTAGTCGCAAGTAACATCCACAAGCTACCGTGCACTATACAAAGTAATTCATATTTGCTGCACCTTTACTATCTTTGATAAATTGTAATCCAAACATGTAATATATGATTCTGAAATGGGCTAATCTGCATAAGACATTTTACTTTTGGTACTTTGATTATATATTATATTTTGAAACTAATACTTTTGTACTTTACTTGAGTAGTATTTGAATGCAGGACTTTCACTTAACAGAGTATTCCTACACTCTGGTAAGTCCATGAAGAGTAATTTGATTGTGTTGTTTTTTTTTCTATCATAATTGCATTAAACCTCATGTGGAGACCTTTAAGCCCTGAACAGGGATCAGTATTCATTTATTCTAATCCTGTTAGCCTTATGGGACAAGGTTCAATATAAGCTGACATGAGCTCAGTGCAATGAGGTTAACAACAATTGGCAACAAGAGATAGAAAACATAGATAGCATAGGAACGAACAATGCTGTGGACAAAACAAATTGCATTTATATTGGATTTTAAATTATTTCAGCATGATCATAGTGGTTTGTTCTTTTTGTTGCACTTACTGTAGTCATAAGTGCAGTTTGATTGACCTTTTATCTTATTTTTACCTGATTAAGCAGGACATTTGTGTGTTTCGGCTGCTGTGAGGGATGTTATTCGGTTCTCTCTGCAGGATAACCACAAAGCAATATAATCAGGTGTCGTAGAAAGGGATATCAACTTCAAATAAGACAGGAAAAACGTATAAACACTTTATTATCTGCTGCTCCACATATGTTGTCTTTTACCTACTTGTGATTGAATTTCCATATAGTTTCTCCATACTTGTCATTCCCAATCCATCCACAAGAGGCCCTCAGAATTTCCCATCAGCCCCATTCACCTCACTCTTACATTCACCTGTTCCTCATTACCCAATTAACCCCAGTATTTATATCAGCCCATCTCCACCTGCTTCTTGTTAGAGTGTCAAAACTGCGTTGTGCTTTCGACTGAAACCTGTACCTGTCTGCCAGAATATTATACATCTCCCATCTGTTCAATACATTTGATATATTGTTTTTGTCTTATTTTAAATCACAAATCCTTTAATTAAATATCCAGATCATTATTAAAACCCTCACTTTTCCATAAACGTATTCTTAACGTTACAAATTAAACATCCTTGTCATTGTTTTTGTTGAAACAGAAAACGCCTCATCTCCTTTCAAAGTGGGGCAAAGGACAAATGCCAAGTGTAGTTAAGATATTTACAAAATGAAATAAGGCCTCATCGTAGCACACACATGCAATCTTAATGTTTCACCACCTGATTCACTCAGTGGCCTCCCGCTCTCCTTGCTCCTGGGTCCTTTGGTTCACGCTGCCCAGTCATCTGAGCACCCTAAGGGGGGGGGGCATTTCAGAGCACCACCACCAGACAAGAAACGCTCACAATGTTTCTTTCAGTTCACACACAGAATAGTTATTTATAATTGTGCAGCTTTTTTACAGCACTTGTCTTAACTATTGTTGTCATTTTTGGTTGCTAACTTGGTATTAAATTAAAAGGTTGTTTGTGAATGAATAAAAAGTATATTTTTTGAGCTTGACTGTCTTTGGTTTGTTTTACAGGGGTGATGATGGGAACTATGGAGAGTTGTGGAGGGAAGACATATGGAGCATTGGAAAGAAGATCCATGCTGGAAATGATCCAAGATGAGCCTGCTTCTGATGCTGCTTCAACAACAATACTGGTAAAGAAAATATGAAATCCTAAGGAAATGTCTGTTTTGGCTTTTTTTTCTTCTGGTCTTCAAGCTGCATTCTCAAATGGTCTTTTTATGTTTATCCGTCCACTTAAATTGTCCGTAGCAGATTTTTTACCTCAGATGCACTCGCTGTTAATCTTGGCTGGTAGCTGACTCATATTTAGAGACAGACATGCAGCACAGGGTGAACCAGTGAAGCATTGCATTTGTCAGATTCAGTCTGCCTGCTTTTAATATGACAGCAAAAACAGTGTGACCTAATTACATACAGTGCACAGTGAATACACAATATATTGACAAGTCACATGACATTTATTATTCATCTTTTCATAAAAGTTCCTCCTAGAATCCCAAACTTACACGAACCAACACCATAGTTCTCATACCTTAATATGAACACACTTTTTTCAACCTATACCTAAAACCCGGTTCTCAGTATAACTCCATTACGATGAATTGTGTAAGATTGTTAATAACTGTAATATGCTTACTGCACACATTATTAATGTTTGCTTCAACTTCATTTCTGAGATATTGTGTTTTGTTTATCTATTGGGTTGACGTAAGGGTCTAAAAATACCCATAAGTCTTAGCAGCTGTGGAGAAGAAGCCAGCCACATTTGAGAAATGTGGTCTTGTATCTTTTGTAAATATGAACTAGAAGGAATACTGCAGATGTGAATAGGACTTTTACTTCCACATTAAGGGTTGACATCGGTGGCAGAATTTTGTCGATTAATTTGGAGGACTTGTTTCAATGTTTGCTTTCAGCTTGTGTTGCCACATTTTTTTTTTAATGTGTGTCTTTCTTTATGAATTGCTTCCCTTAAATGTTTCTACCCTGTCCTCTCCATTCGCTGTTCTTTTCCTTTGGGTGACTTCCTGTCGGACGAACAAGCTCCTCAGGGAGAGTTTGAAGTTTGCGACAGGACGCCTTTTAGACAGGGAACACTCACTCATGAGACTCAGCGCTTAGCCAAAACTGCTCCATGTGGTTGTTTCATGTGTCCACCAGGGACACAAGCTGATGAGTTGTGACATCCCTCCTGGAGCACACACACACACACACACACACACACACACACACACACACACACACACACACACACACACACCACACACACACACACACACACACACACACACACACACACACACACACACACACACACACACACACACACACACACACACACACAGACTTCCAGGCACTCAGGCATATAGAGCGAACAAGCAGCATCTGGAGAATCTTTCTGAAGGACTTTATACCCAGGGTTATTAATGACATTACTGAACAGAGACATGGTTATGTGTGCAGGCAGGCAGGAAGACACACACACACACACACACACACACACACACACACACACACACACACACACACACACACACACACACACACACACACACACACACACACACACACACACACGCTCACGCACAGGCACACACTCTACATGTCATTGACCTTAAGCTCTCAGCAGGCATGGTCATGAATTTGGCATTTATCCATCATTTGTCATTAACTATGCCTCTCTGCTTTTCTCTCCCGCTGGTCTCTTATCACTCTCATTTCCTCTTGTCCTTTCCAAAAAATGGTCCTGAATCACTACACACCATGTTGATATACATTTGGTTCCTTTTGTAAATGTTCTTAGATAATCTGAAGGATTTCAAAATGTCCTTTTTTCTTTTTTAAATGAGGAAACCTTGACAAACCCATTGGATTTTCAGATATTTCAAATATCTGAAAAATGTAAACATGTATGTTGGCCTTGCTCGCGCCATGCTTTTAAAGATGGCCTTGTCAGTCAGTCTAACAGGATGCAAATGGTCAGAGTTACATATCTTAGCAACTATTTGATGGATTGTCTTGAATTTTGCTGCAAATATGAAAGTTTCATAGAGGATTATACCTGCTTACTTTGGTCAGCCTCTTTCCCTTATTCTAGGAAACATCTCAACATCTACTTGATGTCTCAACACCAGATTTAGTTCAAACATTGATGTGAGCCGATGAATCCTTTTAGCTTCTCCTCGAGTCTAGCACCATCATCAATTCAAGATTTCTGTTGTACAAATACTTTGGTTTTGGACCAAATACCTGCAATTGTGACATTCCCATTCGACTTAGCTGTGCTTTGTGCTCCTCTAATTGCTAGCATGCTAAAGCAAGCTGGTAAACATGAGTATGCATGTTATTGTGAGCATGTTATCAGTTAGCTCGAAGCTCAGCATGGCTGTTGATTCACAAAGAAATGGACTTTTAAGACGAGGACGATTGATAAAGCCTGAAGCGTTGCTGACTTCTTGTTTTAACAATGGTTTCAGGTTGTTATAATAATGTACCCCAATGAGCATGTCTGCTCCTCTATTTACTCTAATCTGTATTTCTGTTGTTCAGTATTTGGGATTCCTTCCTTCAGGGCCGTCCTCTTCACTAACCGCTGTACAAACAAATCTCTAATTTGATCCCTGAAGCACTTCTGCATCATTTGCAATGTGGTTCCATCACATCAGAGTACAGCCTCTCCTCACAGTGCAGTACATCATCGAGTTAATACAGACGGGCGGGCACTGCTGAGGTGCTCCTGAGAGGGGAAGCAGGTCTCTTCTTTGGCTTATGTCATTCATGTTGTGTTTGCATAACCAGTGCTTAATTATGTAAATATATGAGGACAAAATCCAACACTAAACACCTCGAGCTAATAGCTAAAGTTTAATTAACAATCTGGTTCATCTGTGGTGAAAACATCATCAAATGGACTGTATGTCTTGAGGAGATTTAGACATGCATGGAGCTCTTCCTCATCTTTGTCATTTCATGGTCCTAATTTGGTTTACATCGGCCTTTTATAGCCTCTATTAAAAATAGAGAATTACAATTGAATTTAGCACATATCACATCTATAAATAGATGTTTATATGTGATGTTTATATGTATAAATAGATGTTTATATGTGGCATTTTAAGCAGATATTAAGACATTATCAAGTGTCTTTACACTTAGTTTGTTTTGTTAAGTGTTGGCTCAATTTAAAACTATGATACTTTTCACATTTTCTGTGTTATTATATTTATACTTTAAATGTTTCTAAACACCTTGTAAATGCTGTATAAAACAGGTCAAACCTTTTATCCTCCGACTAACAGTTTGTATTCATAATTTTTTATTTGAATGTGAAATATTTCCTAACGAGGGTTTTGAGAAGATGACTGACAGCTTTTAACAATATAACATGTCAAGTGTTGATATTAGTTCTACAAATCAAAGCTAAAACTAGTGATTTAGTAAATACAAAATGTAATTAATCTGTTATAAAATAATGGGTCACTTCCTGTTCATTGGCTCTGAAGATGTATTGGGCTCAAACTAATGTAACACCTGTGTAAATCTACTAAACCAGACACAGATGAGAGAAGGCTGTACTGAACAATTATAATATTATCATTCGTTAAACAAGAAGAGCCGCTGTTACCTGAACTGACACTCTTCTCGTGTTGTTGCTAACAGAGAGCATGTTTTGGCACATTTTCAAGGCTGGGTTAACATGTCATTTTGTGTAAATCTCCTCATGGCTAAATGTTTGGCCAATCAAGTGTTCAATGTAGCGTAGTTACAGAACAGATTATAATTAGACATTACAATGAGCCACAAGAGGGCAACAGCAGGCCGGACGGACACTGCTGCAGGATCTGTGTAAATGGCAGTTTAATTTGAGCTGAACCTTTGGAGGACAGGAAATGCTCCCCTGGGACAAGCTAACCACAGTTCAATAAATCAAAGTGGCTCCAGAGACGCTCATTGTAATACCTTGACATACAGATTCAACATTTCAATAGCATCGGTAACATGTGTGATGTTAACATCTCTGTGTCTCCAGCTACCGGTCTGGTAAATGGCTTAAGGTTAACTCTTGGCTACGTTTGCTGAATAATAGAATTACATAATCATTATGGTCTCTAATTGCACAGTGCATGCAGGCCTATTGGATTTGTATTGTATTGCACATAATAAGTGCAGCTGTTTAGCTTCAGGGGAAGTAAAGGACCAAAAATAGATCTATTCGAAAGTATTCCCATATGGTGCATGAATACAAGCTCTTTTGTAGCACATGTATACAGTCGGAGGCAGCACTGGATTTAATCGGGAAAGGAAATTCGATCTTTTTTCAAATGAGTCGTTTTTGAAGTTTAGGCAAGCAGAATATTTTTACTTAATTGTAATGTAAACTGTTAACTACATCCTTCCAAAACAGTACAATTGGAAATCTAGCAGTATTGGTATACAGTTGCATACAAAAGGATATATTCAAATAAAATACTAAAGTCAATGTTCTTTTCACCATTCTGCAGAGTCCAGCACACTCACTGGTATTTAAGATCTAATCACTTTGTTTTCTTATAGTTCACTTTACCAGCAAATGTGACATCACCATTTTGTCTTGTGCTGATGAGATGAGAGTGGATGTCTTTAGAGAGAGAGAGAGAGAGAGAGAGAGAGAGAGAGAGAGAGAGAGAGAGAGAGAGAGAGAGAGGAGAGAGAGAGCAGAGCCTCTAGCGATACTAGATACGATAGACCCGCTCTATATCGATCTCTCGCTCTCGCTCGCTCTATATCAGCTCTCGTCTCTCTCTCATCTCTCACTACTCTATCATCCTCTGCTCTGAGAGAGACTTTTACTCCAGTGTGTGTCGAGGAGGCTGGCAGTGAGGAGGAGAGCACCGGAGAAGATGCTGGATGCTGAAACGGAGCTGCTGGCGTTTCGCTTTCTGTCACACTGAAGCAGCTCTTATTGCGACAGGCAAAAAACAATACATCTGTGTGAAAGCCTCAGGTAAGAACAGACATTCATTTTAAAATGAGAAAAATTGTCTATCTTTTTTAATAATTTAATAATAAGTTTTTTTCAATTAAAATGTCTGGTTGGTTATAATAAACATTTTCACCTGACTACTTGTGATATTGCTCAGATATTTAAGTTTATTTCCTCAGAAAACCTCGGATTGCTGACGTCATTTTAATTACCTATTATGATTGTACGGTTCCAATTTACCATGAAGAAACATACCTTTTATTATTATTAAGGAGCAGTTATTAAGCACAACTGATATCTATCTGAATTTTATTTAGTTTTATTTCCATTTCTATGATTTCAGACTGAGCGACAAACATGTGCAAACAAACAAAATATATAAATCTAAACATTCAAATGATATATTCTGTATCTACAATACTGCAGTTCTCAGAGATTATGCAAGTGTTTCTACACGTTCTGTATGATTTCTTAGAGGGAATAACTTGCTTCATTAAATCATATATTCTTGTTTTTAGTTTTTTTTTCACATCTATCAAACATACAAACATTTTTGATGCAGAACCCTTAACTTCAGTTTATGTTGACTCTAAAGTCCTCCATCAGCCTATATCTTTGCAGCTTACTGCCAACAAAGCCTCTGCGGATATTTGTGGTAAACAACAATTATTCAGATATATCACTTGGACTTGAATAATAAAGCTTGGCTGGACGTAGATAAGTGCCTGTTTTAAATCAATATTACTTTTTCATTTATATTGTCGTAATCTTAAAGCCATAGTTCAACATTTTGAAATATGTACTGATTCAAGTTGGAAGTTTGTGCCGGCAGCTTGTTAGCTTAGTATAGCACAAGAGCATTAAACCGAAGGAGTAAAAACTAGCCCTACTCGAGTCTAAATAAAATAATAATGCATATCTAAAGCTCGCTTAATTAAACCTTATTTTCTTGTTTTTTATTTTAAAAATATAGTGGTCCATATGTAGACAAACCTGTTTATCAGTGTGGCTTACACACGTTGGTAGGTGGATTTTGTTTTTCTGACAGAGCACACTGGTGGTTTTACCCCGCTTTCTGTGTTCATGCTAAACTAAGCTAACTGACATATTGGAGATACTGCATTGATCTTCTCATCTAACTCAGCAAGAGAGCAAATAAAGATATGTAGCAAAATATCAAAATATTTTTCAAATAAGAGCAAAGCTTTTGTCTGTGCAGCCGAGAAGTCTTTCATCCATGTTATAACCAGTGGTCAGCTCAAGAAGAGTCCTCAGTACAGAGGAGGAGCTCACTGGCTAACATGTAGTGGCAGCACCATTTTCAAAGCTGAGATGGAAGGAAACGATGAAGAAAAGGAAGCTTGAATTGTCCTTGGTGTGTGTGTGTGAAATCGATTTGCAGTACAATAACAATCACTTTTATTTGGTCCATCATCCTCTGCCATGATCAATTTATTGAGTCCCTTTCTTCTTTCCCATGCTCCCTATAATCCCTGCTGAATGCTCCTTTTGACCCCAAATCAACTGTATTGACTGTATTGTGGTGGTGGATTATACAGGCTGCTGAGCACTCAGGTGCTGACTGATGTGGCTAATGTGCTTGAGCAGAAACGGTTCACGCCGACTCAACACCCCCTGCCTGCTGAACTCAGGGGAAATAATTCCTACTGTAGGTTTATTTTCTTGTGGGTCGGTGCTTTTCGAAATGTTAGCATTCAACACTTAATTGTCTCGAGTCCTGTGTTTTTAGTAGCAAACCAACTTAGTGGCAAAATACCTGCTGTCAGTAGGTAAATGAAATGTTACACAGTCTGTTTTAAAGGGTACAATTTACAAACACATATTTATTTATGGATAGTCCACCATCGTAGGATATGACTGATTTGAAGTGCAGTGCCAGCATCTATGTATGAAATTAATTTGAAATTAGAGTTTCGAGGTAGGAATGCTGAATGGATGATGGTGCATATAATGTTCATGCAGATGATCCGAGTTCATATCCTATGAAAGATTAATGTCTTACTTTTCTGTCTAATTTTTTTAATTAATTTTTTTACCTTAAAGGTGGGGTAGGTCATTTTGGAGAAACCGGCTCGATTGCGCTAGAATTTGAAAATACACAGCCGGAACAAATCTGCCACTTCCTTACAGAGCCCCTCCTCCAACACACACGAACGCGCACATGACTAATGAGGGCACGATGGAAGGCTGACAGGCAGGTAGGCCATCCAATCATTTTAGCCGTACCACGGCACGGCTTCCACAGATGACATTTTTGTATGTATTTTTTGTCAAAGCACTTCAGATATTCATTGCTATCGGGATTTTAAGAGCATTCCATGGAATATAACAAAAAGTGTATCTCGAGCCGGTTTCTCAAACTTACCTACCCTATCTTTAAGCAATTGTTTTAGTTGCCCAAAAAAAATGTTTTATTCAGATATTACTACTAAGTAATACCAGGGCCAGAATCACAGATGTTGATACCAATACCGAGGCTTTGTGTCAGTTAATATAGGGAGAACCAGTATCATGCTTTGAGGTGAATACTTCACTTGTTTATTTTATCATTATTCTTTTTTTCACTTACATTTCAAGCCAAGCTGATTTTGCTGATCTCAGAATATATCCAAATAAAGATTGAATGATAAAAAGACGATGTATACAAGCAGTTTCTGATAGACATGACCCATTGATTGACGTTTCCTCCAAAACTTAGATAGAGTTAGGGAAAGTCCAGAAATAAGGTTGAAATAAGAATATAAGCTCCTTGTGATACCGTATCTATTTCTGAGTCTTTAGCTTCAACTCTGCAGGGAAAATACAGAAGAACAGTGACTTTTTAATATGTCCATAATGTATCTTTGTTATTTATAATGAACTGACTTGGTTACGTTATCCGTAGTTAGAGCCCCTGATTCCCTTTATTGACTGTTGGTCAAAGAATAATATTTCTATGCATGTACAATTATTGTAAAGAAAGGCTAAAACATGTATTGGCTATGACTTGCAGTATGCAAATGAATTCAGTCACCAGAGGTTGCTGCAAAAGTGCTGATATCGTATTTTTAAAGGGGTGCTTTATTCCCTTTATAATAACTAAGATTGATATGCACATGGCACACATACTTAAGGTTGAAGGTAATGGAATTCAGTTGTTTTATGAGGACACCTGTCCAGTATAAGTGGGTGAAATTGCCTCTTTCATCATAAAACGATGTCAGGGTTGGGGTCAAGTCCAGTCAGACCTAATCCATCAAAGCAATCAATGGAGATTCATGAATTTCCCATTACTTCCAGTGACGACGTGTTCCACATGAACTCATTCAGTCAAGCCTTTAGCAATTTGGACGGTGGAAATGTACAGTAATTGACTTTCCTCCTCCACAAATCTGCAGCTGAGGCATTATTGTTTCCAACTCTCGGGAATTCCCCTAGCACAGCAGATGTGCTGCACAATCCCACTGTGGCTCAAAGTGTTTGATTAGCTATATATCACGGGCACATTTGAATGGTTCACAGCCAGAAAAGATGGTTGGAGGCAGATGTGTAATTATGTATCTGTCACAGAAACACAGATGTAAACAGAGACCACTATTCCACCTTGTATATGCTGCTGTGTGGTGATGTCTGCCCTGCATGACTCTCCGTCAGGGGTCTCAAGGGGACAATATTAATCAGAACGAACAATGTAAACAAACAATCGCGTGAGAAGTTGTAAATTATGCTGATGACCATCTTATGTTTGGAAAAGCCTTCCTTAGTTACATTACATTACATTACATTTAGCTGACGCTTTTATCCAAAGCGACTTACAATAAGTACATTCGACCAGGAAGACACAACCTTGAAGAAAACAGAATCATATAAGTGCATCAGGTTTCATAGAGCCAATCATTTCAAGTGCTACTCAACTGGCTTTAGATAAGCCAGTCCTTTATTAGTATATAAGTGCTCTGTTAGCAGTTCTTTGTTAGTCATTCTATCGCTCGAAGTGGAGTCGAAAGAGATGAGTTTTCAGTCTGCGCCGGAAGGTGTGTAAGCTTTCTGCCGTCCTGATGTCAATGGGGAGCTCATTCCACCATTTAGGAGCCAGGATAGCAAACCCACGTGTTTTTGCTGATGGGAACTTGGGTCGCCCTCGCAGCGAGGGTGCAGCGAGTCGTTTGGCTGATGCAGAGCGAAGTGCACGCGCTGGGGTTTACGGTTTAACCATGTCCTGGATGTAGGAAGGGCCAGATCCATTCGCAGCATGGTACGCAAGTACCAGTGTCTTGAAGTGAATTCTAGCTGTTACCGGAAGCCAGTGGAGGGAGCGGAGGAGCGGAGTGGTGTGGGAAAATTTAGGAAGGTTGAAGACCAGACGAGCCGCTGCATTCTGGATGAGCTGCAGAGGTCGGATGGCACATGCAGGTAGACCAGCCAGGAGGGAGTTGCAGTAGTCTAGGCGTGAGATGACGAGAGCCTGGACCAGAACCTGCGTCGCTTTCTGGGTCAGCTGGGGAAGCATCCTCCTGATGTTGTAAAGCGTGTATCTGCAGCAGCGGGTTGTAGCAGCGATATTTGCAGTGAAGGACAGGTTGTTATCCAGGATCACACCCAGATTCCTTGCAGTCTGGGTCGGGGAGACAACAGAGGTGCCGATGTTAATGGTCAGGTCAAGAGTGGGACAATCTTTTCCCGGAAGGAAAAGCACTTCAGTTTTGTCAAGGTTGAGCTTGAGATGATGAGCGGACATCCACTGAGAGATGTCAGCTAAACAAGCAGAGATGCGTGCGACGACCTGGGTCTCTGAGCGGGGAAAGGACAGAATTAGTTGGGTGTCGTCAGCGTAGCAGTGGTATGAAAAACCATGCGGGCTAATGACAGATCCGAGCGAGTTTGTGTACAGGGAGAAGAGGAGGGGACCAAGAACAGAGCCCTGAGGGACCCCTGTAGTTAATTGACAAGGGTCGGACTCGGACCCTCTCCAAGTTACCCTGTAGGTGCGGTCTTTGAGGTATGAGGTGAGGAGGGAAAGTGCAGAGCCTGATACTCCAAGTTCTTGGAGAGTGCGAAGGAGGATCTGATGGTTCACCGTGTCGAATGCAGCAGACAGGTCCAAAAGGATGATGACAGAGGAGAGGGAGGCTGCTTTAGCAGTGTGCAGTTCCTCAGTGACAGCAATGAGGGCAGTTTCTGTGGAGTGACCTGCCTTGAAACCAGACTGGTGCGGATCCAGAAGGTTGTTCTGATGGAGATAACAGGAGAGTTGTTTAAAGACAGCGCGTTCAAGTGTTTTAGACAGGAACGGGAGGAGAGAGACAGGCCTGTAGTTTATAACATCAGACGGGTTGAGAGTGGGTTTCTTCAGGAGAGGGTTTACTCTTGCCTCCTTGAGACTGTTTGGAAAGTGACCAGAAGTTAGAGAAGTGTTGATGAAATGGGTGAGAAACGGTAGAATATCAGGAGCGATAGTCTGAAGGAGGTTAGAAGGGATAGGGTCCAGAGGACAGGTGGTAGGGCGGGCAGAGGTAACGAGGGTAAGAACCTCACTTGGCGAGAGAGGGGAAAAAGTGTGCCGGTTGACCGTCGGTCAGGTGATCCAGCGGTGAGTAAAGGTGAGTCAGAAAAAGACGAGCGAATATCGTCAACCTTTTTTTCAAAGTAGTTAACAAAGTCGCTTGACAGAAGGGAGGAGGGGGGAGGGGCTTTGGGAGGGTCCAAGAGGGTGGAGAAGATGGAAAATAGTTTTTTAGGATTGGAATAGGAAGATTGGATCTTGTCTTGAAAGAAAGTGCTTTTTGCCTGAGAGATCGAAGAAGAGAAAGAGGAGAGGAGAGTTTCTTACTTTCACCTCACAGCACCAACAACATCCTTCCTCTTGCTCGTTGCTATGTTTACATTTGAAGAGCTCCCTATGGGAACATTGGTTGGTGTTACGTGTCATGGAATATTGTCATATTTGGCAAAACAATTCTCTTATCTTTTTGTTTTTGTTTGTATACCAACTCTGATATACTTCACACCATAAAACTGCCATTCGCCAAACACCCATTTTTGTTCCCTTCTTTTTCCGTTCCAGGCTAATATCTTCCAAGTGTCTTTTTATCTGAACCTGCTTTTGAACAGTGCAGTCCACTCTCAAAACACCAAATGAGGGAATATCTAGCTGACAAGTGGTTTAAATCCCCCAGTAGAGTTCAGATATACAGAATACGTTCTGGAGGTTCGTGGTGGTATTACCTTATATGGGTTCAGTCTACATATTATAAGTTTGATTAGCCTGAACGACTAAATAAGGTGGCAGACACGACCATTGATAATTGTATTAGTTGTAGGGTAACAAGGAAAGTCTCAAGTCTTAATTTTCGATCAAGTTCAAGTCATCAAAACTTCAGTCGAAGTCACAATGAGTTAAAGTCCACATCTCTGCCTAGCACGCCATTGTTTGTTAGATGATAAGCTCCCCAAGAGTCTGTCGTTGGCACCTCCTCCCCGATGACTTCATTCAGGTTGTTAAAGATGGCAAGCTATGATGGGTCAGATACTAATGTGTAGTCTGAACCGTTTATTGTCAGGGTCACAGCAAGAATCTATGACTTATATAACCCGATCTGAAACAGCGACACACTTTCTGTTTCGTCAATTAGTGAACGCCAGCGACAATTAGACAATACTGTTTACAGGCTCCTTTTTAGATGGAGGTTGTATCTCAGTCAGTGGGGTCTTGTTCAAGTACCAGTACAGACCAATCTGTCTAGACTGGTAGCTGGAGATTCTGACATCTCTTCTTATTGATGTGTGAATCAAGAAGTAACAATAACAAAACTAATTTCTCAAAGGGGACAAATATAAACCTTATGTGAGGGCATAATAGGGCGTGTTAGGACATGGTTCTGGTGCATCTCTGACCTTGTTTCTCCTCATTATTCTATCGCTCTCTTCCCTTGCAACTTCCTCATCATAAACCCAGAAAAACCCCCTCAGCAAGCCGTCTCACACACACACAGAGAGCAAACAGATACCACAGAACGGCAGAGAGACAGAGACAGACAATAAGCCTGAGGTTTGCATTCTGTTTAGTGGCCTCCGCACTGCCTCTGGTGTATAAAAGCACGCACAGAGACACTGGGATTTCCACTCACCACCATATGGGTGTTTGCTCTCATACTGAGTTTGTCATGCAGATCACTCTTCTCCACACACAAATACACATGCATGCCATGCAGATTAAAAAAGGTAAATGCAATCAATCTTTTGCAGTTTTTCATCCAAAATAAGAGGTTGTATCTGAGAAGAACTTCAAGCTGTCGCTGACAAGTTTGTGCTCTAGTAAACAATGTATTCATTGGCACATGACGGCTGACACACTAAGGACAGTCGGCCTTGGTTGACAGTCACACGACATGGCACACAAGCATTAAAACAGCCGCAAGGTCTCAGGAAGCGGTGTTCTAAAGCGTGTATCTGTTGCCACAAGCCATCTTCTCCCCATGCCTTTTCCAGATCTAAAGCTGCATGAAATGAGGATGCAACAACCCACGTTTGATACACCAAGTCTGCTTGTTTCATTGCCTAGGCGCCATCACCAGGGTTGTTATAACTCAACAGGAACAGGAATGTCTCTACAAAATGTCATGGTAATCACTCCAATAGTTGTTTAGACCTGTCAGTCAATAACATCAAATGTCAACATCATGGTGGCACAACAGAAAAAGCCAAGGGATCACCAATACTGCTAGGATTCACTGTTGAGGGACAAGGGATGTCTGTATGACGTTTTCTGACAGTCCATCCAATAGTTGTTCAGATATTTCAGTATGGTGATGGATAGATTATGTGAGGCTTTACTTTCGGCACAGTTTATATGCTGATGTTTGTCGTCATAAATGACAAGACCTAAGTTTTGACCCGCTAAATGGAAAGTCAGGGGATCATCAACATGTTGTTTGGGAAGGGTTAGGATGTCTGTATGGAATGTAATAGCCAATGTTTGTTGAGATATTCTAGTGTGAACTAAAGTGGTGGAAAGAGTCTGATGCTGTACATATATACGCAGCTAACGTGCTGATATGTGTTGTCATAAAGAACAAAGTTTGACCTGGTGGTGGCGCTAAATAGAAAGTCAGGGGATCACCAAAGTTCTTGTGATTCATCCCAAGGACGACAAGAATGTTTGAAACAAACGTTATAGCAATCCATACTATAGTTTGTCCATTTCACTGAAAGTTGTGGACAGACCAACCCATATTTTTTCATGCCTTGAGTCTCACTGCTTAACAAATGCACCCTAACATTTTATCCGTCCTGCTTTCATCCCTTGACCTACGTATGTAATATTTGAAAGCCGTTGAGTCTTTCACTCTGACATGTTTTGTTGCCCTGCCTCTTCCTCTCACTACACATACTCTACTGTAGGTACAGACATTTCTAGACAACTCTGAGACGTCAACGCTTTCAGCTACACATGCTGGGATGGAAGACCAGATTACTGTTTTATCAATGCTTGGCTTTACCCAGGAGATCGTGTGTGTGTGTGTGTGTGTGTGTGTGTGTGTGTGTGTGTGTGTGTGTGTGTGTGTGTGTGTGTGTGTGTGTGTGTGTGTGTGTGTGTGTGTGTGTGTGTGTGTGTGTGTGTGTGTGTGTGTGTGTGTGTGTGTGTGTGTGTGTGTGTGTGTGTGTGTGTTGTGTGTGTGTGTGTGTGTGTGTGTGTGTGTGTGTGTGTGTGTGTGTGTGTGTGTGTGTGTGTGTGTGTGTGTGTGTGTGTGTGTGTGTGTGTGTGTGTGTGTGTGTGTGTGTGTGTGTGTGTGTGTGTGTGTGTGTGTGTGTGTGTGTGTGTGTGTGTACCCCCCCCCAGTACCATCCCTAGAGAGTCATCAGACAGGGGATAAAGTAGGTGGTGATGCCTCTTTCCAGAACTAAGCTCCATAAGCTGCTTCCTCACGAGTCTGACAGCCTCAGTGGAGGAGTGGAGAGTCGTTTAGTATGGGGGCAAGATAGCAGAGAGCATGAATGGATGAGGGTGAATGGATGAGGGCTGGATTGACGAAAGAAGTGACAGCTGTGGAGACAGCGAAGGAAAAGGAGTGGGTTGGGAGGGGTTTGTTATGCTGCGATGGGTTAGTCTGTTGAAATGAGATGAAATGTTTTAGTCTAATTTAAGATGGGATTGTTTAGATTCCTCGGGGAACCATCTGTTCACCCTAAATTACTGTTGTGGGGGACAAGGTCGCCTGAACCTGGTTTCCTGGAATAACTAACCTCCTGTTAAGAGATAGTCCAGATGTTTTGAAATGGGGTTGTATGAGGTACTTATCCATAGTTTGTGTATTATCTAAAGTAGATGTTGTTCGACATGTTGAAGAAACAAACAGCAGAGCAATGTTCTGCTGTAGACAGAGGTAGCAGCTAAACATACAGTATTTAAGTCACTATCCGTCTTAGTTTAAAGCTATATTTGTTTCAAATATTTGTATTGAGAAGAAGCATACAAGTGTAAGCAATAGTACATACTTCTTTGGGGTGGAAATCGTGCTTCTCTTTTTCAACATAGAAGACAAACAGAACAGCCAACAAGAAATAATAAAGAAAAAACATAGCATGACAGGAATAGCATACTTAATGACATACATAGTCAGACTCATAGTGGGAAAGAACATACAAAATAGTATATATAATACAAATAAATAAATAAACTTAAACAATTGTTTTTGCAATGCATCTCAGCCGACCGTCCCCCTTATAAATGAAACCATTGGACCCCACATCCTTTCAAATTCCCCCAGTCTATCTTTTAGGATATATATAATTCTTTCCAAATGCAGTTTAAGCTATATTTATTTGCTTTATTTGAATGGAAAACATTATCATCATGACCGAAAGAACGAGATTGCGGATACAAGCGGCCGAGATGGGTTTTCTCCGCAGGGTGGCTGGCGTCTCCCTTAGGGATAAGGTGAGAAGTTCGGTCATCAGGGAGGGACTCGGAGTTGAGCCGCTCCTCCTTCGCGTCGAAAGGAGCCAGTTGAGGTGGTTAGGGCACCTAGTTAGGATGCCACCTGGGCGCCTCCCTAGGGAGGTGTTCCAGGCACGTCCAGCTGGGAAGAGACCAAGGGGTAGAGCTAGGACCAGGTGGAGGGATTATATCTCTTCGCTGGCCTGGGAGCGCCTTGGGATCCCCCAGTCAGTGCTGGTTGATGTGGCCAGGGAAAAGGAAGTTTGGGGCTCTCTGCTGGAACTGCTACCCCCGCGACCCGACCACGGATAAGCGGGAGAAGATGGATGGATGGATGGATGGATGGATGGATGGATGAATGGAAAACAGATATTTTTTTCGGAATGGATCTGATTATATCCCTTTGCTCTCTTTAAATCCACCATAGACAGAAACGTAATTTTGCCTTACAGTACACAGATGTCACTAGTCCACCTTTGCCTCCATTACTGTACAGTAGGTCGTTTGTTTGTCTTATTTTGTGACTTTACAAACTAACCCATTCGAACACCAAAAACACAGTAACACAAACTAAATAATTGAGGCAGCAGTACACTAACTTGTGTGTTCTTCAAGGTAAAATTACTCTTATGGTCAATGAATCCTGGTGGTTTTGATCCGTCAAAAAGGGCTGTCTGATGGCAAAGTGTACACTTACACTGATTGGATAAGTACCTCATACAACTTTCAACAGGTCTGAAAGAATAATTTAAAGTTCAGATGACTGATCCAATGCCCTCAACCAAATTGTGTACTGTCCACCTGTTCTGTCACTACCAGGGTCATTATAACTGGGTAATCCTGTAGTTTTGGCCTTCACTCAATGCTGGGATGGATCTGTTTTGACTCCACCAAAATATAGCTGGTAGGGCAGAAACTGTATGGATTTGGCCTCTAAACACTTAGTCTTAGGCTTAATTCTGTCTTAATGGTGGCCGTTTGACATGTAGGTCGTGGGGAGGTCACATCTGATTTATTGCCTGACCAATCAATGATCAGGTTTTTGGACGGTTGGTTGGATTTCTGTGAGATTCAGCATTTCAACAGCCTAATTTCCCAATAAGGCTGGTTTAAAAAACCTGTTCTAAACTGCAGTTATCTTGGTTTAATATTACTGCAGACTGTCTGGTTACTCTGCTGAGCGCCAGCTGTTTAAAGCCAGTTGTGCTCTGTCAACACAGCTGAACAACAAAAGACAAGGATTTCACAGTGGCTTATACATGTTACTAGGTGACCAGTTATTCACAAATCCCTGCTTTATGTTGACCAAATAAAAAAAATGGATAATATAACAACAGCTGCAGTGTCTGATTACAGCCACACGGCCCCTGATCTGTGCAGTCTTCATATTATTTGCCAAAAGCTTTGCTTCAATCCCGCACATACAAAAACACAAGTCCATTTCTGGTTTAAGGAGGGAATACTTCCATCATTTTAGGAAGCTCAATTGAGATGATTTACATTAAATAAAAAATACTAAAGTGTTGGCTGAAGTCAACTTGTTTTCCCATGTTGGTCACAGTTTTCAGTAAAACAGAAACAGAAATTATAATTAAATCAATCAAAGATAATACCCAAATAGAAAACATTGATTAGAATTTCCTTTAACCTGAGATGAACATGAAACATTTATTTTTTATTTTTATAGTCCCTCTTGAATTATTACTATAAAACAATTGGCCGCAGTATTAACTAGACCCAATTCATCTATTTATTTGAGGGTTAAAACATTTTTCTTTTTTTCCCTAAAATATTAATATGTTTTAAAAGTCAAATCAGTCAGAATCAGGGAAGCTCCTCGGCGTTGCAGGACACACAGGAAGATGATACAATCTGTCAGAGTTTTCCTCCCTGCAGCGCTCACACACTCTCACATAATGTGTGTTTGCTTGTGTGCTGACATAAATAACTTCTATTTGTGTGTGAGTGTGTACGTTCATGCTTGTGTGTGTGGCCCTGCAGCTCTTAGTCAGCCCAGTCTCATGGAGCTAAAATGCCTGGGTTTCCATTTACTTCACGTCAATTTGCAATGCTTTTCACTCGGCAGCTGACCGGGTGTGACAGGTCCTCCCTCTACACACTGTGTGTGTGTGTGTGTGTGTGTGTGTGTGTGTGTGTGTGTGTGTGTGTGTGTGTGTGTGTGTGTGTGTGTGTGTGTGTGTGTGTGTGTGTGTGTGTGTGTGTGTGTGTGTGTGTGTGTGTGTGTGTGTGTGCACATTTTTGCATGTCAATTTGTGCTAATGTCAATGCCAGGTTTGTGAAAGTCTTAAATAAAGAAGACTTACTTTCCTGTTTTTGCTGGAAGCTGAGAAACGGACAGTGTGAGCGAGCAGGCAGACAAACAGAGATGGATGGACAAACGGAGAGAAGGAGAGTGAGCTGAAAGATACAGAAGAGCAAACACCACTGATCCTTGCATTTCAAGTTCTCCTCATTTGACCTTGGATGGGAAGAAATGTTGTTGTGTTGGATGGAATAGAAGAAAACTCAAAGTCTGCAGCCATGCTCCCAGCTCTGAGTCATGCAGAGCAGGGAGATGCTTTGAGCCCAACGCTAACATGCTCACAACAATTTTAACATGTCAGGACAGTCAGTGGTCATAGTTTTACTTCAGCATGTTTTTAGACACCTGGAAGCTGATTGATGTCTTCCTATAAATGCAACAGATTTAACCATCTATTGTAAAAAAAACGTAGGTCAAATCTGAAAAACGACACTTTGCTTTTTATGTTGACTCTTTACTCAACTTTTCTTTCTGCTTCAAAAACAAAAGCACTCTCTGTTGTGTTCTCTTTCTCTTGGGTTCGTTTAAGCGCTCCCCTTCAAGGCCTGGAGACCTGCTGTTGTGTTGATTGAATATGCATTGCTTCTCTGTGGAATTTCAGGTTTTTTTGTGTTTTCTTTTGTTGAATCGTGTATACTGTTTAAGTATTTGTGCTGGCTTTCTGCTTCACATTTTTCATTTCACATTTCTCTGCTATTGTTGCATTTGTTGTTGATGCTATATGTGTTTATGAATTGGCATTGGTTTTAAAGCTGCTGCATGTCGATGTTTTTTTTAGGATTGGATAAATAAAAATGTTGTCTTGAATATGGCATTAGACATTAGTCAGTATTCATTAGTATTCCTCAGCTGGGTACCATGAAAGTCTCCAAGACATTTCAAACAATAGGCTTTCAGTTTGGTCCAAAGTCTTGGGCCAACTGACAGATTGAAGCGTCCCTAGAGCCTCGCTGGCACTGTGGATAAAAATAAAACCTCTACTATTTTCGTAAAACTACATCCTGAATGTCTTTTTTATGGTTTTAATCATTTGAATTTTTCGATAATGTACATGATAACAACTGTGAGTAGGAGGACGAAAATTACTCTGCTACTCCTTTCATCATCATGGAGTGGATAACACCCGGGTTCACGTCACAAATAATGACCTACTGTATAATCTCAAGTGGGCACACACGCACACACGCACACGCACGCACACACAGACATACAGTACATGAAAGTACCCCTGCTCCCCAGAGGTTGTTCTCCCCCTCAGTCAAGTAGCGCTATAAAACGGCCGTAAATCAAACCTGGCCTCGTGATGACATGTGTCCTTGGTTTGGCCTTCTCTGGAGATGCTCCCAAGAAATCCCATCATCCCCCACATTACAAACATAGTTTGGACAGATGATGCTAGATGACGGGACGGGTGGCGCAGTGGTCTGTGCATCCGATCATCAGATCAAGGGGGAGTGCTGGGGAACTCCAGTTCGAAACCCGCTCCTGCCGCCACTGCGTCAGGCCGTTGTGTCCTTGGGCAAGACACTTCACCCGGATTTGCTCCGGTGGGTATTGTCCACAGTACATGTATCACACCAATGTATACTTGCCTCGATGACCTCGAGGCGTGAAGATGGACGGTGTGGCGCAGTGTGCTGTGCAATGATCATCAGATCAAGGGGTGAAACCCGCCGCTGCTGCGTCTGTAAAGCCGTTGTGTCCTTGGGCAAGACCCTTCACCTGAACTTGCTCCTGTGGGTATTGTCCACAGTTTCTGACCATTGCATGTATGTAATGTGTTTATATGTAAAGCGCTTTGAGTCATTGTAAAAGCGCTATAATAAATGTAAGGAATTATTATTATTATTATTATTATTATGAGTATCTGACTGTCATATAAGCCTTAGGTGAAGACTGGATACACAAAAGTATGTTTTGATGTGGAAGGACCTGAAATAACCCCACTACAGTGTAATGAGAGCAAAGTGTATAGAAGCATGTTTATAGCTAACAATAACATTGTGGCAAGGCAACTCATTACGTCTACTCCACTACATCTTGTGCTTGTGATGAACTGAAGGATTAAGGTTAATATTGAAAAGATACTGCTACATCTTATGCTGAATAAACCATTAAGAACCTTGGATCAGCTGGAAACGGCATTATCAAAAAGCTGGAAAGTTTACTTTAGCCCTGAGCCTGTTTTTCAGGTCTCAGGCTCGAAAATGACATTCCCAGAACAAATGACCATATCTTCCCTTCTAAAAGGGTTAAATTAATAATCTTTTTTCTCGAACTAATGATAAACCTGTGAGTTGGATGTAGAAAAGTCAGAATCAATATAGATGTTTTTTATTTTAAAGAAAATTCAGATTGAACATGGTAAAAAACTGTAAATTATAGTGTCCGTCCAAAAAATATTTTGTACTTAACAAACCTTGGATGATGGGTTAGTAGACTAAAAGCTTTAGGAATCCAAAGTACAACATATAATAAGTACCCTGTATCAAGATTGAAAAAAAAAACTCTTCTGGGGCCATTTGGGTGGATTTTCCTTATCTCTGGCCCCCCTTGCTCGATTTTGACATGTGACATCTCTTTCTGACCGTTAGAACCAATAGAATCGAAGGGGAATCTCCCTGCACACACTCATGTTAAAAAAAAGATGGCGTCTTCGTGTACACAGTTGTGCTCCAGAGTGAAGCTGTCTCTAGGTCTGACATCTCAAAACCGAAAAACAGATTTATTTCTCATGGATTATCAGAAATCATTCAAAGGGACACAGACACATTGGATTAACCTATGGATTAACTTCAGCATCGTTTTTATCGTTTTAATGCCATTGAAGACCACTTTTGACCAGACTACCACACAGGTGAGCTATTTTGCCGTTTTTGGCTAACTAGCTCCATATGTTTTGATGTGTGTTCTTGTCATTATCTCCGAGAGTTCGTATGATTGAGTGACAATGAGGATAATCATCGATTCTGTGTCCCCTCACGATGTGAAACGATGGGTTGACATGTGCAGCAAAGATAAATAATAAGGTTTTGTGAGTGAATTTCGGTGCAGTCATCTGTTAGCATTCAGAGGCTCAGCGTTAGCATTGTGTTTTTTTTTGTTAGATTAGTTTCTTTCCGTTACATGGATATAAAACATTCATAGTTTATTAAATGAACATGCCCTCAGACACTGTTTTCTGCAAGATATTGCAGGAGGCCCCGGGGTCTCTCGGGTTTAACAGATTAAGATACATGGTTCTTAATCTGTAAGATTTAAGATCCATGTGCAGATGATGTGGTTCTAATGGCTTCATCGGTCTGCGACCTTCAGCACTCACTGGATCGGTTCGCAACCGAGTGTGAAGCGGCTGGGATGAGGATCAGCACCTCCAAATCTGAGGCCATGGTTCTCAGCAGGAAACCGATGGACTGTCCACTCCAAGTAGGGAATGAGTCCTTACCCCAAGTGAAGGAGTTCAAGTATCTTGGAGTCTTGTTCTCGAGTGGGTTTTCTCCGCAGGGTGGCTGGTGTCTCCCTTAGGGATAGGGTGAGAAGTACGGTCATCAGGGAGGGACTCGGAGTTGAGCCGCTCCTCCTTCGCGTCGAAAGGAGGCAGTTGAGGTGGTTCGGGCACCTAGTTAGGATGCCACCTGGGCGCCTCCCTAGGGAGGTGTTCCAGGCACGTCCAGCTGGGAAGAGACCAAGGGGTAGACCTAGGACCAGGTGGAGGGATTATATCTCTTCGCTGGCCTGGGAGCGCCTTGGGATCCCTCAGTCAGAGCTGGTTGATGTCGCCAGGGAAAAGAAAGTTTGGGGCTCTCTGCTGGAACTGCTACCCCCGCGACCCGACCACGGATAAGCGGGAGAAGATGGATGGATGGATGGATGGATGGATACATGGTTCAGCTCTACTACACTATGATTAGATTAGATTAGAATCTTTAACGACCACACAGCCAGGCTGGTGGAATTCGTGTTCAGTGCAGAGTATTACAGACACACAGCACAGCACAGGGGAAAGACATATCATAACATAAAGTTCAAGGTGTGGTGGATTGTTATTGTTCATTGGGGTTATTTAGAGTCCATTTAGTGTCCGTATTGCAAAGGGGAAGTAGCTGTTTTTGAAGCGGGTGGTTTTGGCGGACAGTGACCTATGGCGCATCCCTGAGGGCAGAAGTTGGAAGACATGGTGAGCTGGGTGGGAGGGGTCAGAAAGGATTTCTTTGCCCTTGTGACAGTTCGTTGGTGGTGAAGTGATTCGAGTGATGGAAGGGGACTGCAGGTGATTTTTGATGCTTTATTGATGATACGTTGAAGTTTATTCCGGGAGAGGTTGTCTGAACTGCTGTACCAGACTGTGATGGATGATGTGAGGATGCTTTGGATGATGGCTGTGTAGAACTGGATTAGGAGATGTTTCCTCACTCTGTATTTCTTGAGCTGCCCAGAAAGAATAGCCTTTGGTTGGCTTTTTTCGTTTTTTGTAGATGTGGTCTGTGTTGGTCTTCCATTTGAGGTTATTGCTTATGTGAGTGCCAAGAAATTTGAGTGATTCTTTGGTGGAAATGAGTTTGCCGGAGATAGATAGAGGTGATTTGGGCTGTGGCTTTCGCTTGAAGTCGATGATTATTTCTTGGGTTTTTGCTGTGTTAAGTAGGAGGTTGTTTTCTGAGCACCAGGTGACTGCTTGATGGATCTGAGTGAGGTATTGTGTTTCATTATTATTTGAGATGAGTCCTGTTATTGTTGTGTCATCTGCGTATTTATATATGTTGACTGTGGGGTGCTGGAATGTGAGTTGGTTTGTGTAGAGTGAGAATAACCAGGGGGATAGGACACAGCCTTGTGGAGCTCCTATACTGAGGTGCAGAGATGTGGAGTTATTTATTTTGACCCGTTGTTGTCTGTTCCAGAGGAAGCTGTGGATCCAGTGACAGATGCAGGGGTCAGTGTTCATGTCCATTAGTTTATTGAAGAGTTTTTCCGGGTTGATGGTGTTGAAAGCGGAGCTGAAGTCTAGGAACAAGATGCGTGCGTAGGTGTTGGGGGATTCCAGGTGTTGTAAAGTGTGATGGATTGCCATGGTTGACAGCGTCATCCACGGATCTGTTGGTTCTGTAAGCAAATTGATATGGGTCCATGAGGGGGGATGTGCTGGTTTTTAGGTGCCTGAAAATGATGCGCTCAAATGATTTCATCGCCACAGATGTGAGGGCTATGGGTCTGTACTGTAGTCATTGAGGCAGGATATTTTATTAGACTTGGGTACAGGGATGATAGTGGATTCCTTAAAACAGTGAGGAACTGAACACTGGCAGAGGGAGGAGTTGAAGATGTTGGTGAAAACAGGGGCCAGTTCTGCAGCACAGTGATGGAGTGCCGCAGGGCTGATGTTGTCTGGGCCTGCCGCCTTGTTTCTCGCCTTGTCTGCCTCTTTGATGAGGAATGCTGTAGAAGGCGTTCAGTTTGTCCGGAAGCTGATGGTCATTTTCAGGTGTGGGACGGGGGCTTTGTTTTGTAGTTGGTGAGGACCTGAAGTTTTTTCCAAACTGTCCTAGTGTTATTGTTTGAAATGTGTATAAAGGAGTTCAAATGAACACAACCTTAAACATTTATAGCATTCAAACCAGAGACTGTATATATAATGATTCAAACGCATACATTAATGTACCAGCCTTGTTTATCCAAAAACATACAACGATTCCCTCTGAAATGTAATGGAATAAATACGAGGACCTCAAATGTGTTTTATTGCACAATACCTTAGATTCCACCATCGATCTGTAGAACTAAGTACTTTACATGAGAGCGATTGAGGGGGTCATGGGGTGAAAAGAGGGGTGATATTGATATGCTGTCATGTGTAAAGCAGTTTCTGTCCCCTCACTGGATGACATTGAGAATCAGATAGGCGTGCGTCCTGCTGCAGAGCTCCAGAGCACATCGATCTCCTGTAGGGCAGCGGCCGCTCCACTCAATAGGCCATTCGTACTGCGCGTGCGTGTGTGTGCGCACGTGCGTGTCTTTGAGTGTGTTTCGATCTAAAACATTTCTAATATGATAAATTATTTACAATCTATTATAGATGAGAAAGCATATTTGTGATATTACATTTACAATCTTATTATTTCAAGTACATTTAATCCAGGGCACTGTTGAAGTATGTGTATTTTTACTTGAGTATTTTCATACTAATGAATATCTACTCCTCCACATCTAAAAGGAAAATATTCACTAATATTTACACGAATCACTTAGTACAATTGCAATACCACACTTTAAAAATATGCGATTACATGAAAGAAGGGGAGGGAATAAGCTCATTTATATTTAGTTGCCATTACGGTTTATGTATATATATACTCTAGTATAATATTAAATTCACAACTTTTTATATATTTATATATGTATAGCATTTTTAGTGTTGTAATGTTACTTTTCACCCCCACCTCATCCACCTACATTGGCTGCCGGTCAAGTCCCGGATTCAATACAAAACACTCATCCTCAGGTACAAGTCCCTCCATTCCCTCGCCCCCCAGTACTTATCGGACCTCCTCCATCCCTACACCCCTTCTCGGAGTCTGCGGTCCTCAGACACGGGCCTGCTCTCCATCCCCCGCTCTCGCCTCCGAACTGTTGGTGACAGGGCGTTCAGGGTTGCGGCCCCCACCCTCTGGAATGCACTTCCTGCCGAGACATCTTCAAATCATCACTAAAAACACACCTGTTCACCCTGGCCTTCGGGCCCTAGCCCTTTTCTGGTCCCCCGGCTTCCTTTATTTATTTATTTATTTGGTTTGCCCGTTGATTGTCTGTTTGTTTTGTTTGTCCACCATGTACAGCGACCTTGGGTCCCTTGAAAGGCGCTATATCATTTATTATTATTATTATTATTATTTTATGTGAGTAAATTGTCTGAATGCTTCTTCAACCATTGATTTATTTCATTACAATTAAAAAAAACTGAATACTATTTCCTTACCCATTAAGTTTTTTGATATTCTACCAATTGGTCATTTTCACACCGTCCACGCTCTAGTGATTTAATGTATATTGACACTGTGTGTGCGAGTGTGTGCGCGCGTTTCCGTTGAGTGGTGACTCACAGGCTGAAAGTGCCGGCTATTTTAGAACATTTCCTTTCTTACTGACCCCACCTTTCTCTCTCACTGAACCCTTCAAGACACACACACACACACACACACACACACACACACACACACACACACACACACACACACACACACACACACACACACACACACACACACACACACACACACACACACACACACACACACACACACACACACACACACACACACACACACACACACACACACACACACACACACACACACACACACACACACACACACACACACAGACACTCACAGACATCAATCTGTCAAGTTGCCACCGTCCACAATGATAGCAATCCTTGACATTTACATGCATTGGAGTGAAGACGGGGAGGAAAGAGGGGGAGCGGGAGGATGAAGCGCACTGAGCCGTTAAGTAAGTGAGGCATTAAAACCTCCGTGCTCAGCAGCCACTGGCTGATCTTTTGTGATGTGTAATGCTTGGTCAAAGTCATACAGCGGCTCGTTCTTACACTCTAGGTTACTCTACAAGTTAAAAGTGAAACGATGACATTGACAGATCCAAATGGAGACTGATTATATTGATACATTGGGGTTGGCCATCATCAAGACCCTTAAAGAATGGGGCATAGCATATGCTTACAATGGAGGGAATGTATGTGCTTTGGAATCTGTGCAGTTTCTTCTCTCTATACTGTCGTCAAAATGTGTGCAGGATCACTCAATCAGGGCGGGGCAGGCTGACACAGCAGTCTGCGCTGGACCACAGGCGAGAAGTTGGGGTCATGCTTCTCTCTTAACAATGTTCTTGTCAGAGATAATGAGTGCGCTTCTCTGCAGTGAAAATGTCTCGAGGCATACACACAACACATTACAGCCAACCCTGGCAACACTTCACTGTCCGCAGTCGGCCCCAATTAACGGCACATTTTCAACACGCAAATTCATGAAGCCCGTGCACTTGGACATGACTGGCAGATGTTTGGGAATGTACTGTAAGGCACAGGCGCGGGTTCAGCAGTAGGTGAGTTAGAGCTGAAATAAATCATGGATAATCAAATGAGTTCCTCCCGGAGCTTGTAAAGGGAGTGCTCCTCCAGCCGGGGCACACTGACCGTGGAGTGGGCCGTTACATCTCTGGACTGCTTCTACTGCTTTTTGCTTTGAGTCTGACGTGGTCACTGATTTCATTCTGTGCAAATATGTTTACATGAATTGACACCAGTTTTTTGGTCTAAACTTCTAACACAATATTTTTCACAAATAAACTGTGATCTGTTCCATAACAATATTTAATATTTAAAAAGGAGCCACATAAAGCTAGTTTAGTCACGTCTCATGGAAACATAATGAATCATCATTAGCTATATGCTTATGCCAACATGCTAAGATTTACTAGGTATACTGTTTACGATGTTCACCAGCTTTGTTTGTTAGCATGCTAATATTTGCTAACTAACACTGAATGCAAAGCTGATATGTCTATATTGTAGCTGAAAAGTTAGGTAAAGCAAAGTTGTTACGGTTTATCTTCTAGGCATCTTTTCACATGATCGCTGTACACAATTTTATGACAATCCATAAAATACTTTCACACAAACCTCCACACATGACGTCACCATCTTTCAAGCCATGCACAGCTAGTGTGGCTAAAATGGATCAAACCCAGATCAATCAGAAGACAGTTAGTCACATCTGCATTCCACCCAGGATTACAAAGAGCCAATTCACTTAATTAATGGAGAAATAGAAAGTGCTAGTTGTAGCATTTTACGAGCTGTGGTCAAGTGCACATGTGAAGAGAGGCAGGCACGTGTTTGAAATCCTTAAAGTCATCCCAAAACTGCAGAGCAGCAATTTAAGCTCCATATGCAGCCTGAAGGTTTGTGCTTCACATTATGCATGCAACTAAAATAGCCACCTTGATCAAATCTTTCATATCTCTCACTTAAATCTTTTTCCAAAATAGGTGCGCAGGCTTTTTGTTGTTTACAGTTTCTGAAAACAACAAATATTTGACTACTAGAGTTTGCTGAACACAGCAGAATGCAAATAAGGAAATATTGGGGTTATAGCAGAATCTTTGCTGTATTTTATGAATATATATATTAGCCACGGTAGTAACACATTTTTATTATTTTTGGAACAATATAGAATCACATTTTGGCAGTTCTCTCGACATTTTTGTCTTAAAGAGCAACTTAAGAGCTGGTGCAAATCTTGTTTTGCTTTAACTTCTCGCCTTTTCTCACATTACTGCTGGGTGGATTCTTTATTTTTTAAATGCTGTATAAACACTTAAATTAGAGCCTACGTTATCCTTAAATGGGTAAAATATGGCTGACTTTCACTCATTTTGTGCTAATGTTAAAGAGGCAAGGCTCACCCGATAAATGTTCTAATATTTAACATAGTCGTATATGATTTTGAAATGTTTGTTACCGAATAGGCTATTATAATATATTGTCTGCATCCTCTTGAGAAACCACAAACCCTATTCCAGATACCACCATTTCCAAATGTATGCAGTGTGTTCCTGTGCATCATGGGAAACATATTTGAGGTTTAAAAAACAACAATCCTTCTGTTCCCAGGCTGAGTGCATTTGATTTGTGCTGGCAGGAGATTTGGACTCTGCGCTGGCAGTTGGCAACAAGTGATTTTAAACCTAAAAGACAGTTTCTGGAAGCTTTCCAAAAATCCAGCAGCCGTGAAGTTTCAGAGAGGAAATGTTTTTATGTTGATTGCTTTTTGTCTGAAATAAAAAGGTAGATTGTTTGAGGCTGTTATTTTGCAGCTTACTTTGAGATACAGTACATTGGGGAAAACTGCGGGAACATAAACAGGCACTTTAAAAACACCCACTTATATTCTTTGGCATAAATACATTGTATTTACATTTCAGCAATTAAAATAGAGGTTCAACTTGAAGCTGTGTCTTTGTGAGTTCTAAACGCTGAATCTTCATCTGTTATTCATTATAAAGTGAGAAATGTGTTTTTTTATGACACCTTTTTTTTCACTAGACTCCTTTGCATTTTTCTGTAGTGTACTTAACAATAGAAACATTGTCAGTGTTAGCTTTCGCAACATGCATTTCATTAAGTATAACATTATCCAAAGATCCTTATGTGAAGAAAATGGCATCATATTGGGTATTCGGTGTCTTTTTAACAGAAAGTTACATGGTCTTCATAGAATCCCTGGACTCTTCATGTGTAAGCCCAGGATTTACAAGAGTTATATTGATAGACATTAATCCTAGGTTGATTATTACTGCTGCACTGATTTAAAAGAAGCTGCTCAAAACACATCTAGGGTGACAAAATGAATGATAAAGTTGACAAATGGAGATTAAGCTGGTTCATATACAGTACTGTACAGTATACCACATACAACATAAAGATTGAAAATGCTTTATGACAGAGAAGTACAAAATATATAGAAAGAATAACTAACCCCCTAAACGCACCAGGAGCGTCTGCGCTGCGCGGCGCAGGCAGGAAGTGATGAAAATCACCTTGTTGTCTGCTTTGCTGGTTGAGGGGGTGCACCCAAAACCGGCTCCTTCTCCTCCCCCCCACCACCGTCTTTCAAGTAGGAGAATACATGCCAGCGCTCTCCTCCGGTTTACAGGCACTGTCAATTATATATATATAAAATAATTATGATGATGAATGCATATTTTTTTACCACTAAAATACAGCAACACATCTTTGATTCATGTCGTTTATAACTGGAATATTACAATTATTTTTAACTGTGTGTGTAGTCTACAACACAACAACATAGGAAATAACAACAATAAACACGATTTAAACAGACACAAACATAAACCATTTAACTACGTAGCCTACTACTTGTAGAAGTACGTGGGGGCGTGTGGCGTAGTGGGTTGTCCCTAGGCGTTCGGATCAGGGGGTCACAGGTTCAAACCCCGCTGCAGTCAGCATGTCGTTGTGTCCCTGGGCAAGACACTTCACCCCAAATTGCTCCTGTGGGGATTGTCCACAGTATTGAGTATGTAAGTCGCTTTGGATAAAAGCGTCTAACAAGTGACATGTAATGTAATGTAAAAGTACAAATGTCCAGGAAATATTCCAAAATCAACAACAACTGCGAGGCTGCACACACGACGCTCCTCTCTGCAACGTTTTGAAACGCGCCTGGTGTGTTAGGTCGCAGGAGGAGGTCGCAGGAGGAGGTCGCAGCGTGGCGCAGCCGCAACGCAGTGCGGCGCAGACGCTCCTGGTGCCTTTAGGGGGTAAGACCTAAAAAATTAAAGTTTGTTGCCTTGAAACTTTTTATTTTTTACATCATGCCAGGCGGGTGATTTGAGACACATGAACAAAATGCATGATATGCTCTCAGATGATAACTCCAGTTCATGCATTATTTAAAGAAAGTCACTAGTGAGCCTCTTTGTGACACACTATGCAGCTTTGCTTTGCTTTAAGCCAAAAAAGTTTCTCGCTGTCCTGAGACCTCAGCGTCTCGCTGTCCTTAGTGATGCACTTTTTGGAGTCGCTGCCCTTTTTGTGGGAGCTGCATGTTTACTTTGCATGCCTCTGCGTCTCTCTCTTTGTGTGTTTTAGGTTCAGGATGGAGAGGACGATGAACATGTCTGGCGGCCCCCCGGGGGAGGAGCTCACGGATGAGGAGAAGGAGATCATCAACGGCGTCCTGGCTCGTGCTGCCATGATGGAGGCCACGGAGCATGAGAGGATTGAGTGAGATGGAAAACTATTGTCTCCGTTGCACAGAATTAAATCAGCCGTCCGTGTAGAGATGCTCTCTGAGCCGAGCGTTTTTTTTGGTGTAACACCAAGTTTTTCTTTTTCGTGTGCTTACATCTATTTCCATGTGTTCTCAGGCGCCTCTCCAGTCGGCTGGATAACATCAAGAAGACGGCGTGTGGTGACGGGCAGTCCCACTGTCTGTTGTGCGGGGCGTCTTTCGGGCCACAGGGGGTCACAGCTGTCCTCTGTGTGCAGTGCAACAAAGTAGGTGGAGCTGTACTCTTTTTGCTTGAACAGGGACAGAAAAGAGACAGTATTGCAGAGAGTCCCCAAATGATATTAGGTTGCCCTGTTTACTATTTTCTTCTATAATGTTGTGTAGATCCTAAGAGGTTTTTCTGTGGTGATGAGCACCCAGTGGGCCATATGCTAACAGGGTTTAACATACACTCTGCATATCCTGGTCTCATGCCTGCATACATTCTGCTGCTTGTTGCTCTCAATTACTACGTACTGTGTGAACTGTAAAATATATGAGCTCTGTGCACCTGCCACCAGGAACTATAATCTGTAGGTTTAATGCTCCGTGCGTGTCTTAGTCATGCAGTGGTGGAATGTAACTATATGTACATTTACTCAAGTACTCTATTTAAGGACACATTTTCAGGTACCTCAGTCTTTTTTAATTCTTATGACACTTTCCACTTCTACTATACACAATAGGGAAATATTGTACGTTGTGCTGCGTATTTATTTGGAAGCTTTAGTTACTTGTTACTTTTCAATATACGAAAATGCAGAAGGAAGATAAAACTATTAGTGGATTAACCAGAAATGTATTGGGACCTGTTTTGATCGTTTCAGGTTTTTTTTAAAGTAAAAACATTTCATGGTTCCAGCTTCACAAATGTAAAGCTGTGTTTTACTTCTAAAGCAGTTCAAATTGGATTTTCATCAATGCATGAGTAACTTTAATGTAATGATTTATTAGGGGACATTTTACGCTTTAATACTTTTAATACGTTTTACTCATTATACTTAATTACCTTTACTAAAGTAACATATTCAATGCAAGCCTTTAAATTGTCACAGTATTATTTATAGAATGATATTCGTACCTATTCTTAAGTCTGTATTTGCTTCTTCGCAGCACATGTGCAGCAAATGTGGGATTTTCAGCAACGGAAGGACGAGTCCTACCTGGCTGTGCAGAATCTGCAATGAACAAAAAGAGGTGAGAGGATGAGGAGAGATGAGTGGTTTTGATAAAATCATTGGGACATATTATACCATTATGTTGTTCATCCGCCACCAGAACACAGGCTTTTCTCATGATGTGAACCATTTTCTAGCTTTTAGTCACGTCTTTTAGCACTGAATCGCATTTCACCGTCCAGTGACCTGGAAAATTACCTTCCATTGATACCCCTTCAATACCCATAATGATTTATTTCAACGCCTTTTTAATTCTTAAAAATACAGACAGTGTTTTGATCAATATGAAACATGAATATTAAGGTCTGTTTTCAGTTTTTCTCCCTGATTCAGTTATACAATACTGTTGTGATGATGGCGCTGCGCTTTGTTCTCTGCCTCGGGGAGCCCAGACTCTTTAATTAAATGCTCTCTACTGTCAGTCAGACACAGGGGTGTATCTGTTAGGCTGCCAAATATAAAGTGCTCCGGTGTCTGCCCCACTGAATTAAGCAGGCACCAAAATAATATTAATTTTTGATAGCAGTTAAATGTCTTAATCCGTCAGTTTATTAATCTTGGAATATATTTGAATATAAATAATCACACTAATCAAAAAGTAAACACAAAGACTTGTTTCCTTCATTAATCCACTTACAAGTATAGACAGACACTCACCGAGCAAAAATCTCCCCAGAGGCCAAATTCTCTATCTGGCAATGTTAACAAAAGTACGATTTAACATGTGTTTCGCCCTGTGATTCGGATCCGCTCCAGATTGAATGGCTTCTCCCTTTGCCCCCTGATTCACCCTTCCACTAAGTTGAATGAAAATGTGTTTTTACGTAATCCTGCTAACAAACAAACTCAACCAAAAAACCTAACATCCTTCCAGAAGGTAATGCAAGGAAATACTGAACTCCTTCTTGTTTCTGTCTTTCTTTTTGAGTTATCGTTGACACAATTTGTTTGTGTACTATATATACGTATATGTGCCTCTGTGAACAATAAAAATAGGTCACAAAAATCAAATCAAATCAAGTTTTATTTATATAGCACATTTATAAACGATTTTTGGTCGAACCAAAGTGCTGTACATATAATAAAAATAGCCTACAGTAGAGACACTTTACAGCAAATACAACAGCACAGATTGTTCAGAATATCAGTATGAGAAAAACGACACCCTCTATCCTTAGACCCTCTGTCCTTAGACCCTCTGTCCTTAGACCCTCACATCGTACAAGGAACAACTTCCAGAGAAAACCCACAGTTTAAGGGAACATGAGAGAAACCTCAGGGAGAGCAACAGAGGAGGGATCCCTCTCCCAGGACGGACAGACGTGCAATAGATGCCGTGTGTAAATCGAAGAGATAATACATTTGACAGCATAGAGACCGAATGTTAGGAAATGCATGTGTCTGTAATAAGAAGATGAATCCACGAGGATGTCAGCTACAGTCCTGTGGAAGCCATCAGGGAAGCAGCATGACGAGACCCAAGGCAGGACCGCAGAGACAGGTTCAGCCACGACCCGAAGTCCACGACTTAATCCAAAACTCAGGATAGAGGATCCAAGACACAGGACTACAGCAAGAGGATCAGCCTCGACCCCGGATCCCGGCGTAGATATAGATACAAAACAAGAAAAAAAGATTTGGCTGGGTTAATCGGAACAAGAGAATACACAGACACAGACAGAGAGGGGAAAGGTCATTAGATAAAAGTTATTCTTGATAACCTAGAAAGATCTCCCCACTCAATCTATCAAGACCCGAGCAGTTCTATTAGATATAGGATAAGAAACAGAGAGCACAACAACCTATCTCTTCGTCAGATGCACTCCCCCGCTTATCTAAGCGACTCTGTACCCCGTTACCTTCTACAAGGCCATAGACCAGCAGAGGGAAAATGGGGGGTGGGTAAGGGTAAGGGTTTTTAAGAATAAACCGCAAGGGTCTAAAGGGAAAAAAGATGAAATATAAGGTACTATATTTGAAGTAATCCTATCTACTATTCCTATATTCTAATAATGTATAAACTATTTTAAAAATACTTTATGAAATCCTATGTTATGTTATAAATATTCAAATAAAGAACTAAATGAATAAATAAATAATTAAACAAAAGCCAGAGAGAAAAAGTAAGTTTTAAGTGTTGATTTAAAACCCCCCAGGGTCTGGGCCGACCTCACATGGAGGGGCAAAGTATTCCAGAGCCTAGGGCCAGCCGCTGCAAAAGCTCGATACCCTCGGGTTTTAAGCCTGGTCTTAGGCACTATCAACAGCAGCTGATCAGCCGACCTTAAGGCTCTGCCTGGGGTGTAGCGATGGAGGAGTTTGGCTACATAGGCCGGAGCCAGCCCATTTAGGGCTTTAAAAACAAATAAAAGGAGTTTAAAATCTATTCTGAACCGAACTGGAAGCCAGTGCAATGAAGCCGGAATTGGGGTGATGTAGTCACGCTTTTTATGGCCAGTGAGAAGACGTGCAGCTGCATTCTGAACTAGCTGGAGGCGTCTAATTGAGGCCTGGTCCATACCCACATACAGAGCATTGCAGTAATCCAGTCTCGAGATAACAAAGGCGTTAATAACCCTTTCTAGGTCTTTAAAAGATAAAAACGACTTGGTCTTAGCCAATAGTCGTATTTTGAAAAAGCAGGTCTTGACTACAGTGCTAACCTGCTTATCACATTTTAAAGGCGCTGTTGAAGGTCACTCCAAGGTTCATAACAGAGGGGAGGATATTTTTATTGAGGGAGCCCAGAATATCAACCGGGGAGACTGTTGGTTGGGGTCCAAAAAAGATAACCTCGGTCTTGCTCTCATTGAGGGTGAGGAAGTTTTGTCTCAGCCAGGAATTAATCTCTATTAAGCAGTCCTTCAACTGCTGTAGTGAGTTGGCATTTTGATTGAGAGGCAGATAAATCTGTATATCATCAGCGTAACAATGGAAGGGGATATTATGTTTTGTGAGAATTGAACCTAGGGGCAGTATGTACAATAGAAAAAGGATGGGGCCCAGAATCGAGCCTTGGGGAACCCCACAGGTAAGAGGGGCTTTGGCAGAGGAGAAGGCACCTAACTGCACTGAGAAGCTACGGTCCGTCAAATAAGACCTGAACCATGCAAGGGCAGAGCCTGTAATGCCTGCGGACTGTTCAAGCCGGACAGGATACTATGATCCACAGTGTCAAAGGCAGCAGTTAAATCTAACAGCACCAAGACAGCTGGGCTGCCTGAGTCGGCGGCTAAGAGCAGATCATTAAAAACTCATAAAAGGGCTTTTAAGAGAGAAAAAGAAGGGCTGAACTCTACCTTACCCTATCTCCCACTAAAGTAACTGCATTTTTTTATTATTATGGCCACTAGAAGCTGGCGACAAACTTAATTACTTAACCAAAGGAACCGGGTAATTTCCCATTTAAAAATAAATCTGAATTGACTGTGTTCCTGCAGGTACAGAAGCGTTCAGGAGCTTGGTTCTTCAAAGGCAGAGTGCAGCAGGGTCTGCCGCCCCCCCTCCCTCTGTCCGGATCCAGACAGTCCAGCTTCGACAGTTCTGGACAAGATGAAGCTACACATCAACAGAGATATGGTAGTTTAAGCTATAATTTGTTATGGATTGATGTAAGGACGTTTAAGAATATCTTGACTGTACTTAAATAAATATAAGTAAATGCATCGAAGTGCATTTTAATTTCAACAACCAGTACTATTAGATTGATGTTATAATATTTCATTCTCACTTAGTACACAAAAAGTATGTACAAAATACCATTTCTACATCGTGTTACAGGATATTTTGATTAGGTTACTTATTAATGTAAGCTTTAGCCTTAGTACAGTTAAAGTGGACCGAGTAAAATAGTAGTAGAAAGATTTGTTTTAGATGAAGCTGCAAAAATAAAATGCATATCCAAATGTCATAATATAGTATTCATGTTTCATTAAAACATGATCCTTGATGCGCTCGCCACAGGACCCAAATGTCTGATGGTGTTACAGAATGCAAAGTGCAGCAAACACAAAGTGCAGCAAACACAAAGTGCCACGGCCCGTTAGCTCCTGCAGGCGGCTGCTATAAACGCTCGTGTCACTTTTGACCTATATTTCAAAGAATTAAACTAATGCTGGCTTTTCCATGAGAAACAGTAGCAAATTAGATCTTTTAATTTATTGAACTAGATTAAATTATCTTCACTTTCCTCGATCTGTTCACTGTCTTCAGTTGAGCAGCTATTACATGCTTGAATAAATGTACATCTGGCAAATTGTACTTGTTATTTCCAAAATACCCTTTGTTTATTTAGAATATTAAGAAATTATACTTCTTATCTACTAGACTTGGATGAGCTGACACAAGGTTACTCTATATTAAAGAATCTTGGACATAAATTCATATTTTGTGACATTTTATTTTACTTTCAACTTCTCTTCTCTATGTTGCGAGAAATATTGTACTTTTTACGTGCATATACTGCAGATTCATATATTATATGATATATATATATCTATTATAATAGCAAAGAAATTATGAATGATGATTTATTATTTTGGATTAAGATATCCAGCAGTGTTGGGAAAATACTGAATGTACTGTTCTAATATCAGAGTAGCACATGATAACAAAGGCCCTACGTAGCTGTGTACGTGACAGGATGTATGATTACCTAGAAGAGCGTCAGGACACACTGTTTTAGGCATATGATAGCTATGTGACAACGATTAACATGATGATTCAGCCTCTATGGAGATAGACATACGACTGTCATGTTTATTGTTTACGCAGGCCCTACAGTATATAATAGCTAATCTAAACTAATAGAAGGCCAGAATACTGCTTTGAACCGGTATTCTGCATCTTGTGACTGAATAACACCCTCTTTTGTATATAAGCATGTCAAGGACACTGTTTGGGGAACTATTTGTCCCACGCAGCTCTGTGTGTGATGACTACTTCCATTCTTGCAAGGATAATAAATACATGTATCCTGATTTTGAAGACCAAGCCGGTGGCGAGTGATATTTTTCTAACAAGCAGTATTTAAAACACTTCAAATTAGGTCCAGCTTTACCATTTGCAAATTTAACGTGGCAAATGCATATCCATATTATTGCGAAATAGGACTTTAACTTATGGTTCTTTGAGTATATTTAGATGATATTACTTTAGAGAGTTTCTGTTAAAGATTTTTTAGATTATGATATTGCTACTTTTGTGTCTTCCACCACTGGAGAAGTAATAGAGATAGAATTAGCTGTGTGTCAGCATCATTATGTTGCTGGTGGCAGCTGATATTCTCATTTTGTGGCTCAGAGGCGCAGCAGCAATCCTGTGGATCAGAACAATGGGAGCAGACAGCAAGAACAACAGCTGACAGCTATAATGAGAACCCGTCCTGTCCAGCTGCTGTAATGAAGACCGAGAGACAAGTGTTAGCCTCAAAACCACCGCGAGCAAACACACAGCAGGCCGCCCCCCCCTCAGGTACAGCAGCACTGCTCCTTCTGAGTATAAACCCAACACAACAGGACTGCTTTCAGAATATATTCTGTCCCTGACAGTGTATAAAAAGATGCTTCAGACACTGCTAATTTCTCTTCCAGACGTTGGAGACAAACCCCCAGAGAGGAAGGTGTCCCACCCGGCGGTGGAGGAAAGAAGACAACCTGTCGTCTCCAGCTCCGTTTCATCCCCTGTTCCTGCAGCCAGGGTTAATCCACCTGTTAACCCACCTGCCAACAACCCTGCTGCCCCCCGCCCCCCCCCTGATCAGACAGAGGACGAGGAAAACGACTACGACTCAGATGACACAAGTAAGACCGATATTTTATCTTAAACTTCACCTTTATAGAATTTAAAATCCTCTGTATTAGTCTTAGAGTTTCACTTTTTCAATTATTTCTATCATTGTGAATAATATATATTGTGCTTGCATCGGTGAAAAAAAGTATGTGTGGAGCAGTGAAGACAAACAAATGTTTATCTGTCTTCGAGGGAAATTGGTTTTCTAAGTTTTCAGATTCCGTTTTTCTCTCAGATGTCATTTGAGGTCCTGTGTTTTTTTATTCTTTCAGCCACGCTGGGGTCTCTGGAGTTCAGCCTCCTTTACGAACAGGAGACCCACGCTCTGCACTGCTGTGTCATTAAAGCTAAGGTAAACATATGTACACACACACACACACACACACACACACACTCACACACACACACACACACACACACACACACACACACACACACACACACACACACACACACACACACACACACACACACACACACATGAGATGAAGAGACATGAGATGAAAAACAAGGACGGAAGAGAGGTACAAGACAAAGTGAGATAAAAGAAGAAATGACAAACAAGACAAGATAAAAAAAATACATGACAAGATTTGACGAGACAAGTAAAGACATGAAAAGAGTAGAGACCATCTGGAGACGTTATCACACAAGCCACGACGCAAAAAAGGACTCGGGGCGTAAAGTTCGGGGGCCATTTATTTCTGGCCCCTTTGCCTGGACCCCACCAACTGCATACACACCTTTTTGATTCATCTAAAAATGTACATTTAGTGACGGAAAGTGATTGGGCAAAGGGCTTAAAGTGGGGGTCTAGGTGTGTCGGGGGAAATGCGAGTGTAAAAATAAAGATGTGAATTGAAATGAAAAGATGAGAAAAATACATCTCGAGAAAAAAAAAATCCTCAAAGTGTCATTTCATTGAAAGAAACATTTGCAGTGCAACAATACAATATGTGGAATATATAAAACCAACTTTTGAGAGGCATTTTGTTTCAAGCTGATTCAGAACCATTACTTTCCTGTAATGTGTCTCTCAGGGTTTGAAGTCAATGGACTCAAATGGATTCGCTGACCCGTATGTGAAGCTGCATCTCTTACCTGGAGCCAGTAAGGTACAGTCACCTAACTTCCAATTTCAAGGTTTATTTTGAAGAATGTGCGGCTGTGTCCCTATTTTAAAGATTTACTTTACTTACTTGTATTTTTCTCAGTCTAACAAGCTTCGCACCAAGACTCTGAAAACCACTCTGAACCCGGTGTGGAACGAGACTCTGGTCTACCACGGTATCACTGATGACGAAATGGCTCGCAAAACTCTCCGGTAAGAACAACCTTAACCTTTATATCCTACCAATTAATTAAAAAAAGAGTTTAATGAGGGAACATTTCCGTCTTCAGGCTTTCAGTGAGTGACGAGGACAAGTTTGGACACAATGAATTTATTGGAGAGACTCGAATCGCGCTGAAGAAACTGAAGTTTAACCAGAAGAAGAACTTCAGTGTTTGTTTAGAGCGGGTGATCCCGGTGAGCCTGACAACAACACTAACATCTCATACTGTTAAAGAATTCACTGAGAAATACATGCATTTTAATTAAATGGTCAGTTCAACTTAAATCCCAGTCAACTAAAGAGGAACTTTTTCTACCCAACTAATATCTGTGAAGAGACGTTTAACAATCACACATTTTGTATGTAATTTCATGCAGAAATGTCAACATTTGGAGGAATAAAAACAAAAGATTGAGTTGCCCAAAACAATCTCACCTCAAGGTTGATTAAACTGCAAAAAGACAGTTTAGTAAATGTCCACTTTAGAGCTGCATTTCTTTTACCAGGCCAGACGAGCACTTTCCCCTGTTTCAATGTTTTTATGCTAAGCTATGCTAACTGTATGCTGCCAATAAGGCTTTAGTCAAAGTCAACTTTAATGTTATTTGTCATACAGATATAAAGCCAGAAAGCAATTAATAATTTCCTAAAATACAGTACTTCTCTTTTAATTGACTAATGAATATACAGTAGCTTTTTGGTGAACAGAATATAATAATAACAATAATGATAGTGATGACAATGCTTTTTCTCTGTACAGGTGAAGAAGGCTGTGGGGGGATCAGCTCGAGGCATGGCTCTCTACGAGGAAGACGTAAGACCCTCACATGGATCTCATGATAATGTGCATTGGGTTTATTTGACTGTATAGTTGTATTCTAAGAAGTCTGCTTAGTTTGTCTGTATTTAAAAAAGTTATCTTCAAACATTTGAGGACAGCTACATTGTTTCCTCCCGTTTGTTAAACGACAGTGACCATCTGTTTTCGAAAATTAGTTAGCATTTGAAAAATAGTGAAGCCTCACTTCAGTTGAGCCAGTTTTTAGAGACAGGCAAACGCATGTTGATTGAAGTCTGTTATAATGTACAAGCTGTATTGAGTTAACCTTAATGCATAATGATATACATGCACTTTATTCAGTTCTTAAACTCATACATTATCTTCCATTAGTAGGAATTATGATAATCACTGTATAATCCATCCAGCCAGTGCAGAGGGCAAAGGAGCGGAGTGAAATGTAATACTGTTACTTTACGTGCATTAGTGGCATCTGTTTTTGTGTGTGTGTGTGTGTGTGTGTGTGTGTGTGTGTGCGTGTGCGTGTGTAGCTGAAGGAGGGGGAGGACTCAGAGGAGAGGGGTCGTATCCTGGTGTCCCTGATGTACAACAGTCAGCTGGGTCGTCTGATGGTGGGCGTGGTCCGCTGCGCTCACCTGGCTGCCATGGACTCCAACGGATACTCCGACCCTTTCGTTAAATTGTATGTACTCCATTCATCTGAATCCTCCAGATTAGGTTTAAATTAGGTATTACAATTACCTTTACATTCTCTCTGAAGAGTGTCCATAGTTAAAAGAGGCACATTTTGGTAGAGGATAATGTAACAAACTCACAAAAGTGTCACTTGAGAAAAAAAAAGGGACATGTAAAGTAAAAGCAGTATTACTAACAAAATATGCTGCATTAAAATATCATATTATCAATCAATGTTTATTTATATAGCCCAATATCACAAATGATACATTTGTCTCAGTGGTCTTCACAGTGTGTACAGAATATCAGTATGACAATACGACACCCTCTGTCCTTAGACCCTCACATCGTACAAGGAAAAACTTCCAAAGAAAACCCAGTTTAAAGGGAAAAATGGGAGAAACCTCAGGGAGAGCAACAGAGGAGGGATCCCTCTCCCAGGACGGACAGACGTGCAATAGATGCCGTGTGTACATTGAAAAGATAATACATTTGCAACATAGGTAGTCCAAATGTTTGGAAATGCATGTGTGTATAATAGGAAGATGAATCCACGAGGATATCCATCCAGGACCTATGATCCAGGACCACAGCCACGACTCAAGATCCAGCGCTCGCGATCCAGGACACAGGACCGCAGGATCATCCATGACTCCGGATCCCAGCGTATATAGACACCAAAAAGAAAGACATTTGGGGAAGCTGGGTTAATCGGAACATGAGTGTACACGGGTATAGACAGAGAGAAGGAAGAAGTAAGATGTCCCCCGACAAACTAAGCCTATATCAGCAAAACTAGGGGCTGAATCTAATCAGCCCTAACTATAAGCTTTATCAAAAAGGAAGGTCTTAAGCGCACTCTTAAAAACGGATAGGGTGTCTGCCGCCCGAACACAAACTGGAAGCTGATTCCACAAATGTGGAGCTTGATAAGAAAAGGCTCTGGCTCCCATTGTACTTTTAAAGATTCTAGGAACAACCAACAACCCTGCATTCTTGGAACGCAATGCCCTAGTAGGACAGTAGGGTATAATGAGTTCTTTAAGGTAAGATGGCGCCTGCCCATTAAGGGCTTTGTAGGCGAGAAGAAGAATTTTAAATTCTATCCTGTGTTCTATAGGGAGCCAGTGTAAGGCAGCCAGAACAGGAGTAATGTGGTCCCTTTTCCTAACTCTGGTTAGTACACGAGCCGCAGCATTTTGAATCAGCTGAAGCAACTTGATTGACTTCTTGGTACTCCCTGATAATAAAGAGTTACAATAATCCAGCCTAGAAGTAACAAATGCATGGACTAGTTTCTCTGCATCGTTTTGAGGCAAGATATGCCTGATTTTTGCAATGTTACGTAGATGGAAGTAGGCGGTCCTTGAAATTGATTTTATGTGGGCGTTAAAGGATAAATCCTGATCAAATATAACACCAAGATTCCTTACAGTCTCACTGGAGGCCAAATTAATGCCATCCATAGTTAGTATGTCTTTAGATAATTTGTTTCGTAGATTCTTCGGGCCAAGTACAATAACTTCAGTTTTGGTCGTGTTTAACATCAAAAAGTTTAAGGTCATCCACGTTTTTAAGTCCTTAAGGCAGTCTTGAATTTTATTTAGATGATTAATTTCATCAGGCTTGATTGATAAATATAGTTGAGTATCATCCGCATAACAATGAAAGTTTACAGAATGATTCCTTATAATATTGCCTAACGGAAGCATATATAATGTGAACAAAATAGGTCCGAGCACTGAGCCCTGTGGCACTCCATGGCTAACTTTGGTTTGCGTGGAAGATTCATCGTTAACACGTACAAACTGAGAGCGTTCAGATAGATAGGACCTAAACCAGCCTAAAGCAGTTCCCTGTATGCCAACTAAGTGCTCTAGTCTTTGCAATAGGATATCATGGTCGATAGTATCAAATGCAGCACTAAGATCGAGCAAAACAAGAATAGAGACAAGTCCCTTGTCTGAGGCTATTAGAATATCATTTGTGACTTTAACCAGAGCTGTCTCTGTGCTATAATGTGTTCTAAAGCCAGACTGAAAATCTTCAAATAAATCATTGTTTTTTAAGTAATCACACAACTGTTTTGCGACCGCTTTCTCAAGAATTTTTGAGAGGAACGGAAGATTAGAAATAGGTCTATAGTTGGCTAAAACCTCTGGATCGAGGTTGTGCTTTTTAAGAAGCGGTTTTATCACTGCTACTTTGAATGATTGTGGAACATAGCCTGATAATAAAGACATATTCATAATATTTAATAAAGAAGTGCTAATTAATGGAAAAACTTCCTTCAACAGCTTAGTTGGAATTGGGTCTAACATGCACGTTGATGGTTTAGAAGAGAGAATCATTGAATGTAATTGTTCAAGGTTAATGGCTGAAAAGCATTCTAGTTTACTATCTAGTGTAATATTAGAACTTACGATTCCGGGAGCTGTTGATAACACTATACTGGTCGAAGGCAAGAGGTCATTAATTTTGTTTCTAAGAGTAACAATTTTATCGTTAAAAAAGCACATAAAATCATTACTACTGAGTGCTAAGGGAATAGAAGGCTCAATCGAGCTGTGGCTCTCTGTCAGCCTGGCTACAGTGCTGAAAAGAAATCTTGCATTATTCTTATTCTCATCTATTAATGAAGAGTAGTAGGCTGCTCTCGCTTTACGCAGTGCTTTCTTATATTCATTGAGAGTAATATGCCAAATTAAACGAGATTCTTCAAGTTTAGTGGAACGCCATATCCTTTCAAGTTGTCTAGACTTTTGCTTTATTTTGCGGGTTTCGGCATTATGCCATGGAGCTAATCTATGTTGTTTTATTTTCTTCTTTTTCAAAGGAGCAACAGAGTCTAATTTTATTCGCAGCGCATCTATAGCACTATCAACAACATGATCAATTTGGGGTGGTGTACATTTTGTATAAGTTTCCTCCCCTACATGCAGACATGCTATCGAGTTAAGTATTGGTGGAATCTCTTCCTTAAATGTGGCTATAGCACTAACAGATAGGTTTCTGCTGCAAGAGCTTTTGACTAATGCTTTGTAGTCTAGTAACAGTACTTCAAAAGTTACTAAGAAATGGTCGGATAAAGCAGGATTATGCGGTTCGACTAATAGTTGCTCAATTTCAATACCATAAGTCAGAACAAGGTCGAGAGTGTGATTATAACAGTGGGTTGGTTTATTTACACTCTGACAGAAACCAACAGAATCTAATATAGAGTTAAATGCAACAGTAAGGCTATTTTTATCATCGTCAACATGAATATTAAAGTCACCTACGATAATTACTTTGTCTGTTTTAAGAACCAAAGTTGATAAAAACTCAGAGAATTCTGATAAGAATTCTGAATAAGGACCTGGTGCACGATACACTGTAACAAATAAGATTGGCTGCAAAGTTTTCCAGGTCGGATGCGTAAGACTAATAACGAGACTTTCAAAAGAGGTATAATTACATTTTGGTTTAGTATTGATAAGTAAACTTGAGTCAAAGATTGCTGCAACTCCACCTCCTCGGCCTGTGCCTCGAGCAATATGAGTGTTGACATGGCTGGGTGGAGTGGCCTCATTTATGCTGACATATTCTTCATGTCTCAACCAAGTTTCAGTGAGACAGCATATATCAATATTATAATCTGATATTAAATCATTTACCAATATTGCTTTAGATGCTAGAGATCTTATGTTTAAGAGACCACATTTAATCTTCCTGTTTTGTTGCACTGTAGTAGTTGTTACATTTACTTTTATTAGGTTATTATGTATGACACCTCTATTAGGTTTTACCTTAAATTGTCCTTGGGCAGACACACACACCGCTAATATTGGGTATTTTATTGGGTTCGGGATTCCTATGGGTGACTGCCTAGGAGAGAGCGCAGAGAAGCGTGTAAGACTGCGACTCTGCCTCCTGGTCTCAACTCCAGTTTGTCATGGATTACGTCCACAAAGCCCTGAAATGTTTGCCGAAATGAGATCTGCACCTTTCAAAGTAGGGTGAATGCCGTCTCTCTTAATCAGACCAGGTTTTCCCCAGAAGGCTGTCCAATTATTTACGAAGCCCACATTGTTTGCTGGGCACCACCAAGACAACCAGCGCTGAAATGATGACATGCGGCTATACATGTCATCATTGATCAGATTGGGGAGGGGACCAGAGAAGATTACGGTGTCCGACATTGTTTTAGCATAACTACACACCGACTCCACATTAAGTTTGGTGCATTCTGATTGGCGTAAACGAACATCATTACCACCGACGTGAATAACAATCCTACTGTATTTACGTTTATCTTTAGCCAGCAGTTTAAGATGCGCTTCAACGTCGCCCGCTCTGGCCCCCGGAATGCATGTGACTGTGGAGGCTTCGGTCTCTAAATTCACGTGTCTCATAATAGAGCTACCAATAACCAGAGTTGGCTTCTCAGCGGGTGTCTCGCTGAGTGGGGAATATCTGTTAGATACGTGAACGGGTTGGTGGGGACCTGCGGGTTTCGCGTTATGCCCCTTCTGAACAGTCACCCAGCCTCCCTGCTGCTCGGGAGTTGCCGGGGGACGGCTAAGAGGAGCTTCCTTTTGCCGGTCCGCACATGCTAACATGGGCTTTACTTTAGCTGAGTTACTTTCTAAGATGCGGAGCCGGGCTTCTATGGCTATGATTCCCGCCTCCAACCTAACAACTATACTACATTTAACACATGTATCCTTACCAGTAAGGGAGGCCGGGAAGTAACCAAACATGAGACAGGAAGAGCAGGAAATAGCACCAGAAGGTGGGGAAAGAGCCATGGCTAGCTATCAAGCTAAAGTAGCTACCGTTAGCAAACCCGAAAAGAGTGTAGGCAACTGTGGAGTTACAGTCGCTAAGAGAAGGAGAGTTGTGAGTGCTTAAGCTGTAGTAACGTGTGATTACAACGTCAGGCAGTTGCCGTGATCAAGAGTTTTAAAACGATCGATTAAGTTTAAGTTAATAAGCTATCAGCAACAGAACAGGCACACGGGATACCCGGAGATGACAACAACAACCGGAAGTTACAACGTGCTCACCGCAATAGGTTCCTCCTGTGGTTAGGTATTAAAATACGGCAACATTTTTTGGAAATGTTCTTATTTTCTTTGCTGGGAGTTAGTTTAGAAGATTGATACCACTCCAATGTATGTAGCCTATATTAAATATATACGTAGCTACAGCAAGGAGATAGTTAGCTTAGCTTAGCATAAAGACTGGAAACTGTAGCAGCAAAAACTAGCGGGCGTACATGTGCATCCATGTGCCCTTTAATATCCCTCTATTTCAGCCCATGTTAGAGAAGGGCTGATTCTGGGTCAAAAGCTTTAAAAAATCTTATGCTGAGTGTCTGATCAGGAGATTTCTACCCAGATGCAGCTAAATGCTGCCGTGATTTAATGCCATACCATGTTCAAAATCACATTAAGGAATATTTCTGAAACAGTAATGAGCTCAAATGCTTTTTCTCTTACGGGTTTACCACAAGGTGAGTCCCTTTTTATATCCTGATTTGTTACACATACTCTCTCCAGTACAGGTTAGCTCTGAGTGTTAGCGATGCTTGCTAATGTAAACAAAGACCATATTACTTCCAAAACACGTCGCTCATTGTTTCTGATAGGGCCGTGGGTGTAAAGCCAGCCCACATTTCCGATATTATGTCATATCGGCAGAAAATCTGGATCAGCTCCGTTGTACCCCCGTTTTTAGAGATTTGGGTAGAGAGAGAGAGAGAGAGGGTTTTGCTTTCTGACACTTTGTGAGTTCCCTGACACACCGGGGACACATTTTTATTGAAAAGTGCATTTTGTATGATAGGAGGCCTTTAAGGGACAGACAAGGGGGGTATTGATCTTAGCATTTGACTTTCAGCATAAAGACAATAATAGTTTGGAATGTTGAACAATTTTGTCTGAAATGTCTCACAGATTTGAAGACATCATTGTTGATGATTTTGATTCTGCAGTTTATACAAAGTGTTTTATTATAATGTGTGTCATAATGTCACTGTTTCTTTCCTTTGTGCTGTAGGTGTCTGAAGCCAGATATGGGGAAAAAAGCTAAAAACAAGACGCAGACAAAAAAGAAGACTCTGAATCCCGAGTTTAATGAGGTCAGTTATTTCTCAAACGTTGGCATTGTATTTGCACATACTGAACTTCTCCATCTCTTCTGCTCAGCCAGATCTCAGTTAGAGATGTTGTAATCATGTTCAACAACTGTGTTTCAGGAGTTTGGTTATGAAATAAAACATGGCGAGCTAGCCAAGAAAACCCTCGATATCTCAGTCTGGGATTATGACATGGGAAAATCGAATGATTTCATTGGTAAGTGTGGATACTGTCTTGTGATCGCGCTTCAAACATCATTTCCTTGGTTTTGCAATGATGCCTGTTTCGTTAGGCATCAAATGTAAATGTATTTATCGTGCCTAGGATGATTCTTAACAACTTTGGTGTGGTTCTTCAAGCACCAACATGATGTTGATATGTGTGTGATTGAGTACAATTTCATTTGGATGGATTGGAAATTTGGTAAATGCATTTATTTCGCTTTCAGGATGAAAAGTGAAAACTTTAGTGATCGCATTACTTTTGATGTTGGATTTATTACTAAAACCTGCAAAACTAATGTTATTAACATCCTCCCAGGCTGTTCTTAACTTAACTGAAGTAAGATTACACTATGCCTGGTATAAATCAGCATATAAGTCTTGCCATTGTGAGCTAAATACAGCGTCATAGAGATGCTATCATGTACAATAACTCTTAGTGTTTATGTATTATGTATTTCCGCTAACTTTTCTCTGTGCCTCCAGGAGGATGTCAGCTGGGCATCCAGGCTAAAGGGGAGTGTTTGAAGCACTGGTACGAATGCCTGAAGAACAAAGACAAGAAGATTGAGCGCTGGCATGTCCTGCTAAACGACAACTCTGTCCAGTTTGACGATTAAAACCTCTTCTATGTTTATTCTTTCTCCATCATTCCCCCTGTAGCATATTGTCTTCCAGTCAGCACGGGTAGACGGATATTATCCTCTTGCTTTGATGTAGTTTGTCCCCTAAGTGCAATGTGCAGGCTACATTTGACACCTGTAACAGTTTACAGGTGACCAACACGGATGTTGACCTCTGGCTCTTTTTTAATGAGGAGCATATCATATCATCAGCTGTTTCATATAATAAGTAAACCTCATATGCACTAATGATTGAACAGAGTTATCATTTTTTATGGAGAAACAAAACCTTGTTATCATTGTGATTAACACACTATGTTGAAATTAAGTGTGCCTCCATGGGGAATTCCTTTTTCTTGCATTGACCTGTTCTCCTAATGTTGATCTGTGCTCTTGTCATACGATATGAGATCATGTAATGTGTTATCTACGTGACGAGTGCTTGCATCATGCATATGTTAAATATTTAATGGGACAAATACAGCTGTTTGGTTTCCAAAATGATGTTTTTTGTTGATGTGAAATGCGTTTATTTTTTGTTTTTGACAACATGTTGGTCTCTTTATCACTTCATCACCTGTGCATGTGTGAGCTCTCCTCTACTGGAGAATTGCTGAAATGCTTCTGCATGACAGTTCATTATGAAGAACATAGTCAATACAACAATGTTAGCACACTTGCAGATCATCTGTGAATTTTTCTTGAGAGATATATATGAGATTCAGATCTGCAAGTGTTATCAGATTGATTATTCATATTTTGCTCTTTGTATTTATATTGATGCATGTCATATTGTAGCATACACGTGGCTAATAAATAAAGACATCATGACACTTCCTGTTCTCCTCTGCTTGCTTGTGTTGTGACATGTCAGGAATCAGGCGAGGTTTGAGCCAATCAGCTCCGTCAGACACGCGGCGGAGAGTTTTGCGAACTTTGACTTCTGGTGATAAAACCTCTCTTCTTTCCAAGTGGGTAAAAGTTTAAAAACTTGTTACACTCTGAAAAGTCTGCTTGAATTTGAAGCTCAGGAATAATCTACCCTTTTTAGTGGGGAGGTTCAAAGGAGGGCCTGATGGGAAATATAAATATTTACAACTGGAAAATGCAGCAGCTTCAAATATATGCACCTTTTGGTTGCTCACACATTTTTCTTTTGTTCTTTTTAAGTTCTGGATACTATCACTTCTTCAGTATAGGTTCAATTACATTTTTGTCTCGATTCATTTGTTCTCAGAGGCTATAAACTTGTAATTGTTTGTTTGACTCATCAATGCAGAGATTTTGTATTTTTATTCCATGCATTGGTCTTTCTCGTCAAAACTTTGGACCTACATTACCCATAATGCTAATTGACCACAGAGAATTCAGTCAGAGATTGAGGATTGTCATGTACGAAGTGGCTTATGTGTAAACAACGCTGACTCACTGACATCACTTGCGTCAAGTAATCAAAGTGTGTCCCTTTAGAGACACTAAGGACTTTACTTTATTAACTAAATGTAACATGCTAGTAATCCCAGACAACATAACTTTACTATAAAATCATTGTAGATCAAAAGGTTAAAATATTCCTGGCTTGAAAAATATAGTCACCCCACATTTGTTCTCTCCTCTGATTGCTCCCACCTTCTGTCAATGAATGCAACATGAAAGCAATCACTGATATGATTAGGGTTAGCTTTGTAAGGGTAAGTATCCGCATCCGGAAACATAACCTTGACAATAAAACAATATTACAAACATTTCTTTATTACCAATTAAACTGTATACATTCACACAAATACTGTATGTTTTAAGCAAAATCCAGAAGTGTTTCCCCATAATTGCATCAAAACTGTAACAAAATGTCTCATACATTTCTTACTCAACTTTAAATGTCGTCCTCCCCACAATCTTTCAAAAATAATATCTGTTTGTCTAATATCCCATTTTATAATCAATATAAATGTATGAGTTTGTCCAACATTAATTGAAGAGTCTATTTATCGTGTCTATCTGGGAGCAGCTGTCACTTATAAATGTGTTCGTCACATTTGCAGATTGAACTGATTTGGCTTGTGTGTGTAGGTGTGCGTGTGTGTAGGTTTGTGTGTGTTTATGTTAATCGATTTATGTCATGGTCACTGTCAGTGATGTTTAGGCGCGAGACAGAGGAAGAGAGGAGTGATGTTTGACTGAACTGACAGGGTCACGTGGTTCAGGCTGATTTGGATGTTGCGTTCATTTGAGATCCACCGAGTGAAAAAGCCGGCGCGCCACCGCCCCCCTTTCTCATTTAAAAACAGACCTAGCGTCTGTCAAGCTGTCATTGACTCCTCAGTGAGTGGAGGATTCATTCGTTTTAGATTTAAAGTTTAACAGCCACTCTCTTTCAGCCGCTTTTTTCGCACTTTTTCACCATGACGCACATCTCTCCTTTTCTCACTCTCATTTTAACTTTATCCCTCCTGAGCTGCACAGCTGCAGAAGCGTCTATCCTCTGCACCTGGACAAAAGTGTTGTCTAATAAAGAGGTGCATTACGTCTTTCTCCACGGTGATGCCTCTCCATCTCTGCGGCTCTACCACAGCGCCTGGTCCGAGCAGCGCGCACTGCTCAGCTGCACTTGGAGCGACGACGCAGCAGTGATCCAAAACTATTTCTCTATATGCCGTGAGCGCAGGGACGAGTTCTCAGATCATCCAGATAAAAGTATCGATTTGGACTCCATGTTGAATGCAGAGGGGCTGTGCGTCTCTTTGGCTTCTCCAGGAGATGGAGGACAGGAGGTGCGCACAGGAAAGAGGCTGGTGAGGAGCGTCAGTGGACACTCGGCAGCTGAGAATCATCCAGGTCAAGTTGAAAGGTCAGAGGTCAGGACTCACCAGCGTGTAAAGCGTGGCTTTATTGTGCCAGGGACTCTGTGGTGCGGCTCTGGCAACAAGGCGCCATCATATGCTGATTTGGGTAGGTTTGTCTCTTTTCTTTCCTCTAAAAAGCAATGTAATAGTTCTTGATCAATGTTGGAAAGTAGTTCCCAGGAAAATCTGACAGTTATGATAAAAGGTGTTTCGTTTCTTTTTATTAAAATACTGAAGACGTTTCTTACTTTACATGACATGACATTAACTCTATCCAAGCAAGTTGTGTCACTTAAAAGTAAACAAACTAATTGCTGTTTAAATTAACCGTTTATCACATTGTGGTTATCTATGTGGGAATTATTTCTCATAAAACATTTGCAATCCTGACTTTCCTCAAAAGTTTAAACATTCTTTATTGCGTTCATGTTTACAGGTTCCTATCTTTGCTGCCTCATTACTGCCACTTGTAGGTCAGTAGAATACTGTGTGACCAGACAGAGTTGTGTATCACCACCACCTATTTAAAACATTGACCAATAGTGCAAGGAGTGGTAAAAAAACAAAACTCAGGGCACTTAAAGTTGTTTTCTTATGCTTGACAGACCTCCAGAACAACAGATGAAATTACAAAACCGTTGAATACTATAGGTGTAGAGCATGTGTCAAACTCAAATACACAGTGGGCCAAAATAAAAATGTATTTAAGTTTATTGCAAAACGTATTGAAATGAACTTATTGCACATATTACACCTGGAACTAACAAAGCTTAAATTATCGCCTATAAAAACAACATTAAACATTAAATAATCAGTTGCATTCATTTCTTATGGCTCTATCTGCAGCTTTTCCGGAGTAATTTCTTATGATTACATTTTTCCACAGGCCAACAACAGCTTCAAAAAAACAATTTCCCTCAAAGAAAAAAACAAACATGCCCTGTGGTCGCAAGAAAACAAGTGCAGATGGAACATCCATTGAAACTCAGGCTGCGTCTCAGGTCGACTATTTTCATTTCCTCGGTCGTCGGTCCTCGGTATCACCGGAAGTTGATTTGTCTGCGCCATCTTGAGTAGCGTCCCATGGCTCTTATTTCCATGCATATTTCTGCCGGAAGACCGAGGATCGAGGAGCGATAATGGAGGAGCGAAAACCGAGGAACCACCAGACTCCGATGAAATCCTCAGATACTCGCCCCGCCCCCTTACTGTGTATCGCTCACTGATTGGACGATGCAGCGCATGCACTGATCTGATGCTTCTTGACATGAGAGCAGTTTCCCAGCGGAGTGAAGAAAATACATGAACCTCACGGGAGTCACTCCTCAGTTTATACTGTGTTTTGTTTAAATTAATGTATCATTTAGTTACAAATATGTGATATATCTGAACAACAAAGTGGTCAAAAATCATTTTATTCATTTATTGGAAACATTTTCATGATCGCTTTTTTCGTTTTACATTTTCATTTATTCTCATTTCTATTCAGTCAGTCATTAAGTGCTATTAAAATGTTAATGTACTACATATCCACACAAACAAACAAAGTGTGTGCAATCCAATGAATGTTAATCTAACTGGGTTTTGATCAGAGGCACGGGAAGGTATTTTGAGTGGGGGTGCTGAGGTGCTGGACTCCAGTGAACCCTATTACGGGCACTATAGAGCACGCACAAAAGCACTCCCCACACGCAAACACACAGTACACCCGCGACTGTTACAATGAAAGGTGTGCCGCGGAAATAATCTTTTGAATAATTTGTGACCAAACCGTTTGAGACCCACTGAGATAACTTAGACTAAAGTTAACTATCTAAACACTCAGAGAGTCCTTTAGCTCACCTGAGCCTCTCAGTCTGAGAGGAGAGGACTCTCCTCCAGCTTGTTGTGGAACCAACAGCTCCGTATGTCCGTTAGTGCAGCTAGCTAACCAGATGCTAACAACACGGTCCCTGCTGCTGGCACCGGTCCCTCTCTCTCTCTCCTTCACACACACACACACACACACACACACACACACACACACACACACACACACACACACACACACACACACACACACACACACACACACACACACACACACACACACACACACACACACACACACACACACACACACACACACACACACACACACACACACACACACACACACACACACACACACTTTTATTTCCATGCAACTCTCTGATTGGTCTGGTGTCTTGCCTCTGTTGCATTCACTGAACACGGGAAATTACAGTTCTCTAGTGTCTTGATGAGGTTCACGTAAAGCACGGTTAATGTATTATATTATGGAGGTAGAATTGTCCGGGGCTACAGAAACAACATTCGGGGCAGGCCAACATATTATTTTACCAACAATGTGGAATGTATTGGCTACATATGACACAGATTATGCACAGCGGGAGCAGCAATAACCGTCAAATAATAATTCAGACAGGGGAGCTCCGCACCCCCTGCCTGCCGCTAGGGGGTGCTGCAGCGCCCTCAGCACCCCCCTTCCCGCGCCCATGGTTTTGATAGATAACATATCTATTTTTCTTCTCTCAATTATTTTATTTCTATTGTGCACTCTAATCAATATTCAAACTATTGTTCGTTTATGCATTTTAAGAATGGTGTTTATCTTTTTTGAGAATGAGTTCTTATTTTATTTGAGATGATATAAATGTTTGTGTCTGTAAATGTGTGGCGGGGGTGTGTGTGGAAATAACGGGGACAGCGCTGGCTGCTGTCAGATGATCAGCTGTGCGGAGTCATCACAAACGGACGTCGCTTCACGTGACGCTCCGGATGAAAGAACGTCCCATTGCTCGTCATTTCCCTGCTTCTCGTGGTTTCCTTAGAGGCTTCTCAATTCTTAAATTTCCCCTCCTCGACTCCCCTCCTCGAGACTTAGTCCCGCCCACAGGAGATGCGAGCGGAGGACCGAGGAGGGGAACCGAGGAGAGAGGAGGGGAAGCAGCAGACGTTTAAAGAAATGAGAACTCCTCTCCTCTGAGCGGTCATATTAAAGCGACGTCCGTTCATTATTACGTGGCAACAGCTGCATCAGCTGTCAGTGTTTTGTCATAGCGCTGTATTTTATAATCTCTGTTAGATCAGCTGAACATTGTTCCCCCACATATTTACTTTGAATTAATTGAGAGTGCGGTATAATGAGACAATAACAGGCTACAGATGCAGACACACACACACAAATATATGTATATAAATATATACAATTTAAAGTATGAGAGCACTCTCATAATAACGTAACCCAATCAGAGACTGGATATCTCCCCCCCGTTCCCCCCTCTCTCTGGTCGCTGAAATGGGGAATTGAAATTACGGGCCAAAAGTTGTATTTACAAGTATTAAAAGTAAGGACACCAAACCAACTGAGACCTGTCTATCCGCCGCATCTACGCACACACTGTACCACAGACACACCTACACACTGTACCACACACACCTACAGCTCCTAAAGCATATAATCAGGCTACAGCCGTTGTGTATTTTATTCTGTGAAGCACTAAATGGTTTTAGAAAAATATTGACTCTTTGTTTGTAGATATCTACTCAACTAAAGCAAATGAAGAGAGTAGGCCTGTTATACTGAGTGATATACATTCGACACACTGCTCTGCTTTCTGCACGGACCTCACAGCTGTTCTCTCTGGAAATATCACCACGCGATGAAAGCAGTTTCTAAAATAATATCCAGGGGATGCATGCAGAGCTGTCATTGGCTGAGATAAGTCCGGCCGTGCGTCATGCCTCCACCGTTCCCGGAAATGCATCCGCGGAGGAGCCGTGGAGGAACCATCAGTGTATCCTCGGTTATAGCTCCTCCAGAGAGCCTCCTCGATGCTCGATCCTCGGTCCTCGGTGTGCATTTAGAGAAATGAGACGTCCTTCAAAATGGCGAGCTGAAATTCATTTCCGGGTCACTACCGGAGGACCGAGGAGTCGAGGAGGGGAAATTTGAGTATTGAGAAGCCTCTCTTGCGTCTCTCCATGCTTCCCTGGTGCGAGGGACTACACCATAGACTGTATATAGGACTAAACGCAGGGAAACGACGCAAGTGAGGGACGCAAGGATTCCATTTAATCGACCTGAGATGGGCCCTCAATGTGCTGCTGTGATGCTAGTTCAAGCCAAATACTTGGCATCTCATCTTGGGTGCAAGTTCATCAATGTTTGGGGTCAGGCCCTGAGCTGAGGAAACCCTCTGGATTGAGTGAAGGTGTGCGTGCAATATACCGGCGGGCCAGATCTAATAGCAATTATAAATTATCCTGCGGGCCGAAATTAAATCCACCAAGGGCTTGATTTGGCCCCCGGGCCTTGAGTTTGACACATGTGGTGTAGAGTGTTTTTTTCAGTTTTCACAGTTTGGTTCCCAAAAATGTAGTCTCTGTTAACACTTTCTGGAATTGTAATGGTATTTGACTCAAGATGCAGTTTCCTTTTAAGATAAGATAAGAAAATATAAGATAAGATAGAACTCTATTTACTTGAATGGAAATTGTTGAGCAACAGTACAAGACTGGAAAGTGTGCATTATAGAAATATCAACCACAATCTGAAAATGTACACAACAATAATTATAATTTTGTCATTGATTTTTCTCTCTCATCCCTCTTGCAGGAGTGTTTTCAGATACTGACAGCTGTTGTCGTGAACATGACCAGTGCAAACACACCATCCTGTCCTTTCGATCCCAGTTTGGGGTCTTCAACAGCAACATCTTCACCATGTCTCACTGTGACTGCGACAACAAGTAGGGAGTACATGAATGTAGATGACATCCAGTCTATATCATCTGATTTGTCCTCTTTAATGTTATTTAACCCAAAATGTTTCATGCTGCAGGTTTCACAGTTGTCTGATTAATGGGAACGACAGCATATCTGATGTGGTGGGATACACTTTCTTTAACCTGCTGAAGATGCACTGCTTTGAGTTATCACACAGACTCCAGTGTGCTCAGAGAAACTGGTTTGGAATGTAAGTAACGTTTTAATTTATGCATGTAGTGTATGTTTGTGATTTGGATGACCATCTGAATTTTTATTTATGCTACCAGCAATACAGTAGATGTCAATGTTGATTGGTCCACTACTTTTGTCCTGATTGATATGTAACTACGTATATTCACTCAAGTGGTGTACTCATGTGCTATTTTAACTAAATTGTACTTTACTTTAAAGTTGAGTTTTTCCATTGTATGCAACTTTGAACATTCTCTACTACATTTCCGAGACAACTATTTTGATACATTTAGTCAAAGTCAAAGTCAGCTTTATTGTCAAGAATTCTACATGTTGTACATCCAGAAATATCGAAATATCGTTTCTCGCAGTCCTACAGTGTGACATATATATACATCAAACAGAAAAACAAAAAGGGCCTAGATAAACTTGGTATACATTAAATAAAATAAAGTTCCGAGATAACCGGGGTATATTTATCTGGCTGCTGTAGTAACTTTCATATATTTCAAATGATATTACTACAGGTGCAAAGAGACTGCAATGGCTCTCTATGCTGAGGTTCATCCACCCTCCCTGTACGAGTCTACCAATACAACAGAGGTGAACAACACAGACTTCACCATGAACACCACCTCACCCACAGAGCTGCTGGGGAGCAGCATTTCAGACTCCATCGCTGCTGCTCTTTCCACAGTCTCTACGCCTTTACCAAGTTCCACCTCCATCACACCTGTGACCAACGTTACCTCATCCACATCCACATCAGAGGAATCAACACCTGAGAGGATCTATAATCTGCAGAACACTTTACTGACCAAACAACAAACTCCATCTGAGCTGGACATCACAGGTATTTCAGTCATCTCTCCTCTTATCTCCACACTCCCACAGTAACAGAAAGTTGGAGAGATTAGTCATAAAACCTTGAAATAAGTCAGAAATGTAGTACCTTTAGTTCCCTCATTTTGAAATAAATGGATTTTTGAATGTGTGATTGGATAGATGCCTGAAATAAGGTCTGTGGTTATCAAAAGCCTAACATATTTTAAGGTTTTATTTATTCAAGGTTTTATTTCATGGCTTAAATTATGTCAGTAAATACCCAACTTGTTAAGTTCTGAAGCTTTTATGAGTTATAATAAAGGCGGTTCCCAACAAGTGGCCAAATGTCATCACAAAAAAGACAAGTCATGAAATCATGCAAAATATACAATTCATGTTTAGGGATATTCCTGCTGAACACAATATGAAGTTATCATAAATGTCTGTGTGCTACAGAGCTAAATTACTGCATAAATCAGATGAAAGCCCATTGGCTTTTTGTTTGGGGAACAACTGTGATACTAACTTCCAGGTCGGCTGACAACAACCATCAGTGCATGACTCAATGGATCTGAACATAATGTCTAAATCCCACAGAGAAGCAGCTGTCCTGTGCCGTCTACAAGGATCTCGATGAGTGCAGGAATAAGATCCCTCCGCAGCAGGAAAGATACGGCCTCCACAACACAGAGGCCAGGACGATGTACCACTGCAACTGTACCACCAGGTAAATAAAGACATCAAGATATTAATTATACGGAGAATGTAAATTTATTTTGGATAACATTGTTGGTCTCGCAGGGGCATGATCAGCTGGTCAGTCTGACACAGAATGACATTGAGTTGTGTCACAACATGTCTACACATATCGACCTAAACCGCCAGGGTAAATATTTACAGTGCTATTGCGTACATTGTGATAATGGTGCACTCACCCTTATTTCTGTTTGAGAAAAGGCAGACATGGTGTGATGTTTCATCACACAGAACCAGGTCACAAGCAGCATGCACTCATATTCAGAGTCACACGGTTACATAAGGTGTGGCGACTCTCTGAATCCGCACAGATAGGATTTCACAGCCTTGGAAATTATCATAATCTCATGTTTGCACACATGGGCTCTCTGCCCTGCTCTTTTTGCTTTGATGGTCTGAGCATCTGCCACGTGTGTTTTTGGTCTCTGACGTGTTTGTCTGTGCTTTCAGATTATTCCTGACTTTGGCTAAACAGAGACAACTGACCGAAGTGCAGGCTCTTCTGCTGGGACATGTGTCTGAATCCTGCTTCCTGCGACAGGACTGCACTGCAGGCAAACTGTAAGAATACAAACACAGACATAGACATATTGACATAGCCTGTCACTGGCATTAAACACCGCTTTTTATCCATTATGGTATAATTAGGAGTGATGGCATATGAGTTCAAATCTATTACCAAGTAAACATATCAATACAACAATAAAAAAGTATAATACCACTTCAGTAAATACTTCTTTTAAGAAGTTTCTTACAGTAAGTACAAGTAGATAGGTATTATTAGAAGCCAGTCTAATTACTAAAATGTCTCCGGTGACTGATATCTGATTCTAAGAAAAAATATAAATCTGCAAAGTAACTAGTAACTAGAGCTGTCAGACAGATGTAGTGGAGTGAAAAGTGCGATATGACCCTCTGAATATAGTTAAAATTGAAATTTGAAAAGTACAAATACAAATATTCAAGTAAAGTACAAATACTTGCTCCTTTCAACCACTTGTATAATGGTTCCAAACATGGTAAACGTCAAATTAATGGAGATGGGCGGTAAATTCTACATTTGCTTTCCCTTTTTGTGCGTTATCCTTCATTTTTTTCCTCATTTCAAGTGAATATAGTACTTGGTTTAACAGTACAGTGTCTCAAAACTACAATTTATTCTTGTTCTTACAGCTGTGGAGCAGTTCTGGTGAAAGCAGAGCTTCCTGAGAGGAGCAGAGCAGAAATGGAGGTGCAGCACCACCTACAGACTGTCAGGCTGAAGGTGAAGAGGCCCAACGTGAGGAGAACGAGGAGGAAGGACAGAGCAGGCAGGCTTCACAAACTGTGTCTGAGGATGGTCCGGCCCAGACTCAACAGGAACAAGACCCGAAGACTAGGTCAGGACGCACATCAGCCAGCTGTAAGAGGAAGAGAGCTTGCCTGAGAGTAAAAAGTATGGAGAGTCAAAGTGTTCCGAAATACTGAAATACATAAGATGTTATTTAAGGTCATTTTCATTTTATTCCAGCACTTAATTTAATGTTAAGTCTTCTTTCTTCCAAGGTTCCTTTATCCTTCGTTTCAGATGACAGTTTTGGCCTGAAAGACCAGACATTCTTTTTCCACTTAATTTAAGTTAGTTTATGAATCATTCAACATCATTCCAAGGGATAATAATTAAAGGTGGGGTAGGTAATTTTGGAGAAACCAGCTCGAGTGCGCTAGAATAAAAAAAAAAATCTGCCACTTCCTTACAGAGCCCCTCCTCCAACACACATGAACGCGCACATGACCAATAGAGTGGCGAAGTCACGCCCATCTACTTCCGCCCCATGGGACCTTATTTCTGAAAAATTATGTGTTGAAGTCAATGGAGAGAGAAAACATATCTTTCAATCCCGTTTGAATTGTGCCATGAATGATTTTTTAAGATTGACAAACATCATATGTGTAATATGATGTTTGTGAATCTTAAAAAATCATTTCCATGTCAAAAAAGTCACAGTTTGTCTTAAAACTGTTGAAATATAAGACTATGCAAAATACGCAACTAGAAAGACTACAAATCCCAGAGTCGAGTACATTAACGTTACACATTACACTTGTGTTACTCACTGAAACCTTATCTTACGGAACCGACTAACTCCCCTTTTGTGTATGTACAGCTCTCAACATGCCCCAGACTTCTTTTTTTCACCTCTTTTAATACTTTTCACTTCATTCTGAAAGAAAGAGGTGAAATGTGCATAAGTCACGACCATCTTGGTGTTGGTGACGTATGCGAGACCAGAGATGTAGTTTATTCAGCGCTTCACACAAAAAATGTTGTTACTTCACAGTTTTACGACACATTTTAATTGTTTTGACTTGCAAAATTATCTTTTAAATTGACAAACATCATATGTATAATTCGTTGCACAATTCAAACGGAATCAAAAGATAATCTTTCTCTCTCCATTGACCGAAATAAGGTCCCATGGAGGTCCCCCGGAAGGGGAGGGACTTCGCCACTATGAGGGCACGAGATAAGTTAGTGCACAGATGGAAGGCTGACAGGCAGGTAGGCCATCCAGTTATTTTAGCCGGGCTGGCTAAAATGATTGGTCGTGCTTTTTACAGTATTACGGCTTCCAGAGATTACATTTTTTTTATGGATTTTTTGTCAAAGCACTTCAGATATTCATTGGTTGTACTTTTTACAGTATTACGGCTTCCACAGATGAATTGAACATGAACATGAATTTATGAATTTGTTGTCAAAGCACTGAAGATATTCATTGCTATCGGGATGTTAAGAGCATTCCATGGAATATAACAAAAAGTGTATCTCGAGCCGGTTTCTCAAACTTACCTACCCCACCTTTAAGTACAACCCAGTCTCACGGCATTTCGTGTTATAGTCACGAAATTAATCTATTGAATCATGTTCACCAACACGATTTCCCCATTTTTTTTCGTGTCACACAGAACGATTTTAAAAGCTATGTAAATAATAACAAATTAGAAGGAAAAAAAGATTTTAAAAATACAGATTTCAGTATTCTGGGGCTCTGAGCCCCATTTATTTTCCTCGCAGACGGCAAAAAAACTCAAACATTATACAATTTTTAAAATAAAAACAATAATCGTGGCTTGATATTGAGTAAGAAAATGTTTTTATGAACCACACAGCGTCCGGTCTTCCAAGACCCGCCCGGACAAAAAGACGTGGTGCAGGCATGAAACATACTACCAATAGAAATACATTGCTTTTAAAATCAATAGATTAAATTTATTTTTCGTGACTATTACACGAAATCCCGTGAGACTGGTTGTTAAGTATGGAAACCAAAAAGGCTCTCTATGCAAAAACAAAAGAAACATTTATTTGGAATTTGGTTATAAACAAACTACAGAAATATGCTGGGATGTAATGAGAATTGCCTGAAAGAGCTTCAAAAGAGTTTTAAACTAAAACAAAATGGTGAATATGGTAAACATGTTCAGCTATGCATCATTTTGTTAACTTTTTTATTTGTTATCATGTTGACATTTATAGCCTCTAACTTAAAGCACCTAAGTAAAGTCATAGCTAGCATGGCTGTGTAGACTCTGCTATCAAAATGTCTGCCATTAAAATAGTCTATTGAGTCAAATATTGGTGGCACTTTCCTGATTTAAAGGAGGTCGTTGTATTAACCACCCCTTTATGCACCACTAAATCAGTAGAACCACTTTTTAAAGTCATTTGTGTCACTGTTCTTGAGGATTTAGCTCTTAGTGTATATTTGTAAATATGTGTACCGTGTTGCATGAGTTGTAGATAGCTGCATTATGTTATCAGCCCAGCAAATACAATATTCTGTAAATATTTGTACATTAGACACATTGTGAAATAGTTACGTTTAAAGGAATAGTTGGACATTTTGGGATTTCGCCTTCTTGTTTTAAAACAAGAACATATAAAGATGTTTGTTAAATCTGTACAATACTGAACAAACATGTAAAAACTATAAAGTAGGCCTATGGCAGCTAGCTGTTTCCAGTCGTTATGCTAAGCTAAGCTAAACTAAACTCTTAGGCTAAACCTGACTATATGTAGGCCTATGCATCACAGGAAATGAAAAGAGCGGTATCATATCTTTCAAACTACAGTGAACATATCTCCCAAAATGTTTAACTATTTATTTTAAGTTGTAAACATACCATTTGCCCCTTGCCAATTAAATGTAATATGTGTTGATTATTTATTTTTTGTCGGTAGTAGCCTAAGTTAAAGTTAAAAACCATACAACTGTGTTCATTTTTATTCCACAAGAAAAGCAAGAAAATATAAAGATGTTTGTTTAATCTGTATAATACTGAACAAAAGTGTAAAAACTACCCTTGCTGTAAATTCACATTTAGAAATCAACATTAAGACAGAGCTAGCTGTTTCCAGTCGTAATGCTAAACTAAGCTAAACCCACAGCTAAGCCAAATCACAGGAAATTAGGATCATATCTTTCCACCTACAGTAAAAAAGTTAACATATCTCCCAAAAAACTATTTATTTTAAACATTATGTTTTAATTGCCTCCTGCCAATTAAATGTAACATGTGTTTGATTATTTATTGTTTTGTTGGTGTTTGTTCGATCTAGTAAAAGTAAAAACCATAAAAACTGTGTTCAATTTTTATTCCACAAGGAAAGCATCACTTTTAATTTATCCCACATTAACATACCAGCAGTAGCCTATTACAGGCCTGGTGTAATGCATATCTGTCAGGTAACTCAACTCCCCTCTGATGTCATCAAGAGTAATTGAAACCTTGCTGAAGGCTGCAGCCATGGAGCCGACCGGATCCCCGCCTCTCACTGGACAAAACCTCGCTATGAGGAGAAGCTCGGCTGTGGGAACATGGCGAACACACTCCGGATTAACTTTCCCCAGGAAAAAGTTTGTAGGTTCGCTATTTAGCAGGCAAATCTCCCCATAGTATCGAGCAGTAAACGCGCAGCAAAGTGTGGATAAACTACCAAACTGTGGTGTGTTTTGGATGGTGTGTTTTCCTGTCCTGCTTCACTGGGATGAAAGTTTGTCGCTGCCGGATTTAGCCGAGAGCAGGATGGAAAAGCAAAGAACGAAGAAAGAGAAGGTAAAGCTAATGGAAAAACAATGGTGTGTTTTATTTAGTGGTTTCACAAATCCGCTGGTGTGGCTGGCAGAGCATTCCTGCAGGAGACTGGGGGAGAAAGAAAGTTCACAGACTAAACAACAGCTCACATCCCATGATGAAGTGCCAGCCTGCAGGATTTGTTTTGAAACCACTGGCAGGAGTTTACACTCATTGAACCCCTCCCAAAAAACGTAATCTTACCAATTGTTTTCTATATTGATTTATTACTCCATGTGTCTCTCTCAACATATACCATCTCTTAAAATAGTAATACGTCTTAACGTTAGTGGTTGAGGAAGAACTCATATATTTTACGTAGGTATTGTAGGTTGTAACAGCAGTGCAGAAATAGCCTACTTCTAAAACTCCTCCAATAAAACAAGTGACAACAGGACAATGGTGTTGTAATAACAGCATCATGTCCTGAGAGTAAACCCTGAAGTAGTATATTAAAAGTCCCACTACATATTATAAAAATCATATAATGCATCATAGTTGAGTTGAGTAAAAAGTATGCTAAGTATTTTTCTCTGAAATGTTGTGTAGAAGAAGTAAAGTAGACTAAAATTGAAATACTCAGGTTAAGTACAAGTACCTAATTTGTGTATTCAAGTACAATACTTCAGTAAAGGAAGGTAGTTACTTTCACCATCGCTAAATGAGTAGTCTAAAACACCAAAAGCTCAACATTTTACTTAAATACACTACTTGTGTAATTGTACATAGTTACTTTCTACTACTGGTCTTAAGGCAGACACATATTCATAAATAAATATCAACTTATATATATATCCTATCCTCCTTCAGTTATATGTTTATGTACAACTTGCTTCATATACTCTATTTATATATATATATATTACTGTGTATGATTGCAACTAATAACGTGTTGCCTATAATGCCTCTCCTACAAGGATATATACTTATTGATAGATCAAAGTGCTGCGTTCAGGGACACAGCTTCCTCTCCAGAAATGTACTCCTTTTGACCTGGGCTGCGAAAGAAACTTAATAAGATAGGGGAAGTGTGTGTGTGTTTGTTTGTGTACGTGTGTGCGTGTGTTTGTGTGTGTGTGCATTATTTTAGGAAAGGAAACTCATGTTGTGTTCCTTTTATTTTTGCGTGTGTGTGTGTGTGTGTGTGAGCCTTTAATTAGCTGTTACAGGAATATCAATCAACAGACATGTGATGCAACAAATCACATACAGATGAAGCCGGTTGCACACACAAAAGGTCAGAGCATAGTTCGATATTTGATATAGTTCACCATTAAAATCAATTTAAGGACATTATACGACTAAAAGCAATTGCTGTGATTAACTTGTTTCATTTCTGTGGCCATAAAACTAACATTTTCTGGGAATCTTGTAAGGTTCTGTAAGAGAAAAATAAAGCTTTTAATGCTTAACGGCAGCTCTAGAATAATGAACATTTTTATATGAACAAAGGGTCAAATGATTGCAGTGTTGGGTGTTGCACCCATGGCTAATTATCACCCCATTCTGCTTTATTGCGTGTTTCAGCTCATTGCATTGGGCTTTACGGCCAGAAATGTTCCTTTACTTTACTATTTTGGTTCCTTTCATCAGCGTTGTTTTTGACCGCAGCAGTTTTTACAGAAAAAGCCACTGTACGCTACCTGCTACTAGCTAGTGAAGATAGTGGAGCATTTACCACTTAAAGAGCATATATGTCCCTCAGGAGGTTGTTGGGACCAAAAATGGAGCTAAAGTGGGCTTTCATGATTCGAAATTAATTCTGATCCTGCTGAATTTATGGTCCATGTTTAAGAATTGGAAAAAACCCACAATGGAAGGTGGAGTGAAAACCAGAAAATTATAGAAATGATATCACTTGGAGATAAGCGCACATTTTCAGACTGTCTCTCCAAGAAGACTTTCATACAGTAGTGTTTCCCTTATTAGTTGTTCAAAGAAAAGTGACAGTAATAGTTGTGTAAAGAATTAAAATACAGACAACCGGCAAATGTCACCATTAATCACACAGTATATGCCAGAAAGTTGTAGTTAGGAAGTAACGGATATGATAATGCTTATCAAATGTTGGCAAGCTATCCGTAGAGGTTCTCTCTAATAGGTGTCTCCAGGACTGCATTTTGCCATGGTGACACACACACAGAGTCACAAGGCGAAAACTATACCAGCGTCTGGATATTTATTAAGACCCCTGATATATTTTTCAAACTTTTATCAGGTAAATCTGTACACTCTCATTATAAAACTCTCGCTCTGTTTTACTCATCCGTACAAATACATCCTCTGCACGTACAAACAAACATTTGAACAGTTGGTACAGGTGCACACAACACAACACAACACAACACAAGTGTGGTCAGACTAAAGTTTAAAGAACATTGTAACTCCTCTGTATTTAACTCCTGCTTAGTTACACAAACTGTGTGATTGCAAAAGTCCATCTTAGGCATTTCTCTTTTTGCACTCTATTAACTGTGTTCTAGTTAAAGAGTAATACGCTTGGAGATTTAAGTCCTAATTCCACACACGTGATTAACGTGGGTTTCTTTGTTTATTTCAGCAAACAGCGCCTTGGTAACATGTTTCACAAGCTCTGTTTCATATCGCATGTGTCATATTTGAACGAGTGTTACATAACAACATTACCTATTCATTAAACGTGATGTCATGCTGCAGAGAGCAGCTGAGAAATGGGCTTTCCGATTACTGAACTCTGGAAATCTGCTTAGAAAGTTTAGCATTACTGTGTCACAGTTCTCCTCAGGACCTAAGCTGAAGACACTGAGGTCATGTGCATAATATTGTTCTCTAAACTTTTTTAGTAAGGCTTCAGTATTTTGACTTCTCGTAGTGTGGAGAGGGCTTCGAAACAGCATTTGTTTATTGCATTGTCCTTTATTTCAACATGTCTTGTTGAGATTAAAATCAGTTTTTCAAGAGAGATTTTCAAGAAAACATTGTTAGAGCAACAAATACAAACAACATAAGATAACTGTTATATGCTAGAAAGTTGGGCTGGACAATATCTGTAACATATTGATATGTGAAATCTAGATATTGTCTTAGATTTTGGATAGCTTCATATTGTTAAAAGTGTTGTCTTTTCCTGGTTATTACGGCTAATACAGTAAATGAATGTTGTTTTCTGCACTTCTCACACTGTTCATGTTTTATTATTTGCTAACTTTATTTATCAAATTGTAATACATGATTTAAAGTGGACCTATTATGCTATATTGGACAAATATATTGTAGGGCCTTACCTATCCAAAACATGTCTGGAACGTTTTTTGCTTAAAATACCAAACAGATCACCCATTGTAGCCATCCCTCATACTGCTCATACCCCTCTTTTGCAGCCCTGTTAGAGAAATGCAGTTTTTGGGTGAGGAGGCGGAGCTAATGCCTGATCAGAATTCTACCGGAGATAAAGTTAAATTCTGCTGTGATAAAATGCCATCCTGTTCTAAACCACGTCAAGGATTATTTCTGAAACAGTATGGAGCTCAAATGCTTTTTCTCTTGCAGGTTTATCACAAGGTGAGTTCCGTTGTTTATTTCCTGCTTTTTAAACACATGTGCTCTACAGTACAGGTTAGCTCTGAGTGTTAGCGAGGCTTGCTAATGTAAACAAAGACGAGATTACGTCCAAAACACGTCAGGCATTGTTTCTGATAGCAACTTTCTGTGGGTCCGCTGCCGATTTGACGTAATCGGCAGCACATCTGTATCCGCTCGTTGTTCACCCGTTTTTAAAAGATTTGGGTACGGAGGAGGAAAAGAGAAAGGGTTTTATTTTCTGACGCTGTGTGAGTTCCCCGACACACCGGGGACACATTTATGTATAAAAGACATAAAAAAGTGCATTTTGCATGATCGGTCCCCTTTTAAATAGTGCAAATATTTTGTGAAAGCATGAATAGTCAGAGTGTTTCTGCTTTTTGCTGGATTTTAAGGGCTTTGATTTTGACCTCAGCATTTCTAAAATCCTGTACTCTTAATTTAAATGTCAGGATTTCATCAGTTCACTATGAACCAGAGCTCAGAGGACCGGGTACAGTCAAGACTTAAATCTTGCTTTTTACTTTCTGGCCCTTGATTGTTTCCAAGTTAATCACATCGCCATCTGTCAGTGGAACACTTAATTAGAATTGCCATCAACTAAACAGTGAGTAGAGAAGTTGTTCAGGTCTTAAGGCCCTGACACACCAACCCGATTTTGGGAGTCAGAGGCTGTCGGGCATTCGCGGCGCCGTAGTCAGGTTGGTGTGTCCCGCACCGTCGACCGTGACACGCCTTATTTGGACTGCCAAACCCGATGCATGGCCGATTCAACATGTTGAATCGGCCATGCATCGGGTCTGGCAGTCGGACCAAATAATCACTCTGTTTGGCTGTTCAGCTAGCAAATCAGTGCATGAGAAGCGAAGCGGAAGTGAGGGACGTAAACAAACGATTTAAGAAGGCACACACAGACTGCTATTCATTTTCATCTCATCATGGCGATCTGGAATGATGCAAACGAAGACCTGCTCATCACCTTGATCCAGGAGAGGCCAGCTCTGTATGATATTACGGAGAAAAGATACTCTTCTTCTTCTCTGTCTTCCGGTTGTTGCCTCTTCATGATGAATACACACTACCGCCGCCTGCTGGTAAGGAGAGTTATTGCCACTCACGCACTGAAGTCGGTGCGGTGTGTTCCCGTGCGACACATGGCCAAAACGCAGGAGAACACGGCCAGGCAACAGCCGACTTCAGCGTCGGCTAGTCCTCTGGTGACTGCTTGGTGTGTCAGGGCCTTTAGGCCCGGCCACACGAGGACGAAAACGGCTAAACGCATAGGATTAACGCAATCGCAAAAAAGCTTCCGTCCACACGCAATATTCACCGGATAGTGTCTGTCCACACGCAGACCCGGCGCCAGAACAAATCTAAAGGGAGGGCCTATAATTTTCATGGGAGGGCCTACAAAACCGTCACATGCTGCGTTGCGTGCCTGCGGCACAATATATATCAAACAGCGAGGCCAACAGCATTGCGTAAAGACGCACACTTATCGCAAATACATACACAAATAAAGGGCAACATAGAAACCACTTTTGAAACATTGTGTGCGTGGCAGCACAGACACTGGTAAATCACGAGCAAGGCACACTGGTTAAGGATGGCAGCTTCCTTATCGTTTCACTCGGAGAGAAATAGTAGAGACGGAGACGATGAACTGTTTAGCCCGCCTTGGGCATGGTTTATTTTCCTATGCACTGCAGGTGCATCTTTTCGCTCAGCCGAGCTAACTTAGAACAACAACACATATATATCTGAACTGAATGTGCATCAGGTGAACACACCCTCATTTACATATGACGAAAGCCTGCGTCCTTAAGTAGCACATAACACTTCAGTGCCTCACAGTGGTACAATAATAACATGACATCCCTTTGTGAGCTTGAGTACAGAATAGACATAGGCTAATATATATATATATATATATATATATATATATAACAACAACAACAACTGAGGACATATGCACATTTCCCTTAACACACACATTTGAAATAAAAATATAACAGCAACAGCTTTGCTTGGGCCACCGTTGACCGGAGCAGCAAACATAATAATACAGAGGGAGCGATGCGACACCACATTATGCAGTGCGTAATGTGGCGCAGTAAGCACTGACATATTGACATGCAAACATTACTTACTACTTTATGCTAATACAGCTGGAGACGCCGTTTGCCTGAAGAATGGAATCGCCTCAGCAAAGTGTCCTTCCACTCATCCCTGCATTTCCTGGTCAAGTCCTTTTCAAACCCGAGTTGAATAAGGTGAGCTTTCCGCTGGTGCAGCATGCTCCGTCGGTGGTCACTGAAAATGTTTTTCAGGGCTGAAAACGAGTTCTCACAGGTAGCAGTGGAGGCCCCGAAAGTTAAGGCCGACTTAAATGCCCCTATGACACTTGGCATGGCTTCCAGGGTCTTGTGGAAGGTGGTGAGGAGTGTTTTAATGGTCCATTTTCCATCATCTGGGGGCGTAGAGCCTTCCATTTGTGCGCGAAGAAACTGTCGGGCCACAACAAACTCGGCTTCTACAAGTTTAGTGCTGGTCAACTCCAACAGGGGCAATACTTTGTCTGTGTTCAAAAATAAATCACTCTCAGGATCAAGTGAAGCCATTGATTCCATCAGTGTGCTGTTGCGCTCTCCAAAGCGTCGTGCCATCTCTCCACACACTGCGTCAATGCAGCTGTAAAACAGTCTCCTACTTTCTGTTACTGTTTCGTCCTGGTCAAGCCGTGCTCCAGTAGATTGCTCTACAACGTAATCTTGTAGAGTTGTGTTTTTTGTTGTGCGTCTCTTCTTACTTTGGGGCGGATCAGTTGTGTCCTCTGCTGCTCCACACTTATCCCATAGCGCACCAAACTCGGTTTCTGTGCGCAGGCCCGCAACACACTCCGTGGCTGAGTTCACCAGTTGGACAGCTGTCAGGAGATCCATGTCTTTCGATTGTAGCATTCTTTTAGGTGGTTCAAGAAGCATCAAAATCTTGTTGATGAGAAGCGCAATGAATCTGAAGTCCAGCTTTGAGATGACACTCAGCAGTCCCACAGCTTCCACTCTCAGGTCAGCTGGGAAGGAGCGTGCACGTTGAACTTCCGTCAACAGCTGGGAAATTCCCCCATGTGATTTCTGTATCACCTGCACTGTGGCCAAATGACCGGTCCAGCGTTGGTCAAGCAGACGTTTTAGTGTTTCCCCTTGATAACGAACCGCGACTGTGGGTTTTCGGATGAATTTGTACAAGAGGTTACACGCATTAAAAAAATCTGTGATGGGCTGTTCTGCAGACATTGCCTGCACTACCACTAAATGGAGCTGATGATTGAAGCAGTGCACGTATGGGATTTCCCTCTTCAATGTATCCTGAAGGAGTCTCTGTACTCCACCATGTTTTCCCGACATCAGGGAGGCCCCGTCATACACTTGGCTCAGTATTTTGTCTGTGCTCAGTCCAGCCTTGGTCAGTTCGGAAATAACCGTTTGGGTTAGAGTGTTGGCATCCCCTCTGTCTGCAGTGGCTATGGTCAAAAGCCGCTCTTTTATCTCACAGTTTGCATCGATAAACCGAAGAACAATGGAAATATTCTCCTGCCCGGTGGGATCCCTGGTTCCGTCGACTTTAATAGAATACACTGCATCCCCCATCTCTTCGACAATATGCTCAGTCACTAAGGTGCTCATTATTTCTATTATGGCATGTCGTGAGAGGTGTATGTTGCTGTGTGGGGAATGCTTTCCATTATTTTGGCCAACTCTGCATCTTTGTGCAGCGTATACTCAAACAGCGATAGGAAGAGCCCACTGCCTGACTCGGACATGCTGTGGAGTGCATCGTGGTCACCTCTGAGAGGGAGTTGTTTGACAGCTAAAAAAGCTATCATATCAACGACAGCTGACACGTAATAACGGTTCCGTGCCAGCTGATCTGTGTGCACCAAAGTACTAATTTCCTTATTTGTTTCCTCGCGTATCTGTCTCTCTCTCCACAAACTCTCACATGAAATGTGTTCTTTTGATGCGGCATGCCTTAGCAGTCCTTTATCAGTCTGTAATGCGTGTTTCCAGTCGCAAAAACCTTTGACAGTAAAAGCCGCATCAGATGAAGACGTAGGCCTATTCACTTTAAACTGTCTACAGGGGAAACAAAAGGCTGCGTCTGCTTTTAACGAATATTCAAGCCATGGTCTGTTGTTGTACCATGCAGTGGCAAAAGTGTGCTTCTTCCCTGAAAACAATCTCTCTGGATAACGATCCAGTTTCACCTGGCTGGGTTTATTAACCCCAAGATCATCTGGGGCTGTTGGTCTTTGAGCGGTTGCCAATAGTACCTGTTGATGTGCTGCGAGGTAGCGTCTGTAGTGGAGGCACCGGCACGGAGCAGGAGGAGGAGGATGCTGCCGCTGCTGCTGCTGGCGGGTGTGGTACAGGGTGTGGCAACGCAGGTGGTGATGGTAGGGGCACAAGGAGCTGTGCCTCGGAGGACAGCGTTGGTGGTGGCCGCCTTGATGAGTCAAGGATTGGGCTCGCTAACTCAGCCCCGGGGTTTGCCGAGGTCAAGCTTGTGAGATTAAGGCGTGCTGCTGCAACGGCAGGTGCAGGTCGCCAGCAGCACCATCGGCTGCAGTTATTTCATCGCTATTTCGTTTGAATACATTCTTAGATCTTTTAAGCCAATTTCTGATGTCCATTTTGTAATTCAAACAGAAATGGGAGTCTACAGAATGCACAATAAACAATAAACAAATCCAGAATTGGCGGCAGAGTTTGACGCTGTGATTGGTCTAAATGTGGACGAATCACAAATCACAACAGACACATGAATTTATTTGACGTAGCCTGCGATTTTTTTTGTAGTTACTATCTGACATCACATACATCGTAGCATAAAAGTTCACAGTTTATTTATAATTTAAAAAATTTAAAATAAAAATGTTTTAAAAAAAATTAAATGTTATAAATAATTTTTAAAAACGTGTTTATTGGGGGAGGGCAGGAATGTCAAATGGGAGGGCCAGGCAGAGTTTTTCACCAGTCAACGTGTATTAAAGTTTAAATCTTCCGGTCAAAGTGCCGGTCAAAGGTCTTCTTTGTTATTTATTGAGCTTTAAAACAAATGAATAACGACTCTATATAATATAATAATAAAATACACGGAGCCTCTCTTTTTCCTCCCTCTCTTCGGACAGCGTCAGTGTCTGTCTCATGCAGCAGCTGATCCAGTAATGAGTGACCCGGCCGACAGTAAAAATAAACATATTTATAACTAGTTTAGGGAGTTTGAGAGGTAATTAAAATAGCTAAGGGTGATGATCTGACTTGAAGTGTGTGTTTTGCTGCAGCGGGAGGAGCTGCAGGTGAGCAGTGCTGCGTGTCTCCGTCCTGTCAGATTAGACTTCACTCGCGTTTATGTCCATATCGAGAGAAAGATAAATAATCTGAATTCAGTGTGCAGTTTACTTTGACGCGGGGGTGAGCAGCAGAGGTGGGGAGAGGCGGGGCTATTGCCTCATCATTATCAGAAAATGATCGTATAGGGCGTACACACGGAGCCGTTGGACCCCCCCAGAGCGTTGCGTATGCCGTTCTATCCACCTTGAGACCCGTTATCGTTTCCTCAGTCGTTTAGTGCCGTATTCTGTCGTCCTCGTGTGGCCGAATGGTCTATATGACACTAAACAGTAACGCAAACGACCGTTTTCGTCCTCTTGTGTGGCCGGGGCCTTAGAGTGCTCAGGACCTCAATAAATTAATCTTTCTCTTACAGGATAAAAGATTTGCTGAGCCAAACTGGAGAACTATGATGCCAAGTGTGATGTTTGCTCCAGAAAACTCATTCATACAGAGCACTGATGTAGGGAACAGTTAATAACATTAGTATATAAAACAAATACACATCCTATCTTCATCCTGCAAAAAAGAGCCATACGAGTTATACATAAAACTACGTACAGAGAACCAACAAATAAATTGTTCATCAAACTAAAAACACTAAAACTACAAGACCTGGTTCAAATTATGTTCAAAGCCGCAAATCAACAATTACCTCATAATATCCAGGGACTTTTCACACGGAGAGAAAGCAGGCACATGTTGAGAGGAAACTGCATTTTCAAAAAACCACCCGTACGAACAAATGCCCAACTTCATTGCATCTCATCAAAAGGTGTTAGTCTGTGGAATAACTGTAATGATGCACTGAAATATTGTACAAGTCTATCTAAACTGACAGTATTATTTAGGAGCCAAATCATTAATGGTTATGAACAGGACCTGTAAAATCCTATTTGTTGTTATTTCTTGTAATTGTAAAAGTTATTTCTTTCTGATTGTTTTGTAAAAAAACAAATTAACAAGACAAACATGTCGCTGATGACGATGACCTAATGTTTTATTTATAAGAAAAATATATGTTAGAGGGTGTAGGACCAGAAAAGTTTTTTAAAGCTTCTTCTTGCCCCTGTTGAACATGACAGAGACTATCTGAGATTTTTTTTTATTTTGTTGTTGTTGTTATTATTATTTTTTTTGTACTTTGTTATAATTATTAATTTGAGTGAGAAAAAAAAGAGAATATATATATATTATTGTTGTATGTTTTTGTTTCTGACATGTTCAATAAACTGACAAAAAAAAAAACAGTATCTCCAAACTATGTATTGCCTGTCCTTGGCTGTTGCTCTGAGCCATGGATGATGCTTTTGCAAGTTTTAGGAATCCCTCCAGTCTGCATATTTTAGGAGTGTGTGTGTGTGTGTGTGTGTGTGTGTGTGTGTGTGAGGGGAATAGAGAGAGAGATAATGAAGGCCTTGGTGTAAGCTCTGGTGAAAGGACAAATTTGGAAACAACAGATCAGGGAGGGAGGCAGCGTCTCGAGATCAAACCTCAGTGAGCACATTTAAAACAAAGTTTGAATGAGAAGAACAGAAGCCTCCTCGTTCTGTCTGAGCCTCCGTCTGACTTCCCTCCTTTTTCGTCTCTGAGGAATTTAAGCCGTTACCACCGAGTAGAAACAAAAAAGTGCATGCAGCTGTTTGGCGTCCCATCTGCCAGAAAGTACATTATATCATGCTAATGAAGCTGCAGCAGTTTTGGTGTCATACTGCGTTTCTATGACTTATGTAACCGCAGCGAAAGGCATTTTTTCATGTTGTGTTTCTAAACTTATTTTTGTTTCTACAACACTGAGCAAAAAGCCTTTCTCATTAGTCAGTCTTTATATCGGCCTCTAAACCAGTGTGATCAGACTGATACCGGCAGGTGCTTGTTATTTGTTGTCCTGCAAATACACTGATATTAATATAACTGCTATGATCTAATATCAGCCTAATTCATAATACTATTTATTTATTGGTAATCACTACAGACCCTGCTGAAGAACATTCACCTATATATAAACCACTTACTGTTTTATTGTTGGTCTTTTTGTTGTAAATAGACAAATTAGAGGTTTTAAATTATGGAATAATATACAGCTTATTTTCTTTATTAAAGGACTTATTGTGTATGGAAAGTGCAATTTTAAATAAATAAATAAAAGGTCAAAATTAATAGTAATCAAAACTGCGGTTGCACATGTGCGTGCAGTGATGAGCGTGCCCTCGCGTCCGTGCGCCTGTCGGGGAGGCTTAGGGTTCCAAGAGGATTATTTGTAGAGCAGGTTCACCCGGATATGTGTGCAAAATTTCAGGTCATTCGGAGTTACGGTGCGATTTTGTAATTTATTCCGAAATGGGATTTTGATAGGTGGCGCTAGTGAGCAGGTTGGAATATTTAACCCATTGACTCCAGAATATTGAATTTTTCACCGGTCCTGGCGTCCGTGCAAAATTATACAACTTTTGAAGCATCCTAAAGACCTCAAAAACAGGAAACGCCAGCAGAAAAATAATAATACCACCAATAACAGTAGGTTTCCTCGCACTTCGTGCTAGGACGCCGTCGGGTCCTAGCACATCCTGCTCGGGCCCTAATAATACCACCAATAACAATAGGTTTCCTCGCACTTCGTGCTAGGACGCCGTCGGGTCCTAGCGCTCAGTGCTCGGACCCTAAAAATGCCTGTCACAGCTTCCCAAAGTCCAAAGTGAAGGACTCAAATGTCATGTTATATCTAACCAAGAGTCCAAGGACCAAGCTTTCCCTTTTACAGTGATACAACTGCAGGGAAAAGCAGCAAATCTCCAAGTTCGAAAAGCTGGAATCATCGAATATTAAGAATTTTACATTTATTTAATTGTGACAATAGTTTCTGCTGGTTGTCTATCTAATGGGATAATTGTGAAAATTAACCAATGTCTTCTCTCCTTGTCCTTCCCCCTTCCCCTTCTCCCAGTTCTCTCTGTTTGGTTCTCGCTCCACCAGCAGGACCACCAACCCTCCCTCTTCCTCCTCCTCCTCTTCCTCTCCTGTCATTCCTTCAGCCTCGCCGGTGAAAAGAGACCGACTGCCCGTCCCCCTCGTTCCTCCTATTTCTCCTGGCCTCAGTAAAGCAGAGTTCCTGGACCGTGTGCGGCGCAGTAACCAGGCCTGCCAGCAGGGAGAATATGCTCTGGCTGTGCAGCTCTACAGCGAGGCCCTCACCGCGGACCCCCAGAACTGCATCCTGTTCAGCAACCGCTCCGCTGCCTACCTCAGACTGGGAGAGTACAGCACCGCTCTGGATGACGCCATCAAAGCTCGTCTTATCAACCCCAAATGGCCAAAGGTAAGAGGTTCAACACCTCACTGTCAATCACACTCCTCTAATGATGAAGATACTGTGTAAAGGGTTAAAGGGGCCCTATTATGCTTCTTGGGGTTTTGGTGCATGTAAATGGTCTGCTAAGGCTAAAATCCTAAAGTTCCCTCCAAAGGGAGTATCTCTCCCCCCCCGACTGAAACACCTCCATTGGTCTCTCTTTCTTCTAGAACAGAGTGACATCACGACGAAACACTCACACGTTTGTTGGCTAGCGACATGTCACAGTAGAAGCACAACATTTGAACAGAGATGTGCATAATATACAGAGGAATATGAATTTACAGTATGTAATATATATATATATGATTTATGTAAGTAACTGTAGAGTGATTGTATCCATTAAGAGGATGATTATATGGATGTTTAACGAGTGCATGGATGAGCCTGCCTCTTAAAACCATCTCAGTATTGGTATTTTAATGCATTTATATTGAGCAGTGGATACAGCTAATTATAAACTCTTCAGATCAATATGTTATCCTCTTTGGAAACTCAGTAGTTCATGCACAAGGCAACACAAACATATCTTAGAGCACCTGCCACTAGATATAATCTCTGCTTTTCTCCTGTGTTTGGCTAAGTTTGTACCTGACAGACTTTAATTGGCTTCACGGGGAAAATGCAAAACCGTATTTCCCGTCCTTCTCTCCCTGATCCTGTCACACTGCTTGTAGTTTTATTTTATTGTCACCAATGGACAGCAGCTGAAAACAAGCCTCTTATTTAGATGCATCGGTCCACATGTTGCGCTTGTGCTGAATAGTCTTTCTGTTTGTTTGACAAGTGTGTTTGAAAGGGACAGCACGCACATGTATAACTCAGCATAATGAGATGTCCTATACTGTATGCTGGCATTAGCAGATCCAGTCTGGTGACAGTGATGATGATGGAGATCTCAACAAGTAGACAGATGTGTATGATGTTGCTGATGTTGGTGCTTTCTGTAGCTGTACATCAGAAGAGGAAGGAAAATAAAAGGTTCGGAGGCTGGGTTGGACAATATAAAGAAATATACTGAGGGATAATAGTTGTTCATGTATATTTGCCACAATATGCTTACTTTGTTTACATCATTACCAACCTTCTTTTTCAAAAACTCCATGAATCTCCCCCAGATATTTTCAAAAACTTCCAGCTGTCCTATAGTCACAATATGCTCACTAATATAGAACTGCACTTGTTCATTTGGCGGAGGCTGTGGCACAAATAGAATGACATGTTAAGTGGCATGTTCATCATAAGGTCACTATCATCTGTTTCATATGCAAATAAGAGACAGTTGGATTGGGTCATAAGCTATATGAAAATGATTGTCCCAGTAAAAGCTGTACTGCCAAAATTGTTGGTATGCAATTTCCACATCTGGGCCAATTTTAGGGCACACACAGATCATCTGGCCGGCTGTCAGCCGACGCTGGCCTAGAACGGACTATCTGGGTGGTAGCTATGTTTAACTTTGGGAAGCTTGTGCTACATTACATCTGCATTATGCATTACTCTTGTACAATGTTTATATACTGTACCTCACTTGACTCATTCCATCAATATATTTAACAGGAAAATATTATACTTTTCTCTCCACTGTATTTATTTTAAGTACTTTGCAATACAGTTAAACAAACAATGTGTAATGTTTTCCCCCTAGGTTCTAAAGGAAAAACATAACATTTAAATTGTGAGGTCTTGAAGTAGCATTGGATCATTCTTTAGGTTAAGAAATCATTATTTATCTGATTCTGTTTGTCATCTTCTAACTTCATTTACTTAATATCTGGACGTCTGAGTACTATTCAACCACTGTCAACGAGGACGCTTGATTTAGCCAAGAGCAAACATGATATATGTTAATATTAAATTACATATTTATTGATATATCCCCTAAAGTTGTGACATCACATGAACTGCTTTCACATATTTGAATTCCATTTATGTGTGCAAGATAATTATTATAAATAAATGTGCAGTGCAACACATTTGCAGCACATTTACAAAAGAAATGAAGGGCTGGAAACTACATCAAGTACTAAACTGGAAGTGGCTCTTTCCATGCAACACAGAGAGGAAGAGAAGGATGGTGAGGAGGGCTGGGGGTATTTTAAAGCCATTCAGAAGGAGGGTAAGCAGGCAGGAGACTGTGTTTGCCAGGGCCACCTCTGTCTGGACGACTGGGGCCGGGCCAGCTTCAACTTCCTTTCTCTGTGCGAGAGAATGGACGGAAGTGGTGTGTGTGTGTGTGTGTGTGTGTGTGTGTGTGTGTGTGTGTGTGTGTGTGTGTGTGTGTGTGTGTGTGTGTGTGTGTGTGTGTGTGTGTGTGTGTGTGTGTGTGTGTGTGTGTGTGTGTGTGTGTGTGTGTGTGTGTGGTGTGTGTGTGTGTGTGTGTGTGTGTGTGTGTGTGTGTGTGTGTGTGTGTGTGTGTGTGTGTGTGTGTGTGTGTGTGTGTGTGTGTGTGTGTGTGTGTGTGTGTGTGTGTGTGTGTGTGTGTGTGTGTGTGTGTGTGTGTGTGTGTGTGTGTGTGTGTGTGTGTGTGTGTGTGTGTGTGTGTGTGTGTGTGTGTGTGAGAGAGAGAGAGAGAGCTCTGCACGGCTGTTATTTTGTTTTCTGAATCCTGGCGAGGCCTTGGCCTTAGTTTGGCACTTAAAGACAATAACAGAGGCAGCATTCCTGTGTGTGTGTGTGTGTGTGTGTGTGTGTGTGTGTGTGTGTGTGTGTGTGTGTGTGGCTTGCATAGTGGCGGTGTCATAGCAGTGGGCTTGCTGCTGCATTCGCTGTGGGTCAAATGCAAGGTCAAGACTAATGAAGTACCAATAAGAGAGTCTTTCTGAAAGGAGAGTTTACTTCTGCTTGAATTCTCTCTTTCTGCTCTTCCCTCGGTCGGCTTTGCTCTCTTCTCTTTTCTTTTACTCTCTTCTGCTTGCCTCCCACAGAAGGTCCCACTGCTGCCCCTGTCGACTTTTCTGTTGGCACAACAGGCTCAAACACACACTCGCTGTATGAAACACACACAGAGAAGGGCGACTCGGTCATGGGAACAGAGGGGAGTAGCTGGTCAAAAAGTTGCGAATGTTTGGTGCTTATCTGAATAACAACACGGTACAGAATAACAAAAAGTGTTTGCATCTTAATGTTGTTTCCGTCGTTTTGTGCGGCTTTATCTTTTTTGTTGGTGCATTCAATGCAAAGCTTTGAGAAAGCCTTTTGTTTCTTTGTCATTCAAATGAAGTCACATCACAGAAAATGCTGCAGGAGCGAAAGCCTTTCTTTTGACTCGCTGGAGTGTTTTTCTCCCACAGACCCGACTGTTTTGTTTTTCTGTTACCCGCACACTCGCTCTACGTGTTTTGTGAAGGTGTTATACTTTCAAAGAGGCTGTTATCCACATTCAGGTGCAATTATTAAGATCCGTAAGCTCAAAGCAGTCTGGGAAACGTTTTCCGTTTGCATTTGATGACGTCTGTTTGGCCCAGAAAAGAGGAAGGCGGTCAGCGGCTGATGGCTGCACCTCTGATCTGTTTCAAGATCACAAAGTTAGGAGCGTTCCTGACTAAACAACCTCAGGACTTATACCTGCAATAACTTGTTCTCTGGGTCATCAGAAACAAGGGTGAACATTGACTTATGATCACCTTTTAAATTGATCTGTTGACCTCGTTCAGTGTTTCCCACATCATTTGATTCTATCTGTGGGGGCACCGCACCGCACCAGCCACCAACCCCCCCCGGAAAGAAAAGCCAAAGGCCCCTTAACCTATTCGGGTGGCCCATGCATCCACCCCCCCCTCAAATAAGAAAATACATGTGAGTTCATGGCTACTGTAGACAACGTTCTTGTTGCTCTGTGTTGCGTTGTTAATGAGTGAACACACCAGAGTTGAGGATCTGTGGGGTTTATTCTCCCAAAAATATAATTTACAATTTAGGCATTTAGCAGACGCCTTATTCCAAAGCGACTTACAACGACCAATTACAGGGACATTCTCCCTGGAGTAACTGAGGGCTAAGTGCCTTACTCAAGGGCACACTAGTGGTGGTGTTCCAGGCGGGATTTGAACTCGTAATCTTCCGATCATCAGCCCCCCTCACTCTCCATTAGTGAGATCCATTTGTGGCGGACGATATTTAATTGTGGCGGCCCGCCACAAATAAATCAATGTCAGGGAAACACTGTTGTTAGCAAACAGTTGCTCATGGTTGAACTCACTGTATACATCTAGCCATGTATATAGTTGTAAACAATGAATACAACAAATAATTATTGACGCTTGTGATAATAGATTGATTGTTTTAGTCATGACATTTGAACATTGTCTATTCTTTGTATATTGAATCTCGATAAAAAATAATATTTTCACAATTTCCTGACCTATATTACAGATCATTACTTAATAGATCGAACCAGAACATCATATACAATTAAATGTCAAGTAAAGTATCTTACTCTTGATAATCAGAGCTTTCATTGCAACTACTTCCAGAAACAATAGTCCCTAATAATAACAAATATATTATGCTGATAATTCACATCAAAAGGGACACTAATACACGTGCATACACAACTCTCATTCACCCCAATACAGTGGAGAAGAAGCTAAAACACAGGGCGAGTTAAACCAAAACTATTGTCTAATTTAGAAGTAAGTGAATAAATATATTATTATCAGCTTGTTGGACTGACCCTTTATACACAGTAGGTGTTATTTAGGGTTAACATCCTAAATATTCAGCTGTGGGACGAAGTGTAGCTGGAATCAGTGCAGATGATCAGTTAACGGCTCTGGGCTCTGAAGTGGGAGCCAACCAGATGGCAGCCAGCTACGCCTGTTTACCCAGAAGGCCTCGGAGACGGCTCAGGCTTCCCCTGTCATTAAGAAACTACTCTTCAACCACACGCTGCAAAAAATATTACCGACATATGTGCAGAGGAACTCAGAGTCCCGTGTCTTTAAGTATGACCCTGGACCTAAAATGACCTGTTGAGGAGGGCTCCCCACATGACAGAGTTAAGCACTATATCTGATCTAAGAGAAGATTCAATTTCCCATGTTTGGGATCCTCCCCGATCGGACAACAAGTACGATCCCATGAATTGACCCTGTGTTGATGGGATGGTAATGTTCTCTGTTGTGTTCGTGCTGCATCCGAAATTGTGCCATAGAGAACTCTGGGTCAGAAGGGTAATCCAGGACTTACTGCAGAGCATGTGAGGAGAGGGAATAAGACTCCAGCAGGGAGACATTTCACTTCCATCGCTCCACTTAAAATACTGTTTCGACTCACTGCGACACATTTCCATCCAGAGGAATGGAAATAACTGTTTGACATGGCGCATGTGCAACCATTAGGTCGAATGTTTTATTATGTGAGCAGATGTTGCAAAGAGTCACAGCTTAAACAAGTAGTGCGTCAATAAATAGGACATTACAGCATGCATGGTGGATTTACAAAATAAATAAATAACACAACTCTTAACAACCCCTTTAGGAAACAACGTATATGCACACAACAAAAAAACACACACTAAAGGTAACTTATTATTTTCATAACTGTGATAAACTCTGATAAACTATTTTATTATACTATTTTTGTATGAGGGATAATGTGAAAAAACAAAAAGCATGTTTTGACATTAATTTACTTACCTCTGACTATAACCACACAATTTAGACACAGCCTCTATCTATGCTTTGGGATAAATCTAACTAACCGGACTTTCGGTTTATTTTTGTTGATGCTATTAGAACATTTCCTTTATTTTTGGGGCTGTAACTTTTCACAATTTCCAGGATACAGTTATAATACTAACCAAGTTACAAGACAATGTTTTAATTAGACTGAACATTTCTGTGGATTTTGGCTTCCTGGAAGGGAATGCCAAGAATTTAAACCAAAGTAAACATCCATTCATTATTCACGTGCCATTGGAAACCACATATACTGCGTGTGTGTGTATGTGTATATGTATATATATATATATATATATATATATAATTGTGTGTTTGTATGTAGACATATAGCAGCTGACGTGCTGTGCAATAACTTAAATGTATCGCAGCAATTAGTTGGAGTTAAAGGTTTTAATTGGGTTTCAGAAGTTACAAGCCGTTCAACAAAAATAAAACACTAAGCAGGGATCAGGCTTCAAAATGGATTGCATTCTAATAAAAATAATGGATGTCAATAACAGGATAAATAACACAATAACACCACTTAATAAGTGGAGTGAATAAATGCATTTGAATCTGTCCTTTACTGACTTAAATTTGACTGATTGTGTTAGTGTCTTTTATAAATTATAATACATTGGATAATATATGTAATGTCTGCAGGTCCGATAAATCAGTGAGTTTATAAAACTTAAAACCATAAAAGTGAGGTATACAAAATACATTAACTAATTGTTACTTATTAATTGGAGGTGGATCAGCTGAACGCTGTCTCTATTTTCGCTCCATACCTGAATCCACACATGTGCAAATATCACTTTTCCAGCATCTCACCCTATAATCAGTTCCAAGTTACACACTTCTTTCCAGGAAACGTCTTACGGAACCTGCTCTATTAAGTCATGTCGAAAAATAAAGGATGTGAACATTGTTTTTCTCAGCCGCCACTAGAGCGCAGCACCGTCGTGGCGGGAAGCTTGGTGACGACCTCAGGGAACTCAAACACAACTTTCCCTTTGTTACAGCAGCCCTCTCATGACTCACATCACATGAGCCGCACAAGCATGCACCCCCCATGTAATCCACCCAGGCAACAGGCTGCACAGAACTTCAGATATAGCATGCAGGGTTTCTTTTAATGTCCGTCTGGGTGTGACAATGACCATTATGGCTTTTTAAGTGGCTCGGTTTTAATCCTTTTCTGTTTCCTCTTCTTATCCTTTTCCACCTTCCTTATCACGCTCATCAGCAGCAGCAGCAGCAGCAGCAGCTAAAGCTTTTTCTCAGCTTCCATCTGTGATATGTTTGCAGAAAAGTGCATATCAGCAGCAAATAACCTGCTGCTCTCTCCGTCTCTCACACCCAGACTTGCACTAACTCTCGCCTGCAGAACGTAATGAGTTTTGATTTAGCCTCGAAGTGGATTGAGCCTAATTGTCTGGTATTAATGGGGAGATATGCTCTCAGTTGTTCTGACGCTGCTGAAAGACATCAGCTCAGACTCGGGACAGACTCTGCTGTCTCAGCAACCAAACTGAGTTATGGGAGTTTTTTTACCCATTCTTTATCCTTCCCCCTCTGAGTTCATCTCTCTTGCTCACAGTTGGGTGCCTCAGCTGTCTGTGCAAAGAGAATTGCAGAGGAAGAAGAAAGATAACAGCAGTGGGGGATAATGAAAGGGTGACTTGGTTGGACTTGAACATGGTTTGGTGTGACTGCATTAATGTATAATGTCCTTTATTGTTTTATGTTTCATGTGGAACCTATATGCTGCAGGTCTCCCTTGAAAAAGAGATCTATGATCTCAATGGGACCAATCTGGTTCAATAAAGGTTTGAAATGAAATGACTGCTATCAGAGTGTGAATGAGAGCAAATGAATGTCACAGGATAAGGATTTAGGTCTCAGCTCACACTCTCTACCCAGTGTTAGCAGCAAATTACCGTAGCGAAAGCAGCTCATGGTGGGAAACCATTGCTAGGAATGTATATCACATCACCTGTATGATTGTGCACGTGCATGCGTGTCTTGTGAGCATGCACACAACAGGAGCCCACACTGAACACTGCTCCAGAGTGCTACAAGTAAACCCCTAATGGGTTCCTTTAAAACTTAAAGATGTTTTGCAGGATTAGCAATTTCACTATGTTTGTTAAGCATGCCAACAGTAGTGCTAATTAGCACTAAGCACAAGTACAGCTATTGGGAATCTCATTATTTTTGCAGGAATTGCTCATAAACCAAACCAACCACATTTAAATGTTGACCCAATAGGGTTCCTTTGTTATTTCTCCTGGCCAGTCAATGTTCAAATCTGACCCATGGCCCTTTGCTGCATGTTGCCCTGTCTCTATTACCCTATTTAGTCTTTTTGCCTGCAACCAATGAAGACAGGACTGGCATAAAAAAACATAAAAATATTAAACCAATGATGGCTACTGAAGATGGAAGTTCAGTGAATTACTAAATATGTGATGATTGATCCCCTGGGGAACAGGATCCACACTTTGTAGAAATCCTTTAAATAGTTGTCAACAAATATGTATTCACTTCATTAGGATTCATTCCCTAGGGTCCATGAACGTCAATACTTAATTTGATACTTGTCCATCTTGTAGATGTAGAACATCTCACTTTCTAATGTTTTCAAAGTTCATGTTGATCCCCAAAATCTGTAGAATTCATCCCCTGGGGACCATGAATGTCTGTCTGAAATGTCATGGCTATCCTTTGAATAGTTGTTGAAATATTAAGTGGCTACACTTGTGGGTTTTTTGGTCCCGTGATAAACCTTTACTTATCCATTATCTACAGTGTTTTCACTGAGATCACTGAACCCTGTGACCGGATCTACAGTACTGGAGCCTCATGCTTTGCTTTGGGACCTGTCATGTCCTTGTCATGGGTCTTGGGACTTCCTGGTTACCTCTCAGTGTTTCAGAACAGAGCAGCTTTGGTGTAATAGAGCTGCAAAGGACAGCAGAAAGGAGAGAGGCGAGACAAACAGCAGGAGAATGACTCACTAAAAACGGGGGGGGGGGGGGGGGGGGGGGGGGGGGGGTGTGTGTGTGTGTGTGTGTGTGTGTGTGTGTGTGTGTGTGTGTGTGTGTGTGTGTGTGTGTGTGTGTGTGTGTGTGTGTGTGTGTGTGTGTGTTGCTATTTCCAGACAGGGGTTGAGGTTAATGAACAATCACATATTTGGGACTCCTGTGAAGTCTGTGGAGGAGGGCGGTGTTGTGTTTGAGCTTCAAAGAGAGCGCTTTTTGTGAATGTGATGGGAGACTTTGTAATATAAGCAGGGTTCATATCCGGGAGTGTCCCTTCCTCTCTTTATGAGGAAGGCCTACTTAAAATGATTTAACTGCAGCACAAATCAGTCAGTACAACTTGTTAGTCTTCAACTGGATTCCTCACCTCATCACTTTAGAGACAACAAGATTTCAATGTTGGATAATTATCTCTTTTTAATCTAATTTAATCTTTTAGTGTTCAAATTAGGTGCATATCCTTATGTGTTGCTTTGAGCCAAAATAAAAAACCTTTAATTTGGGTTTAACTCAGGATTCACTGCTTTATTGTTGATGTTTTCTTATGTGTTTTCCTCGCTGTTGATACTATTGCTTTAGCTTTTTATTGCTTACATTCATTTGATCTTGTTCTGTTAAGCAATTTGGGCTGCATTTGTTTTAATGAAAATGTACTCTAACGGTTATTATGATAGCGTTAATATATTTAGTTTTACGTTAAATGTCTGAGCAACTATTGGATGTTAACCTCTGCAGGTCTGAAATAAAAACGATTTAGTTTTAGTGGTTATTTTTTCACTTCTCATACCATCCATCCATCCATCCATCCATCCATCCATCCATCCATCTTCTCCCGCTTATCCGTGGTCGGGTCGCGGGGGTAGCAGTTCCAGCAGAGAGCCCCAAACTTTCTTTTCCCTGGCGACATCAACCAGCTCTGACTGGGGGATCCCAAGGCGCTCCCAGGCCAGAGAAGAGATATAATCCCTCCACCTGGTCCTAGGTCTACCCCTTGGTCTCTTCCCAGCTGGACGTGCCTGGAACACCTCCCTATGGAGGCGCCCAGGTGGCATCCTAACTAGGTGCCCGAACCACCTCAACTGGCTCCTTTCGACGCGAAGGAGGAGCGGCTCAACTCCGAGTCCCTCCCTGATGACTTATCACCTTATCCCTAAGACAGACACCAGCCACCCTGCGGAGAAAACCCATCTCGGCCGCTTGTATCCGCGATCTCGTTCTTTCAGTCATGACCCATCCTTCATGACCATAGGTGAGGGTAGGAACGAACATGGCCGGTAGACGGAGAGCTTTGCCTTCTGGCTCAGCTCCCTTTTCATCACAAGGGTGCGGTAAAGCGACTGCAGTACCGCTCCCGCTGCTCCGATTCTCCGGCCCATCTCACGCTCCATTGTTCCCTCACTCAAGAACAAGACCCCGAGATACTTGAACTCCTTCACTTGGGGTAAGGACTCATTCCCTACTTGGAGTGGACAGTCCATCGGTTTCCTGCTGAGAACCATGGCCTCAGATTTGGAGCTGCTGATCCTCATCCCAGCCGCTTCACACTCGGTTGCGAACCGATCCAGAGAGTGCTGAAGGTCACAGACCGATGAAGCCATCAGAACCATATCATCTACAAAAAGCAGTGGTGCAATTCTTAGTCCACCGAACTGCAGACCCCCTCCCCCCACGACTACGCCTCGAAATCCGATCCATGTATATTACAAACAGGATTGGTGACAAAGCGCAGCCCTGGCGGAGGCCAACCCTCACCGGAAATGGGTCCGACTTACTGCCGAGGACCCGGACACAGCTCTCGCTTTGGGAGTACAGAGATTGGATGGCCCTGAGTAGAGACCCCCTCACCCCATACTCCCGCAGCACCTCCCACAGTAACTCCCTGGGAACTCGGTCATACGCCTTCTCCAAGTCTACAAAACACATGTAGACCGGATAAGCATACTCCCAGGCCCCCTCCAGGATCCTTGCGAGAGTAAAAAGCTGATCCGTCGTTCCACGACCAGGACGGAATCCGCATTGTTCCTCCTCAATCTGAGGTTCGACAATCGGCCTGACCCTCCTTTCGAGTACCTTAGAGTAAACTTTCCCGGGGAGGCTGAGTAGTGTGATGCCTCTGTAATTGGCACACACCCTCTGATCCCCCTTTTTAAAAAGGGGGACCACCACCCCGGTCTGCCACTCCTTCGGTACTGTTTCCGACTTCCACGCAAGACGTTTCAACCATGACAGTCCCTCAACACCCAAAGCCTTCAGCATTTCCGGGCGGATCTCATCCACCCCCGGAGCTTTGCCACTGTGGAGTTGTTTGACGACCTCAGTGACCTCCCCCCGGGAGATTGGTGTTGATCCCCCGTCATACTCCAGCTCTGCCTCTAACATAGAGGGCGGAGTTGTCGGGTTCAGGAGTTCCTCAAAGTGTTCCTTCCAACGCCCTAACACTCCATCAGTTGAGGTCAACAACGTCCCATCCTTACTGTACACAGCTTGGATGGTTCCCTGCTTCCCCCTCCTGAGGTGTCGGACAGTTTCCAGAACAACTTTGGTGCCGCCCGAAAGTCCTTCTCCATGTCTTCTCCAAACTTCTCCCACACCCGCTGCTTTGCCTCGGCCACGGCTGAGGCTGCTGCCTTTCGGGCCTGTCGGTACCTTGCAACTGCCTCGGGAGTCCCCCGGGATAACAAATCCCTGAAGGCCTCCTTCTTCAGTCGGACGGCTTCCCTGACCACCGGTGTCCACCAGGAGGTTCGAGGGTTACCGCCCCTTGAGGCACCTAAGACCTTGAGACCACAGCTCCCCGCCGCGGCTTCGGCAATAGAGGCTTTGAACACCGACCACTCTGGTTCAATGTCCCCAACCTCCACAGGAATGCCCGAAAAGCTCCGCCGGAGGTGTGAGTTGAAGGCCTCCTGAACTTGGGCCTCCTCCAGACGTTCCCAGTGCACCCAAACTACACATTTGGGCTTACCAGGTCTATCCAGAGGCTTCCCCCGCCACTCGACCCAACTCACTACCAGATGGTGATCAGTTGACAACTCCGCCCCTCTCTTTACCCGAGTGTCCAAAACATACGGCCTCAGGTCCGATGATACGATAACAAAATCGATCATGGAAATCGATCATGGACCTTCTGCCTAGGGTGCTCTGGTACTCTCGTCCATTGGGGTAAACTCCAACAACGAAGCACCCAACCGGGGACTTGTGAGTATCCCCACACCCGCCCGGCGCCTCACACCTTGAGCAACTCCGGAGAAGAATAGAGTCCAACCCCTATCCAGAAGTAAGGTTCCAGAGCCGACGCTGTGTGTAGAGGTGAGCCCAACCAGATCCAACTGGTAACGCTCCACCTCCCGCACAAGCTCCGGCTCCTTCCCCCCCCAGAGAGGTGACGTTCCACGTCCCCAAAGCCAGCTTCTGTCGCCCGGGTCTGGTCTGTCGAGACCCTCTGCTTTCACTGCCACCCTTCTGGCAGCGCACCCGACCCCATCGCTGTTTCCCGTAGGTGGTGGGCCGGAGAAGCGGAGGTGTTAGCCATGTTGCCTTTTCGGGCTGTGCCCTGCCGGGCTCCGTGGCAAGCCCGGCTACCAGACGCTCGCCGACGAGTCCTCCTTCTGGGCCTGGCTCCAGAAAGGGACCCCGGGCTTCCTCCGGGCCGGGTATCCTCACTTCCTGGTTTTTCTTTCATGAGGTCTTTTGAACCAATCTTAGTCTGGCCCCTTGCCTGAGACCAATTTGCCATGGGAGACCCTACCAGGAACACAAGGTTCCAGACAACACAGCCCCCAGGTTCATCAGGGCACACAAACCTCTCTACCACGGTAAGGTGCTGGTTCTTCTCATACCAAGCTTTAATAAGATGGTGAACAATATGCACAATATTGGCATCGTGAACTTGTTGGCATGCATTAGCATTTAGCTTGAAGTAAAAACGCAAAACATGACTTTTAGTCTAGTTGGACAACAATGGAGCTTTATGACGTAGATGAATAAGACACATTATACCTAGAATACACAGCTAATACATGTTTGTAGGATCAATGCATTTTTGGCTGTGGTCTTCTTTTGGATTTCTAGTTCTACAATCAGAAAACTGTTCAGCCTTTATGGTTCATTTAATTTTCTAGATGGGGGAATGAGTCACCATTATATTGTGTTCGAGGCAACTGAGAAACTTTGGGATATCATACAGTTTATTTTAGGATTTCCAGGTCAAGTTATAATTGATAATCTTTTTTTAAATCCACGTTTTCCCCTTCATCCTCTGCCACGCTCAACTAAAACCTCTCGTATCAGCTCGGATGCCCCTTCATGTTGCTGGACCTTAAACTGACATGTGTCAGTGTTTCATGTCCCTCTCTCTTTCACTGGGGAGAGTGGTGTGTCTGCGGCCGGTCACCTAGGCAACAATGGTTCAAAGTATGGATTATCTTTTTTCTTTTGTGAATTGTTCTCAGGGTTTTGTGTGTGTGTTTGTTTTAAATGAGGAAAATTACTTGAAATGTACAATTGTAGCTTGTTGGCTTTAGATGCTTCCCGAGGGAGTTTACTTGTAACATTATCAAGGAGGGTCGGGTGTTGATATTTAACGCTATAACATATACGTTAATGTTATACGTTTATCAGTTTGAATTATTTTTCATATATTTTTATTCGTCCCTCAGTTTGGCATTCGGCTTGAATCACTACAATACCCATAATCCCTAGTCTCCGTTGGTATGGAGAACAAGCCGTTCAGAAGCACAAATCAGTCGCTGAATTCATTTAGAATTTACCCAAAAAAGTGTTTTGATGTCATATGCAGATTTTTGGGGAACTTAACAGCTTGGTGATTACCTTCAGTTGAATAACAACTCAATACAAATCGACCACTTTTTAGAATGTAGTTGTTACATTTGCCCTTTGAAAGTTCCATGCTTATCAAAGCTGCAGAAGTTTCCATGTTTAACCATTGTCATTATCATATCAAAGGATTACAGTAGAGCTGTTGTTTGCAAATAATGTCTTCAAAGTTATCAGGCTCCATCAAATGATGGCAAAAAAGAAGGCAAAACACCCAAAACATTGTGCTGAAGAGAAAGGGATAACATGTAGTACTACTGTATAATACTATAGTACATTTGATTAGATTGAACTTTATTGTCATTTCAGAGAGTACAACGAAATGTGTGTCCAACCAGAACATGCAAAGAGTATATAAAGTGCATGGGGTTACAGTATATTCTCATATGAGGTTACAGTATCAAAGTTGTTGCATATGTGGGGCAAGGTACAGATAGGTTTGTATAAATATGAAATAAATATTTACAAATAAGGTGCAAGGTGGTGTGAGGCATACGGATAAAGTGCAGGGGTTAGTCATATGTGTAAATGCAGGTATAAACAGGTAGCAGAAGCATGGTGGGTAAAGTGGTCCAACTGTGAGTCCTGTAACATTTCAATGGGAAAACTGAGGACCTTACTGAATGCAACCAGAGGTGTCCAGAATATCTCCTGCCACTTTGCACCTCTATTTGACAATACAAACGTTCCAAATGGAGTAGAACAAGAGGGTGCTTGATTATCAAAGTCACCCAATGTGTCGAGACCCTGTGCACGCTCCCCTCAACATTAAATCAAACACAATTACCGGCTCATCTGTTTGGCCGGGTCCCAGCGACTCCGTGCCAAGCTGCCAGGCATCCTCAGCGGGCATATGTGCCACCAACTGTCAGTCTGACGGGGGGGGGGGGATTGTTGGTATCAATAACAACAAATACTATTATGCTGTTGATTCTTCATCTTCTTAATACGAAGAATGTCGAGCAGCAACACGCGAGCGTCAAAGGATTAATGGACGCAGAACTCAGCAGTTTCACAATCAGACAGGGTTAATTCTCTCTCCAGCTTATCTTTAACCCCCAAAATGGAATTATATATTCATGATTTAGAGTGAAACTCTTCAAAAGCGGCATGTGCTTTTTTCTCCCTCACTGCAGGGAGAATAATCTGGATGAAATAAGTAATCAAATATGCAGCTTTTACATGTTCAGGTCTCCTCCAGAGAGACTGGGATCTTCATGTACTGTACACTGATTACAGAAAAAGTACTGCGGAAGATGTACTATAATATTTCACTGGCATTAATATTTAAATTGTATTTCTCTATATTACCAATCTAGCTGTTGCATGTTTCATGTATATTAAAACAACCACACACTGCTTTCTAAATCAAAATCTGTCAACCACTCCTTTATACACAGACAGAAACATTGTGGATTCATATGCCAATTATCTATTTGATTAATCATTTGGTTGATAAACTGTCAGAAAATGCCCACCATTAAGAGCTAAGTACAGTCGTGAAATATTTTGTTTCACGAACATTTAATTACTTCAATATTACACAAAGAAAAGCAGCATATTCTTAAAACTGATAAGATGGAACTTCATGATATCTTGTGTTTATGCTTGAAACATTATTGCATTATTCATTTATGCCATTATTCATTGACTTATTGCATCTGCTCTGCACATACAAATACCTAAAGCCCTAATTGTAAGAATGTGCTTTTCTTTGTCTTTCGTGCCAGTAAACTATACACCAATGAATGTCCCACTGTTGCTTGGACAACACAACATATTTAGAGACATCTCTTAAGCTTTAGAAAACTGTGATGGGCATTTTCATTATATCAAACAAAGTTATAATACAAATAATATTCAAATGCCTTTTTATAGACGTTTTTTAATATAAGACTGGGAAGAGAAAACTGGCATTTACCTCTTACATTTCCCAAACAAAAAGGCAATATTTAATTCATTGTTATGCAGCATTAAGAGGATTTCAATATAACGGATTTAAAGCATTATATTTTGTTCAATGTATTATTATAGAATAGAGTATCCTTTATTTGTCACTACATATATCCAATGTGCAGTAAAAAATAAACACTCAAATTAATTGTTTTAATGGATAATTCTAATAGTTGAAGTCACTGGCTTGGTGAATATCTTTGGGTTTTTGGACTGTAGCTCAGAAAAAGTACTATAATGTGATAATAAGATGTAATAAGAATACCCATCTGCATCTCTATGGTGTTGAAAGTGATGGAATGCTTTGTACCCCCAGTAATCTGTTAATTGCAGAATGAAAAGAACCTTAGTGCCAAAGGTGTGAGTTTCTTCAACGTGCTCTCAGCACCTTCTCCTCTCTGACGCTCCTCTCCTGTTATATCCAGAGAGGAGGAGGAGTGTATGTCAGCTGGTTAAATATGACCTTCAGCAGAGTCCCGAGGGACCAGGCTCAATGTACAGCGCTCTACCAACACCAGCGAGCGTCGGTAATAAAGTCGAATATCACAAGGTGTGTGTGTGTGTGTGTGTGTGTGTGTGTGTGTGTGTGTGTGTGTGTGTGTGTGTGTGTGTGTGTGTGTGTGTGTGTGTGTGTGTGTGTGTGTGTGTGTGTGTGTGTGTGTGTGTGTGTGTGTGTGTGTGTGTGTGTGTGTGTGTGTGTGTGTGTGTGTGTGTGTGTGTGTGTGTGTGTGTGTGTGTGTGTGTGTGTGTGTGGCCTAGCATTACTATACTTGTGGGGACCTAAATCTGTTTACACAGTCACGTGTGGGGACTCGCCTCCCTTATGGGGACAAATTGGAGGTCCCCATGAGGGGAATCATTAATTTTAGGGTGAAGACTTGGTTAGGTTTAGGATTAGGCATGTGTTGGTTATGGTTAAGGTTAGGATAAGTCTCCAGGAAATGAATGTAAGTCAATGTAATGTATAAAGTGTGTGTGTGTGTGTGTGTGTGTGTGTGTGTGTGTGTGTGTGTGTGTGTGTGTGTGTGTGTGTGTGTGTGTGTGTGTGTGTGTGTGTGTGTGTGTGTGTGTGTGTGTGTGTGTGTGTGTGTGTGTGTGTGTGTGTGTGTGTGTGTGTGTGTGTGTGTGTGTGTGTGTGTGTGTGTGTGTGTGTGTGTGTGTGTGTGTGTGTGTGTGTTAAAAGAGCGTAATATGCACAATTGAATACCACCTTGCAATAAGGCACAGACAGATCACATTTACTATTGGTTGTACGAGGAAGTGTGTCATGGAAATATAAGGACGCACACACAACACACACACACACACACACACACACACACACACACACACACACACACACACACACACACACACACACACACACACACACACACACACACACACACACACACACACACACACACACACTGTCCTCTCTTATAATTTCCATTGACCACATGCTATGTATTTTTGGTTCGACACATACGGGCCTGCAGCATTAGATTGTTGTTTTAAGATGATAGTCAGCCCCTCATAGCGTTGTAATTATTGTGTGTGTGTTTCGTGCACAGGACCAATATAATCTGTCTGCAGGAGGACAACACTGATACTGTTGACTCCAGGATGACCCGAGGATGATGCGACTCCAACATTAGGACAATTATCTCCTCCACATTGACATCAACACACACACACACGCACACGCACACGCACACTCACACACACACACACACACACACACACACACACACACACACACACACACACACACACACACACACACACATGAATACAACTTATGTTTAAGACTTTCAATAATTAAAATAATGTAAGGTGAATACATGATCCCTGACTAAGACTATTTACCTGTTACAAATTAAGGGGAAATGCAAAATTAGTGTTCAAAGGGTCTAAATCCTTCAAAAACACCTTTTTAACAGTGGTTTGAAACTCATTAATATTATCAAAATCCATTACAATCCATTCATTTATCCACTTACTTTTGGTTGGGGGAAATACCAATGTTGCACCTTGCAGGTTCTTTTAAAAGTTAAAAACAAATCCCTTGGGGGTGTTTTAAACTGAAAACTGTGCAAATATATCACAAAAACATCTACACGGTTTTTAAATACATTTTCTTTATGATATCATGAATTCCTACATGTCTTCGCAGTCAGAGCTGGTGAATAAATTGGACCTTGAATGCATCACCTAAGGGGTTTATGTTCTGCTGGCTTATCACTGCTCAATACTGCAGCAGTGCAGAGGTGTTACCCCTCGCTCCCCTCCCCCAATCTTCCTGCTCTCCCCCAATTCACGAGGGGAAGAGATCAATGTCAAAAGCTTTCGTATCTGTTAATAAATCGATCATTTATTTTCACTCACACGCACACAGCTGGACAGATTTGATAACCAAACACACTCGCTTTCACTTTGACCCGCATGTGACCCGGCGTTTGACCTCCGAACTCTTGACCTGCGAACTCTTGACCTGCACTCGTGTGATTCACAGCACAGGATGTGTGTGTAGAGGCTTATGGTAACATGAATGTAACCTGTATGTGGTATGCAAAGAGAGAAGGATCCATTCATTTGAATAATTGTTATGTTGCTTTCAAAACAACCAATTCTCATTCTTACAGATCTCACCTCCTGCTAAGAAGAGCATTTTATTTCAAAGAAACCCTCTTTCAGCATCACAGAGACGTTTCACTGCTGGCAACAGATATGATTGAACCAAGGTCTCTAACTAAAGCTTCCTCACTCAGTGCTGGAATAAAATGGGATGTGACACATTTGCAGCTCTACTCGTAATTCATGCTGTTCCCGCTCCACCTGCCCTGACAACTCAGAAAGGTCAAAGGATTTTTATTCTGCTCAGTTATCGTCAACTCAAAGGGAACTTCATTAATGGATGAACACTTGCAGAATAATAGTGGACTATTAATTCTAGTCTCTTTTTTTGGACTATTTAAGATTTCTATAAGATGACATTTAGTGCCAACAGAAGGTGAATGAAGGGAAAGGAGAGACTGCTTTGTGAATTAGACACAATAGAAATATCATACTTCGCTTCTCTTTTTCATAGCAATGTTGTTTCTTTACTCCTACGTCACTCCTCCAAATCCATTTGGAATAGTTTGTAATTATGTTTACTATATCAACATAATGGAGGGTTTCACAACATTTCTGCTGAGAATGGCTTCATTGTGTTTTACAGTATAATCATCTTCCGTAATCCACCATTGTTGTTGTTGTTTATATTGTGTAGCATTAAGGGACAACAACGTGCATTTCATTGTGCAACCCTGTTTTGTACATCGACAATAGATGAAACTTTTAATCAGTTATTCGATTTGAAGACCTATTTTGATATAGTTGCAGATTCGTTTACTTACCTGGCCAACTACTTACCTGCAAAGTGCCCCCCTTCATGTTTTATCGTGTATAATTACTATCTTTTTTTAATCATCTGATTGTATTCCTCTTGATTGAAAAATGGTTAAACCTTAACTGTTTGTTATTACCATGAGGACAATGCTCACATTACACATGAGCACGTCTCAACCATAGCTATACAACGGATTTATTCAATAGTGATGTACCATTTATTAAAGGCACATGGAAGCTCAGTCTTTATCTCTTTCATTTTGAGGAAATGTTGCTCTCCTTATAGAAAACATATGGGGGGAAGTTATAGAATAAAAAAAAAATTGCATTTATAGCTTAACCTCAAATTCTCAGAAACACTACATTTGGTACATCTTGAACCCATCACAACAAAGCCGATAATAAGAGGTGGCACTGAGACAACAGCAGGTGAAATTCCTGCTGTGGCTGCAGAGGAGGGAGAATGAGCGGATTAGTGGTGTGTGTGTGTGTGTGTGTGTGTGTGTGTGTGTGTGTGTGTGTGTGTGTGTGTGTGTGTGTGTGTGTGTGTGTGTGTGTGTGTGTGTGTGTGTGTGTGTCTGTGTGTGTGTGTGTGTGCCTGGTGACACATAGAAAGATAGTGTTTGCGGCCATGTATGGTAGCAGAGATGAATGGTCTCATTTGTGGTGGGCGCCTGGAGGCCACACAGACTGATGCCGGCGTGTCGCTGCAGACTTTATCTCACAGTCAGAGCGTGTCCACTCTAAATGCTGATACATCTCAAAACATCTTCTGTGAGCCAAACAGGGTTTTGTTGGCACCAACATTTTTTGATTTTCACCACCCATGGCAAACAACAAGTCATTCTTTCTTTAAATTGATTCATCAGTTGTGTTGTTAGTTTTTGCTTCATCTGAAAATAAGTTTAAAGAATGGAGGGGTTTGACAGCTAGTCCTCCGAATTGAACGATAAAATAAAGGGCAGCTCCGTCAAAGGCTGTTTCTTTTGCGCGTCACATTTTGATTTGGTTTTTCTCACTTCAGCCAAACACAAAAACGTTTGGTGATGATTGCTATTATTAACTAAATGTGTATAGAAACACGTGGACGTTTAATGTCTACGATAGACGTTGTTGTAATTACCTTTCATAGTGTTCTATTGCTGGTATTTTCCTCTATTTTCAGATGCAACTCACCCTTTTAAATTACTTGATGAGATTACAGGAGAATCGCCTCTGATATCGGATGAATGTTGTGATTGCTGTCACTGATTCAAAATCCTTCAGCACGTAACAGCAGTAACCACTTCCAGTCTGAAATCACTTGTACGGTTGCTGTTACACAGAAGTAGTGTTTCTCAAGGCTGGCAATTATCAAACAGCTCAGCTACTCTGTCCAGAACAAGAGCCTGTTATTTCCACTGTGTAGGGACCAAACTGAATGCCTCTTTGGACACTTTTGGTTTATTTTTTCCAATATGATTCTCCAAATGAGGGGTGAAATATACAAATGACTCCCCGGTTTTTAACTCCATTAATTTATACAGTGCATAAGCAAGCACCCCCACCATGAGTCAGTGTTGATGTTGAAGGTAAGCCTCTCTCTCTCTGCACTGTTTCCCTTCTTCTTTCTTTACAACCTATATCATTTTCTCGTGTGTGTGTGTGTGTGTGTGTGTGTGTGTGTGTGTGTGTGTGTGTGTGTGTGTGTGTGTGTGTGTGTGTGTGTGTGTGTGTGTGTGTGTGTGTGTGTGTGTGTGTGTGTGTGTGTGTGTGTGTGTGTGTGTGTGTGTGTGTGTGTGTGTGTGTGTGTGTGTGTGTGTGTGTGTGTGTGTGTGTGTGTGTGTGTGTGTGTGTGTGTGTGTGTGTGTGTGTGTGTGTGTGTGTGTGGTGGTGATATTTCAGGTGGAGCTGTTTATTGCATCGATGACTGGATAACTTAATTAAAAGTTGTATTCATGCATCACCTGCAACACTCAGCGTTTGAGTGTTACCTTGAACTTACAGCTATCGCTTATATCTTAAGATATTCAGTTTACTATTAATTACAAAAACATTATAACTGTGACTTAAAGGTGGGGTAGGTAAGTTTGAGAGACCGGCTCGAGATACACTTTTTGTTATATTCCATGGAATTCTCCCGATAGAAATGAATATCTAAAGTACTTTGACAAAAAAATGTAATCTCTGGAAGCCGTAATACTGTAAAAAGCATGACCAATCATTTTAGCTGGCCCGGCTAAAGTAACTGGATGGCATACCTGCCTGTCAGCCTTCCACCTGTGCACAAACTTATCTCGTGCCCTCATTGGTCGTGTGTGTTGGAGGAGGGGCTCTGTCAGGAAGTGGCAGATTTTTTCCGGCTGTGTATTTTCAAATTCTAGCGCACTCGAGCTGCTTTCTCCAAAATTACCTAACCCACCTTTAAAAGATGAATTAATGGGTGATACAAATAGCTGATGTAATTTCTGTCGATCAACTCATGCATAAATCAATTCAGCGCTTGACGTAATAATGCTACAGAGCAACAACTCAACATGGTTTCTAATCTTTTATTATATTACCTTGGAGTGTATTATCACTTTTATACAACATTAACATAATAATATGTGAAATCTTCCTCTGGTTACAGTAGGTTTTTTTCATTCTGATGATTTTAAAAGTCATGCTTTATTACTATGACTGTGGGAGGTTTTATATTGTGGTTGAGACACCAGGATAATTATTACAACATAAAAATGCAGCGCATCTAATTATAAAACAACAATAAATGTGTCAATAACGCAGCTGAAAGGGACCATCGAGCGACACATACTAAATATCTGTCTCCCAACACACACACACACACACACACACACACACACACACACACACACACACACACACACACACACACACACACACACACACACACACACACACACACTACATTCATCACTGCCAAGGTGTGTGTTTAGTAGCCATGTTTGCTGCGCTAAGTGCTCCATCAAATAGATTTTCCTGACATGCGTGTGTGTGCGTGTGTGTGCGTGTGCGTGTGCGTGTGTGGAGTGAGTGTATTGAGACGGACTGATGATGCCGGTCAGAAAGATGAATAAGACTGATTTGATAAAAACATATGTTGTCCAGGCTTTGACACACGTCTTCCAGACTCTGAAAGAAAGGCTAAAAGGTCAAGGTTGACTTTATTATCTCGTATAAATACAGTCAGGAAATCCAGAAACAGCCTGTCGATGATGTTATTGTGCCTGTGCTGCTGTGACACACTGAATCAAAGCGATATACGAGTAACACAGAGTCCCTTATTACTGGAACATTATTACAGGGTTGTCGTGTTTATTAATGACCTCCCTACTTAATTGTATATCTTTGCTGCTGCTGCTGTTTGCTTCCTCTGCCTGCTCCTTGTAACAGGTTGTAAATATGCAGTTTACAGTTTTCATGAAAAACAATGAGGCTGGCACCAGCCATGAGCATAAACACACACACACACACACACACACACACACACACACACACACACACACACACACACACACACACACACACACACACACACACACACACACACACACACACACACACACACACACACACACACACACACACACACACACACACACACATAAAACAACAGTTGCATTATTGATTGTGTCTGAGGGCTGTGTGGTTGTCTAAGGCAAGGCAATTTTATTTATATAGCACTTTTCAGCACGTGGCGATTCAAAGTGCTTTACTGTCTAACACAATGGTATGGTATTATTATGGTATTCATGCAGAATATAACAAGCTGTAACTCAGAGTACTCAAGTACTGTACTAGGTTCCAGGTGGAGTATTTCATTTGGATCCCTTTACTGTCCTTTTAAAACCACACACCTCCCTGCGTGTTTCTAGGGCTGAAGAAAATCGAAAATATACTCTGACAATATTGAGAACATTTGGTGCCTTTAGAAAATTACTTATTTTACTTTAGTAACAGATCTGAATACTTCGCCCACTACTGAAAACAAGACATTTAGAAGTGGAAGAGGAAAGTTATTCAAACCGATTCAGATTTGAATACTAAGACCCCTCTCAGCGTCACAGCGAGTCCTCTTCAGTCTGCAGCTTTCTGGACAAGCTGCCTCCCTGCAGTTTGGCAAATCACTCTGCTCTAAGAAACATGGACTGTGGCAGTATTGCTTTGTTTTACAGGAAAACACATTCATTCATCAAGCTGAGGTCCTACAGTGACGTTGTTATGTCTGGCACCCAGCTGTGTGTTGAATGGTTGAAGCCAATCACATTCTCCATAAACATCCATTCGGTGATAAATGCTGAAGGAAATGCATGCATGTGTTTTCAATACCTTCTGCTCAGATGAGTACATGCCGAGAAGTTGTAGCATCATCAAAGTACTGCGTTCAGAGTTGGTACTTCAGCAGAATAAGTGTTTTTTGCCGTTTGTTAATACAGATTCCAGTTCTCTGTAGCATTCAGGTGGTCTTTGATGTTCTTATCATCCCAGCGGGAGTCAGAGATCTCTCCCTGAAATCAAAAGGGAACACAGTCTAACAAGTCTCACTGTAACATGTCACTGACATAGCCAACGCATTTGCATACTCAATAACAGCTTTTGCTTTATTCTGTGACAGAATATTTTATTCAGTTGCACATTAGCATACTCCCATGTTTTAGATGCTGGTTCCTCCTGCTCTCGTGTGTCCTCTTGCTCCACTGGATTAGGGTTGTAATGCTTCGGATGACAGACAGTCACGTTGTCTGAAAAGGACAAAAGTGAAGGTGCGTAAATAAATAACATTTGTGCATGCAGACACCTGTCACACTTAAAATAAATCACCAGATCTCAGGGTGATGTGGTCGGTGCTTCTGTGCAAAGGTCTTTCTTTCTCGCCAACACCTTTTGTTTAACTGCTTATTTCCTCCTCTGTCCCAGGGTTACTTCTTCAGCATAAAGTCGAGGATCTCTTTAATGAACTGTTATGGCTAATGATGTCACCACTAGTGTTTGGTTGTTATAGAAATGGCATCAGGACTACTATATCAAGTTGTGTTAACGCTATAATGTTTATTTGTAACTTCTTGCTAGCTGGAAATGTGATGTGGTATCAAGAGGAGGTGCAACTTGTCATCTGCTAACTCACCTTCACTTCTTCCTCCTGTGTCTCAGTTACACCCGACTGGTTTCACCCGCGTTACATCACCACCATCCTCCTTGATCTTCTGGGTGTTTCTTCAGATCCTCTACACCAGAACTTAATGCAGCTGGCATCTTATTGTTTTGTAGCAGTAAGCTTAACCAATGTCAACAAGAGAAGTATGCTGGTCTTTAGAGAGTACTGGAGCTCAGCAGTCCACCTGTGATCCTTTGCGCAAGGTTTTGATTTTCAGTCTCTGCTTTATGCATCCTTAACATCTTGCTAAGTTCACTGGGCCACCTCCCGCTAACAGCAATGAAAGAAAAGAGAAGAAGAAGAGCATCTTCATCTCCAAAACGGTATTTATTATGTAAAATACATTATCCTTGCCCTCCCCAAAATTCCAAACCATTGTCAGTGAAAAACACGGTAACTGAGCATGTTGGGAATTCTGTTTAAATATGAAGATTGTCATCAAAAGTAAACCATATTAAAGCAGAATAAATATTTAATGATGCCTGTGATTTATAAATGTTTTCGGTTCCAAATTGTATTTTCATTTTTATAACTTCCTGTTTACTGAGATGGTGTTTCACTCAGCTGATGACTAAATGGTGGCCACAGTGAGGCTTTACACATAGCTTGAAACCGTCCTCTAAAACTAATTCGCCCTTGGTTGTTTATTTCTTGAGATTAGGTTGTTCTTTAAATGGCTCACAGTCCAACACAAGCAGGCACCTCAAAATGTGTGTGTGTGTGTGTGTGTACCTATTATTGGAAATGGGGTTAGTTATCTTCATCCTTCACTACAATTTACCTTCACTCACTCTGTGAAGTTCATTTCTGTTATTGATCTGAGGAACCCGTTACAATTACACACAAAAGCACTTCAATCCGGATTCCGTTCACTTTGACACTGTAATGACATGCAAGCCTTTGAATTTGACCTCTGTATTACTTTAAGAAACCTGCTGGGGGTTCAATCAAATAATAATGATGAAGAAATTGGTGAGTGCTGAAGACAAAAAAAAATCAGCTGAAGAATAGTTTGACATTTCAGGAAATATCCATGTTTGTTTTCTTGCCAAAAGTGAGATGATAAGGTCAATACCACTTGATCATTATAGCTATAGGAGTTTAGCTTAGCTTAGACCACCCGACACAGCACCTCTAAAGCTCACAAACTAGCATTTTTTTTATCTTGATCGTTTTAAACCGTACAAAAATTGTTTAAATGACAAGTTTTGGCCCATAATTTTCAACCTGTTAATTAGTGGACTTTGCAGGCTTAATTGGTTGCAATTTCCAGTCTTCATGCATAGCTTAGCTAATCATCTTCTGGCTGTAACTTTACATTTAGTGCACAGACAAGGTTGTGAATTTTCATTCTCCATTAAGGCATTGCAACATGTCACATGTGAATGCAGTTCAGTCTTAGAGCATACATTCACTGTGAAGCAGGGGCAGGTTATAATTATCAGGAGCTTGTGATACATCCTGTCGGTGCTTATTGATCACACATATCGATGTTGGCATATCATTTTTATTCAGATTTACCATTATAAACGAATTTATTGCGTCAGGTTTAAATTGATAGACTCCACATGTGTACCTGTGTGTCCATTGTGTGTAAGAAAAGTCACAAATCATGTGATACATGTTTCATCCTCCATTGATTTCCAGTGTCTCTAAAGGCTCCTCTACCAACAGCACTGATACTCTCTGCTTTGCTGTGCAGGCTTGTGGGTGTCAGAGCTCTGTCTTTGTTTATGGAGGGTAAAGGATCCTGAAGGCTTTTCTCTTGGACCTGATGTCTCTGGCCTTTTAACTCCCCTGATCCCCAATAATATTACCCCCAGCTCCAATTTCAAACAGTCTCACTGCCACCCTGAGTGCAGGGATGCAGAGAAGGTGTTGGGTTCTCTTCTTATGCAAGCATTGTTTACTTTCAACTCCTTCTACTATTATATCAACCCGGTATCACGGCAAGACGTGAACATGTGACGATTTACCATGCTGGGAGACATGAAGATGTCACGATTTCGTCCCTTCAAACGTGACGGTTACACGGTATTGTTAACCCATGTTAACCAGTGGAGAAATAACCGGAAATGCCAAGCAAATGCTACCCCGACGGTCGGTTGTTATTGTCATTCTTAATATAATAATGATTTATTTTTTAATAGTCACACTCGATTACGCCGATTAATGTATTAAATCGATGTTAATCCATGCTTGTGGATGTGGAATTAACGGACGTGACGCTGTGTGATTGCGTTGCCAGGCAACAGCTTTGGTTCATGTCAATTTACAAACTCTTCAACTGCAACCGTAGTTATATTTAAAAACATGTTAGAAGGCCTCACAAAATACTTTAATGTACATTTAAATTTAAATGTGAAGGAATGTGTGTATAATCCAATTGGTAGATAGGCTGTATTTACACCATAACGGTGTTTATTTTTAAGATAAAAAAAGATATTAATAGGAGGATGTGCAAAACAGACAAACTAATAAGGCTTAATTTAAACATTAAAGAATAATTTAGGTTAAGGTCTTCTTTTGAATAAGAAAAAAGCTTTGGGGGTATAAAAGAAGAATATGGAGGGATGAAACCCTGGTCACACATGCAGAGCACACAGCACACACAGTGACATATGTATCTACAGATAAATATTAAGCCTGACAAAGTACGTAACGTCTAATAAATTGCTTTCCTGCAATGTTAACTATGTTTAAGCACTTATTTTAACAGATATTATACATATGTATTATACTCTTATAAGATGTATGTAGAAAGTATAAGAAATGTGCAGAATATGAGAGTTTAATGGTGGAGGTACACACATATTGATAGATGTCTTGTAATGCACTGTTGAGGAACCTGCGACCCAAGTTTTTCATTCATTGCATAACTACACCGTAGTTGTGTATAATATGATATGTCAATAAACCTTAGAACATCTTGAAATCTTGAAAGGGATGTGCTAAATAGTCATTATATACAGTCTTTAATTAACTATTAGTAGAGAATAACGATTAATGAATATACGTTATAGGGATCCTATTAATATCTAATAATAAAAATAATAAAATCCAATAACGTGCTTATTGGATGTATAGAAAGGTGTCCCTTTCGATCAGCTGTGCACCGTTATGGTGTGAATACAGCCTATCTACCAATTGGATCAAATATAAAAGTCAGCCAAATTAGTGTAGATACTGCAAGGAGACGTATTGTGTGAAAAGAAATGTAAGATGTTGTTTAATTGCTTATATATTTATGATCCACGTCACGTTTTCAGTTTTGGCGGCAGTTCCTCATGTTTGTCTAGAAGTCTTCTCAGTAGGGCTCTATAAATAGAGAACTACGGCAGATATGTAATATTTAATGCAGCCGAACCGTGTATTACAATGCCGTTATGTAATGACTTTCAAAGAGAAAAGCAAGCACACTCGGAATAAAGTATTATTTTATTTTAAAAAAATGTTTTCGGATTCCACATCGCATAAACACCAAATCTCAGCATGCATTGCGGCTAAACCATCCAATCACCGAGCTGAGCAGTGGCGGCCAGCCCATAGGGGCGCTAGGGGCGCCGCCCCACCTCTTGCCAGATACAAAATAAAAATTTTAAATAAATATTAAATAAAAAAATATATTTTATATTTAAATTTTTAATGAACAAGGTAAATATCATACAATTGGTATCACAAAAATGTATAATCTACAATACAATCTCGTTTAAAATTGTGTTACGATGTCTAAAGTTACTGATAAGTCACCTGTTTCCTGCCTGGCCTTGCCCATGGCATTAGTTTATCATTACGGGGCAGAGCCCCCGAGCCAAACAGCAGCAACCAGCACGTTGCAAAAGTCTCAATAGTAAACTGTGCCGCCGAAACATAATTTCAGCCAATCAGCGCCGTCAAATATTTTGGTCACGTGGGCGCTCACGTTGGCGCCCATGTTGCTTACGTGCGTTGACGTGAGTTGTTTTTTAGACTCGTGAGTGACCAAGGTGACGCAGTATTTGGATGAGAATGGTGTGCAGGTGGAGTCGCCGGAACCTCGGTCCGCCCAAGAGCTACTCTCCAATCCTTTTGAAAGGAGAATTTTGGGAGATAAATTGATACTTAAAGACCTTGGACCGGACCAACCCGATTTGTATATATCACAGCAAGCTCGTGAAAAAGACAAAACGTATCAACAAGGCTTCTCACATGGCTAGCTGGATGCAAACAGGTAAATCTTTTGTTTCACATGCTTGCTCTTCAAACAGCCGGGGACAGATACGATCTGTTCAGAAACTAGACAAAAGTTAAACAAGGACAAACCACAGACTGTCTGTGTCATGGAGAATACAGTCGCTGGTTTATTTATGTCTGTAGGCCGTTGTTGTGAGTGTGGACGGTTGGAGCATATATTGCGTTAGCTTAGCCAAGCTCCATTCAGGAAACAAGCATTCTAAAAGGTTTTTCGCCTGCCGTCTGTCTGCAGACTTGTTAAAGCATTAATTCATGGTTTTTACTAACCGGTATCAGTATGTTGTTACGTCGGCATCATTTAGAAACGTGTATTACAATTTAATCACGGTAAAATATGTTCATGTTGTTGTAGTTGTGGCTCCTGAGCCAGCGCGTCTTGTTTGAATGACGCGAGTAAACACAGCTGGCAGCTGCGCTGCGGTGAAACTCGAGCGACTAGAGCGATGCGATAGGAGCGTTGAGAGCGAAGCGAATATTCGCATCGCGTCCGGTCTGAACGCAGCATAGCGAGCTCCGCGCTGCACTTTAAACGCGCCATTACATCACCAGAAGTCCTAATTTAAGGGGTCATTTCTCCCAAAAAAAAGTTTTACTCACTCTATCAATAGCCCCACCAAAAATATTTTCCACCAGCCGCCACTGGAGCTGAGGATCTTGCCTACGTCTGTTTCCGGTTTCGTTTATGACGGATGTATTTTGTTATACACACATTCCTTCACATTTAAATTTAAATGTACATTAAAGTATTTCGTGAGGCCTTCTAACATGTTTTTAAATATAACTACGGTTGCAGTTGAAGAGTTTGTAAATTAACATGAACCGAAGCTGTTGCCTGGCAACGCAATCGGACAACGTCACGTCCGCACGCATGGATTAACATCGATTTAATACATTAATGTAGCCTTTGTTTCTGCTAAAAGAGGTGTCGACCAGCTGGGGCAACAAGAAAATCGGCGTAATCGAGTGTGACTATTAAAAAATAGATCATTATTATATTAATATTGACAATAACAACCGACCGTCGGGGTAGCATTTGCTTGGCATTTCCGGTTATTTCTCCACTGGTTAACATGGGTTAACAATACCGTGTAACCGCCACGTTTGAAGGGACAAAATCGTGACATCTTCACGTCTCCCAGCATGGTAAATCGTCACATGTTCACGTCTTGCCGTGATACCGGGTTGTATTATATATCTGGTACTTCTGAGACATGTTCCTATACTTATAAAGCTAAATAAACTATTTAAAAACCCTCTGTGATTAGTGAAAATGATCTTTTAGTTAAATCAGCACAACCTTAACATCTAGATGTTTAAGGTTGTGCTGATTTCACTAAAAGAGGGTCGGCAACCGGCGGACCGCGGTCCGGATCCGGACCCAGGCGCCGACCTATACGGACCCGGACCTATAATCAATACATTAATAAGGGATTTCAATTTTAGGGGGGGGGGGGCAAAAGAGACGAGTGAGTGATACAGGGAGAGAACACAGAAGAAGAGATGAGAGCGGGGCAGAGAGAAGCGGAGAGGAAAGTCCATCCATCCATCTTTTCCCGCTTATCCGTGGTCAGGTCGCGGGGTAGCAGTTCCAGCAGAGAGCCCCAAACTTTCTTTTCCCTGGCGACATCAACCAGCTCTGACTGGGGGATCCCAAGGCGCTCCCAGGGCGCTCCCAGGCCAGCGAAGAGATATAATCCCTCCACCTGGTCCTAGGTCTACCCCTTGGTCTCTTCCCAGCTGGACGTGCCTGGAACACCTCCCTAGGGAGGCGCCCAGGTGGCATCCTAACTAGGTGCCCGAACCACCTCAACTGGCTCCTTTCGACGCGACGGAGGAGAGGCTCAACTCCGAGTCCCTCCCTGATGATCGAACTTCTCACCTTATCCCTAAGGGAGACGCCAGCCACCCTGCGGAGAAAACCCATCTCGACTGCTTGTATCTGCGATCTCGTTCTTTCGGCCATGACCCATCCTTCATGACCATAGGTGAGGGTAGGAACGAAAATGGCCCGGTAGACAGAGAGCTTTGCCTTCTGGCTCAGCTCCCTTTTCGTCACAACGGTGCGGTAAAGCGACTGCAGTACCGCTCCGATTCTCCGGCCCATCTCACGCTCCATTGTTCCCTCACTCGAGAGGAGAGTGAACAGGCGTGTTAGCGGCAGATAGGGAGAGACAAATAATTACACGTGGCGCTCTCCAAGAAGAGGAAAGTGGACAGTGAGAACAGAGCTTATAACCCTGAGTGGACGGACTCGTTCATGTTCATCCTGCCCACTGGGAGCACAGAGCCAGTGTGTCTCATTTGTTCAGAGACCGTGGCGCTCATTAAAAGTGCCAAAACGCCACTATGAGACAAAACACAAAGTGTTTGACCAAACATTCCCTCTCAAGTCAGAACTGAGGTCACAACAAATAAGCAGTCTCAGATCAGTCCACCAGGATCAAAATTAAAACTAAATATCGTTCCAGGGCAGGCTAACCGAGGCTAACCAAAACAATGAGCACCTGCATGTGTATGAGAATGGCCTTGACACCATTTCAGCCCAGATTTACAAACTCCTGGCAGGATAAGCTCAAGCTCAATTCTCGCACTGAATTTAAAAAAAAGTGAGTGAGGGGCTGCAATATAAGAGGGAACAACTTTAAAAACTGTTCAATTGTTATGATGTTGTTATGAATAGTTATGACTGATATTGTTCTATACCGGCTGAAACTGTTAAGTCATGATGTGAAACGGTTAACAAAGAAAAAGGGAAACTCATGTTGCTGCTACACTTTATTTTATTTATCTAAAATTAAGCACTTTTGAGATGCACATATTTTCAAAAGCTATTTTATTTATTTTCTCTATTTTATTTTTAAATGAAGCCAGAGAGGAACATTACACATATCCACAGTATTTTACTGTATATCTGTATAGTTCAATGTTAATTGACAATAAATATTGTTGTTTTTGAATTGTACTTTCTTTATTTGATTGGCAGTCAGTTGTTGATTACATGCAGACGTTGATAAAGCTACAGGCCACTTCAATATATATCACATTAATTCATAAAGCAAGTTAGACATTTTGATGTTCCGGACCTTTGCATGGGGACATTTTCTCTAACTGGACCCCGTTGAATTGTAGTTGAATACCCCTGCAGCATAACAATGCAATGCACACATTAGTGCAGCAGTAATAATAATCCTAAACAATATAATAGTAAAACACTGACAGAACATTTTGCTGCAGAAAACGAATCATCTTTCCTGATATTAGTCTATATACTTGAGTGTAAGACTCTAACTTGTAGAGTCAATTCAAAGTGTGGTATTAGTAATGTTGCCTTAAGGCATCTAAATACTCATTTCAACTCTGAATATTAGCCATATACAGTTAGTAGAAGTAGTATTCAGATCTTTGACTTTAGTACAAGTAATACAGTTTAAAAACACAATATTCAAAAAATATTGCTCAAGTACAACCTAAAAGAATGTGCATCAAAATATACTTCAATTTACCAAAGTAAAGGTAATCCACAATGGCTCAGACTCGTATATAAATATTTATACAAATTGATGCATTCATGTGTTAAACATTTAAATGCTGCACTTGAAGGTGGGGATAAGTTACATTATGATACACTGGGTAGTTTAACCTATTATAATATGCGAATACAACATGCCATTAGTTTTAAAACTGATTTATATATTAAAGGAACTAAATATGTAAAACAAATATAGTGGCGTAATAAGCACAACATTTTCTCCATAATGCAGTGGAATAAAAGTATTGGTAAAGTGAAGAAACTCAGGTGAAGTACATACCTCAAACTTGTACTCAAGTACCGTACTGTATACGTGACATTCCACTGGCCATACATGCAGCAGGACTAAGGGTTTATAATCGAAAAGGGGGAGTGGGAGAGAGGGGGTGTGTGTTAGAGAGAGGGGAGCCGTGTAGGGTTTCAGCTCTCCTGTTTCTCGGTTCATTTGAGTCCTCAGAGCCGGGGAGGTCGGATGATGCTCGGCACAAACAGGGGTCTGGATGACAGGACTGTATACTTCTCTCTTTTTTACCGGAGCGGGGTTTCTACGGTCATTATCCCGGGATTATAACTACACTAACTAACTCTTGCGCGTCTCGGTTGCTCTCCCTCCGAGAAGCCGGCGGAGGCAGCTTGAACTCCGGGTGTGAGATGCCTCTGCCTCCGTATGTGCATCGCTCCACACCGGCTGTTGTGACACATTAATGCTGCACATATCTGGTTTACAAATATGATGAAATGGCAGCCCCGGAAGAAGGTAAGAGAGCTGTGTGCTGGTTTTTATTCGACTTTTCTCCAAAGTTAAAGCGGAATGTGGCGCGTATGGCTGACTGGCACCGTTTGGGATCAACAGGGCTATTTAAACACTCTCACTGAGCGCAATCACGGACACTTTAATACGGATAATCCGTTAATAGCCCCCATTTCAGAAAGACACTGCAGAAACATGTCTGTGTAGGATTATTAAAGGATTAGAAGACGATGAAAAATGCCATAAAGTGGCGTTAAGCTGCACTATCCACCACCTGGGACACTGTAAAACCTGTATTTCTATTATAGATAATTAAACATGACATTAACATCGAGAAAAGAGTTAGATACTTATATTAAACACCAAAAACATTGAAAAGTCTGTTTAATAATGCAAACAACCTACAAACGCTCCTGAGACACAGTAGTGATACAGTATTAGTTATCAAAGAGGGACCGAAATACTTAAATACAGGTCACAAAGAAGGTCTTTTTACCCTGCTGGTTCCCGATCAGCAGGTGATAATGATTTCACTTGATTACTGAGGAAGATGGAAATGATTAATTTAGGAATTTGGAGACTAACAGTGTGCAGTCCTCATTAAAGGCCACATGTGATCTTTTGATTTGGTATTTGTAACTCTGCATTAGACAATTAGAAGAAATGTGTTGGTTTTTAAGAATAAGTTGATTAATATGCAGAAATGGTGTGGTCAATAATATTTTAAATATGATTTATTGTTTAAATTATTTATAATATAAAAAATGCACTGCACTGTCCATTTATTAGGGTTTTTCATTTATTTTCCGGTCATCTTTTGAGTAAGTCAGTGATCAGTAAATTGCAAAAATAATCAATACATTAATCAGACATAATGTGTTTTCTTGTTCGTTGAAGCACTGACATATTTTGCAAAAATAACAGTCCTGAGTGAAATATCTTCAAAATATATCACATGTTTTTGCTCACAAATTAATACAGACATTCATATTCCCCAGAGGAGGAACCCTAAAGACAGGGAGGCTTTGACTTTTCCTCTTGTAACACAATCGGGTGTACATTTATGGTTTTTTCCCATCTCTATTAAGCAATCACCTTATTTTTGTGTTTTAGAAAGTGTTGGTTAAATAAAGTTATTTATTATTAAATGAGTTGTATCGCTACTAAGCATGCTGGCATTTAGCTTGAAGCGTTGTCTATCAACCTCACAGATCTGCTAATGCTTCTCAGTGTTGTTTCTGTATCAAGTATGAGTAACCGTCACTATGTAGGAAATTATGTTGGCTATTTTAAAACCTCCTCCATCTTTTGAGTGGGTAGTGTGAACTGGCTTGTGATATCATGCCGAGCCACATTTGTCTCTGGCTCAAAGATCACAGGGAGCATCAGTTCCCCTGGAAAGAGGGTGAGCCCTGATCTTGAAGTGGTGGATCCAGCTGTAATAACTGGGGGAGCTCCCAGTGGGATAACGTTCCTCTCTCATCCAGCGGGAGTGTGTTAACTGATAGGCCAGACAGTCAGCTGTTAGTGTGCTAATGGCAGTGATGAGAGGAGAGGAGGAACCATAGATCTGTCCTGGGGAGTTCACTGTAAACACCACCAGTTGTATGGGTTGTGTGTTTACAAGTGTTGTTCAAGTAATTAATTAGCAACAGTAATTAGTAGTTGATAGTTGACTGCTGCTGCTGATATTGCCAGGAGCCTTTTGTTTTCAATGGTGTTTGTAAGTAGCAGAAATGGCACACTAGTTTGGACAGATGCAAAACCGGGAAATAACACCATTTTACATAATGCCCTATTTAAGACTACCACATAGTTAATACATGTGATAATCCGACTGGTCACATTCCTGTTCTCCTCGACATGCTGTTCTCCAGTTCCTGCCCATTTCCCTGTTTGTATGCTCAATAAGCGCGATTAGCTACATGTGTCTAATTTCCCCGTGTTGTCCTGCTCATGTCATGCTTTGAAATCTTCTGAGATGAGATGCCTGACCAGATACACAACGATTTTAAACCAAAAAAACTGTCTTCTACAAAATTCAGAACATTCTCTATACGATAGTCATAAAGGTGAATATTTATGAGACCTTGATATTGCAAATTGGCAGTTTTATGACCAATAACCCCTTTTTCAACACTCTTATAAAGATTCATCCACATTTAATTTGAACATTGGACATTTAAACAGTGTAGACTTTTAAGAAAGGAGGCTTGGTTTCTCTGTGAAGTCTTCATGTTGACCAGACACCGCGCTGTGTTTGACATGTTCGGCCTCAGGATCCTCACAGGGTGACGAAAGCCTCTGAAAGAGGCTCCGTGGACCTCTTACTGTGACTGTTTGTGTGTGTCTGCAGATATACTGTACAACAGATATCTGCCTCTCAACGGCTGTGAAACATTGCGTAATACTCCCTTCAAACACTTGTTGCTTTGCTGAGCGTTTTATAAAAGCACAAACACTTGGAATTGCCTATTTTTCAGCAGAAAGCAGATTGAGTGTCGGCGCTGTAATGTATTAGTATGAATCAGACTGTTTTTGAACGATGTAAGATGCCATTAAATCAATACCCCTTTTCTGCTCAGCATTACACATTACAGCTGATGCATGGGCACACGCACACATGAAATACACTCTTGTGCAGATGCTTCACACGTTGCTTGTGCGAGCTTTTTGTATTCTGGGTCATCTTATCTGTAGAATTGAAATTAAACCATGATAGATGGATGGATAGAGAACAGGACTGAGAAAAAAGAGAGATAATGCAGAAATGATTACATTTGGACTGTATGTGGTGTATCTAAGTACAGTAATATGGTGTCATTTAGATTTTGAAGCATGCAGGTAGATGGCCTCAATTACATGTTCATATCCTCTGTCTGGAGGGTCATTTCTTAAGATAGTAGGTGTGTAATGTTTGCTCACATTTGGCCTCATTAGAACCTGATTTATGACTATTTATCCCTCCTTGACCCAAATGTATGAATACACAATATTATCTATGCAAGTGATCTATTTCAAAGTATGAGTATGTTAAATCACACTTTTACTAAACTATGTGCATTAGAGTTATAACGTTTGATGAATTAAGTAGAGTTAAAGTAATAGGTGACGCTTGTAGTGATGTAGCCCGTTGTTTTGGTTGTATCGCCCCCACATGTTATAGCTCACTCTCACAGCTCTCTTTAACCCGGTTTACAGCAACTTTCCAAATCTATTGTAAACTACCTGTCCATCATTGAAAAAGCTTGAAGATTGACAATACCTGGTGAAAACAGTGGAGCGTTCAGCAGCTAAAGAGACGGGTCATTCACTTTGGAGTGAGTGGAGACCAAAACAGAGCAAAAAAAGAAAGCAAATATTGGACTAGAAAGTACCATGTGAGTTCCAAGTGGCCACAAATAATAAATGATGATTTAAAGTGTCACTGTGACTCAACACTGCACTGTTAAAAAGTTCACAGACAAATTATAAAGAAATTCTTTCAAATGTTATCAACAGAGGCAGAAAATGTGTCTTGACCTCTCGTCTGAATGAATCATGCTTCAAAAAGTTCACAACTCCATATAGCGTTTCCTTAGACTCTCCGTTTGCAGTACAAACACGAAGCAATTCCTTCACTAAAAGAGAAACATGGACAGTACAGAATGTTGGCAGCAGGTACGTTTCCCTTTAAACTGATGTGTTTAAACATTGTTATTGGGATATAAGCAAAGTGTCTACAGGACGGGGTCTGGTTTGAAAGATGATGGTAATATTGTGTTTTAATTTTTAAGTGAGCTGGATGTCTAAACTAGGAATGAATGGAATCAGTGCTGGACACACTGGTAGTGTGCGGCACATCCACCATGTGAAATATGCGTACTTGTACTTAATATACTGTTTTGGTGCGTGTGTGTGTTTCCCCTTAAAGCTACCTTTCGATTTTCCTTTCATGACTGCATTGTTGACAGTCAGTGTAACTCGCAGGTCGGTTTCAGGGACTCGCTTGTTTTTTTGTTTTCAGCGTATGAAATCAGAAGTTTCTCTCTGTCTCTGAGGCATTGTTATTTCCCCCCCGCAGGAGTTCACGAAATGTCATATTGTGTTCTGCTCCGCTGGATTGGCAATGCGCTGGGTGTAATGTGTTTACTTACAATGCAGTTAAGCGGCTTAAAGCTACACTCCTGCCTCTGATTTAAGACTTAGCCTCTTTGCACAAGGGCTCAGTCAGACACATTGTGTGAATGTCCAATGACTAATCACCACAGTCTTCTTTAATCCGGTGGAAAGATGCACTGCAGGCTACCAAATCTCAAATCCATTTTTGGAGTGCCGTGATGTACCAACATGATGGAAACTCAGAGCCGTGGTAGAGAGTGGATTCAACACACTTTCTCCCTTTACATTAACAATGACTGTTCTTTCTATTCATGTGCAGATATATGCAGCGTGTTGACAACTTTCAACAGAGAAGATAAACTAACCTTGAACTATGGGTTGCTTTTTATTAAGATTGCATTTGTGAGTATCCTTTGTTATCTTGAAAATATCAATATGAAGTGCCTACGATCGAACATCTGTAAATATAAAAGGAGGACAAACCACGTAAAAAAGTTCAAGTTTAGAGAGTTAATGCTTTTACCACCCCTTTCTTTAAAGACTCAACCTTGTTGTAATCAGGTATTGGTATTCAGATCAAGTCCTTAGCTTTTCTTATTCACAGCATGTCAGGGATATTTAATGTACACTCTTGTCAAAGTGCTCTTTTTAGCAGTCTTAATGGGCCTAGGAGAGAATCAGAAAAGTGATGAACAGAATTACATTTATGAAAACGTCCTTGGTTCTGCGGCTTCTACTTTCTTTCTTTGAGTTTTGAGAAGCCGAAAATGGTTATAAAGGAATTCCCTCAGCGGTGACCAAAGCTAGACTCTCTCTCAGAACTGCATCTCCGGGCTGAGAGGACAGCGCTCGTCACGATGGAGCTGTGCGGCTCCTATATCCTCAGGGCAAGCCCCTCACCGTTTATTTCACGCGTATCACCCCGTCTGTTCTCAGAGATACTGTCTAACGGAACCCTCATCTGTCCCATGGACGAGGTTATTCCCTTCCTTTCTCTTCTCATTTCAGCTGCTCCTCCCTTCATCTTTATATCGTCCTCTGGAGAGGAGCACGCGTAAAACACTTTTTCTTTCATACAAGTACAGCACAGACAAGAGGAGGACAATATGTGGCTGCTCTTCGTAACATAGCCTCCACCAGAACTACTACTTCTACGCCTCGTCCTTCTGTGCGTTGGCTTTTCTCGCCGTTTGTCGTTATGCGTGTGTTGCACTCTGCGACTGAATGACATTTAGCCGTCACACATCACCACACATACTCTAACTCCTCGACCATGCGTTATACCATCTGAACCAGAACAGATGTGCAGGAACATCAGTCCAGTCTCACTTCATCTGTCCATAATGACTCACTTTATCTGTGAATGTGTTTAAAATGTATGCCTACTGGGAACTCTCTTCAACTGAGCCAAAGTGGGAATGTCTCCTTTCATTTAAAGAAAAACACTTATTCAGGGATTTTACATTTTTCCTTTCTGTGCCTTTTTTATATTTAAAGGTTTATAATATTCTGCCTTCTGCTTGATTGGGTAAAGTTAGATGGCTGAGAAGATTACTCTTTGTTTTTGAATGTCCTTTCATGCCTTTTAGGTTTTAGAAAGTCTTCTTGACAATGAACGTTATTTTGTATGAAGGGATTATTTTGTACATGGAGAACAAAATGCAGTTCCATTATAGCAGTCTGACAATTAAATAACATCTTTTTGGAGTCTCCCCTTCCTCCTGTGGTGTGGTATAGGTTTGTGTGCATGTAAATGGTCTGCAAAGGCAACAATCCCAAAGTTTCTCTCCCCGAATCCTCTCCATTGGATTCCTTTGTTTACTTCTACAACACACGTACCTCACTGTGTTACACTATTGGCTACTTCTCCAACACAATTACATGATAAGCTAAAGGGCAGGACATCCTTAAGCGGCAGACCAATCACAACAGAGCTGGCCAGCTGACCAATCAGAGCAGACTGGGCTATGGTTTCAGACAGAGGGTGAAAAGAAGTGCTGCAGCACAGGCAGAGAAAAATAAAGACATTTTTTAACATGAAAATGAGCATTATAGACCCCCTTTAAATGGCAGGAAGAGACACGGACACATCTGAGCAACTGTTCAAAAAGAAAAGATGAAGTCAACAGTCATTAGTTCCAAAGGAATTGGAAGCTAATCGTCAAAATATATGCTGATTCAAGTCGGAACTGGTTTCTTTTCAGTGTCAGCAGTACAATAATGCCTGTGAAAAGCTTTTCTTCACACTTCACAAGGAACATTGGTTAGCTTAGGCTCAACAAGGAGAATCAGCTGAGCATACTGTGGACCTGCACATCACAGTTAAACCCTATTCAATGGTGTCTGAGTTATACACATTATTATTTGACGAATGGATAAAACCCATAAAAACCCAAATAATGGCTGATGCAAACTTCTCAATGTTTGTTTTCTTTCAGTGATGTAGTTATTTTTGATTATTTGGTGTTAGCCTACATTCTGTTCTTTCCATCACCAGCCACAAGCCTTTGTGTAGCTTCCACAGTGAATACACGTGCCTCTGTTACCTGTGCTGCGATGCTGGCAGAGCAAGCCTCGTGTCCCTGAACAGCATCAGGTGGGAAATGCTTGGATGCATACATTTGTGCAAAGCTTTGTGTGTGCTTTATGAGGAAGCAAATGGGATTGAACCAGTTGGGGGAGGAGGGAAGCGTGAGAACACCTCGTAAATGTTTTATTTAAATGAGCTATGTGGCACTGGAATGAAAGATAAGCCGTAGTCATTATTTTGTCGGTGCAACACACTAACAACCTCGTGTGTGTGTGTGTGTGTGTGTGTGTGTGTGTGTGTGTGTGTGTGTGTGTTCCCTGTAACTCCTACTCTATTATTCATGTTTGTGGGGGATTATTGTTAAGGTAAATTACACTATTTGTATATCTTTTAGTCATTTTCCAATGTATGTCCATTTTGTCCACTATTTATTTTGATTACACGTCTTAGCTGAATTAGTTGACTCTTACGGAAACCTGGTATTGGCTTTTGCAGTGTGTAAAGACCGTGTCATGGTAAAGAAAATGTGAACAGACTTGGTCATTTACAGAAAACCTCAATCAGTGCTGAAGTCAATTTAAGTTACGTTGCTGTCTCCGCGGTTCCAGCCGTTGGTACGCGGGGAAACATACAATTTGTTCCTAGTGGAAGCAATACGATCATTTCTTATCAATAGTTTGAGTCATGTCGTTGGTATGTTTAGTAGGTAGCCGTTTAATATGGAAGATAATGTCCAGTATTCCGCTAATGACACTACCCTGCTGCACATGATCCCTTGTGTAGAGGTTGATGGTGACTGTTCAAACAACCAGCACCTTCTACAGGAAGTAGGCAAAACACCTTTCCAATACAAAACACATACGTTTTACTAAGAGATTTAAAAACAAGACACATATGGTAATTAGTGAGCGTAAGAGTTGCAGTCATTCCGATTGTGTTACCTTAAGACGGAGGCCAGGCAGGCATTGCTTAAAGTCTCTGGATACACACTTCCTCTTCCTAAAGTGAAACATGTGTTACTGGTGTGGGTGTATCGTTGCCTGGGTGTCTCTGTTCCCAGGCTCCCATGGACACCAGCTCAATGTCCTCCTAATATGACACTTTAAGAGAAATCTCAAATGGTTTTATGTTCTCAGCAATGTTTACCCCTTAGGTCAAATGTTCAGTGTTTGTTTCCTTGGGTCAATATGTTGAAATCACCGACAGTCTATAGCCTATGGATGTTGTCCTCTTTGAAACCTGCGCCTCAAATCTGTGGACAGACAGTTTTCTTGACTTTAAAACATTAACATTTTCACATTGACTTGATGGTCTTTTACCTTCCATGCAAACTGCATTTAAAATGTCCTCTTCCTTCCCTTGGTGTCATTATTCTAAATTGAAAATCAGCAGTATAGTGATAGTGATAAATATATCAGTCAGTGCAAAAGAAATGAAAAATGTTAATGTGACCATATCAAAAAAGTCAAACTAAATCATGGATTTGGAGAATCGTAAAACCCTTATTTTAAAACCAATACAGAGATTGAAATGGGCTGGAGTTGAGAGAGACACACACACACACACACACACACACACACACACACACACACACCACACACAACACACACACACACACACACACACACACACACCACACACACACACACACACACACACACTACACACACACATACACATACACATACACATACACATACACATACCACATACACATACACATACACACACACACACACACACACACACACTGTACTCCTGATCACAGAGAAATACAGTCAAGGTATCTGTGACCTTGATAGAAGAAATAACTGGTCTGTGCCATTATGGGAATAACAGAATGTGTGTGGTGTGTGTGGTGTGTGTGTGTGTGTGTGTGTGTGTGTGTGTGTGTGTGTGTGTGTGTGTGGTGTGTGTGGTGTGTGTGTGTGGTGTGTTGTGTGTGTGTGTGTGTGTGTGGTGTGTGTGTGTGTGGTGTGTGTGTGTGTGTGTGTGTGTGTGTTAATTTCGTTGACTAAAACTATGACGAAATATGTTCGTCAACGACCTTTTTTTCCATGACGAAAACGAGACGATGACGAGACGGCACCGACGGCAGTAAACAATAACTGTAACGAAATCATCATGCAATATCGTTGACGAAAAGTGACGAGACGAAAATGTAGTTTACTAAATAAAAACTATGACAAAATCTCTCTTTACTTTCGTTGACGAAAAATGAGGAGACGAAATATTATCAAAGATAACGTTAAATCTCTGATAGTCAGTTGTTCTCCCAGCAGTTCCATTTCCGGTGCTGCGGCAGAGCAGCAGCTGTTTCTGTGCTGCGCGCGGCGGTACATTTGAATTACACCGGGCAGCGGCACAATATGAACTGTCAGGAATACTCGGGTCTAACTCATGGTCTAACTAACCTTATTTAACAGAAAATAAAATGGCAACAACAGGGCTTAGGAGCAGTGGTCGCGTTAACCGAATACCCCCCCCGTCAGCGCGAGTGAGTGATACATTGTGCACTCGACGGATAATAATGGATTATGACGGAAATGTTACGATCCTGTCCGTCAAAATGACTGACAACGAAAAAGTCTAAAGCCACCACTGCTTGGGAGAAAGAAACGATGTGATATTTGGGCCCATTTTCGCTACAATGAGGCGGAGAAAAAAAGCGAATGCATTGTTTTATCAGAAGGGAAGCAATGTGGCCAAAACCTGAGCAGATACTCTCTGCAAAGCGGCTTTCTTAATCATTCAACCTGTGTTTTTCATCAAATAAGGACAAGATAATCTTATTTATTTATATACTAAAATGACAAATTATTGGTTTTGGCTAGACTAGTTTGTTCTATATAATCTGATGACTAAAAAAGACTCAACAGTTTTCATTGACAAAAAGTAGACTAAAATAATTAGTTTTCTTTGACTAAAATAAGACTAAAATGCTCAGACTTTTAGTCGACTAAATCTTGACTAAATAAAAACAGGATGAAGGTGACTAAATATGACTAAAACTAAAAAGGAAATTTAACACAGGACTAAGACTAAAACTAAATTAAAAAATAGCTGACGAAATTAACGTGTGTGTGTGTGTGTGTGTGTGTGTGTGTGTGTGTGTGTGTGTGTGTGTGTGTGTGTGTGTGTGTGTGTGTGTGTGTGTGTGTGTGTGTGTGTGTGTGTGTGTGTGTGGTGTGTGTGTGTGTGTGTGTGTGTGTGTGTGTTTGGAAGCTGGACCTATTTTTAGTGAGGCAATCGTGACATTTGGTGTTTGCCCTCCATCTACACTAGGATGGTCTTTTAACCCCCGTTATCAAAACTACAGTCGTCACCTGACACCCGTAGCACTTTTATTTGCCCCACCTTGTAAGTTAGTCTTTAGTGACTTTTGCATAGTTTTTGGTTTTATTCTGCAACCACCCACATATTCCCCCTGGGGGTCAATGAAGGCCTCCTCATGTCTTAAAGGATCTTATCTTACAGTGCAAAGTTAATTCAGGATGAACACAAGTCATAATAGAAAAGGTTTTAGCAAACAGATGTAACATATTTAAATTGTGGTGGAATGATATTTCTTGTTTGAATCAGTTCTTCTAAAATGTAAATATTACTTTCAGCAGGACTTTGTAGTTTGTGCAAATGATTCCCCTGTTCTCTGGTGAGCAGTGTGACAGGACGTGTAGAGGGGGAATGTTTGCTGTAAATAATGCAGATAAAAGGCTCTATAAAACATGACAGCTTTCCGATACGTATTATCAGACTCTCCTCTTGTAGTCCTGCAGCTGGTGTGTATTGTGTGTGTGTGTATTGTGTGTGTGTACAGCTCGTTGTGTGTGTCGCTGCTCACTGTATTCATTGCTTCAGCTTAGCGAGGCAGTGGGGAGGTGCAAATGTCACGCTGTCTGAAAAAGCTAAGCCAACTGACTGTGGAAAAGTCTCCGGAGAACTGTGAGAAGGAGGAGGAAGAACTGGAAGCCACTTCAGAATGTGAAAGCGCTGAGTGAAAGGTGGCAAACATCACAAATCTCTTCAAAATGAGTCTCTCTGCACACACACACACACACACACACACACACACACACACACACACACACACACACACACACACACACACACACACACACACACACACACACACACACACACACACACACACACACACACACACACACACACACACACACACACACACACACCATCGTCAGAGCATCTACGGCCTCTAATCACATTCCAGAGCGTTTCTGCTGCTAAATTGAATTGTAATTGGCAGACAATGTGCGTGACATCACAATTCACTGGCTGGCTCACAGAGAAGCAGCTCATCTAAATGGAGTCTAAAGTGGGCCATGCTTACTGATGAGGCCGGAGCGTTAATGAAAGAATAAAAGGAGCAGAGAGCATCGTACGTATAGGAAACATGGAGGCAGAGAGGAGAAAGGGACGTGCACTAACTCTGGAAATTAATTGCCCTTTGGGATCGGTGTCATTATTAATTATGGTGTGACAGCAGCAGCCGCATGTCGACTTCTTCAGCGTGTGCACGGCCACAGCTGAGTGATCTCCTGTGGAATAATGGAGCTTTTATTGCTAGGAAATCATGTTGTGAATGTCCCCTTCTTTTGTTCAGTGTATTTATTTCTTTGGTCCCATTTCCCAATTTGTTGTTGTTGATTGCACCTGTATGTGTTTGTGGTCAGACGACACATTAGGGCATGCATCATCACATTCATGCTCTACTATGTTAACACATGAATAAAAGGAATAGCACCCCCCCCCCCCCCCCCCCCCCCCCCACACTTTTTTTTTAATTGTCTCCCTAGTGTCCAGGACATTTCTTAAAATTGTTTGGGGCTGAACTATTCCCAGATTTGTGTAGCTAAGACATTTTTGCCCAAACTTCCTCTCTTACCTTTTTTAGAAAACAGAAACTGAGAAAATAGTTTGTTGTGTGTTTTTGTCTCGCTGCAAGCCGGTGTCTTTAAGTGGCGAATGGACACTGTTGCTAACATCAGCATGCTAACATGGTTGCAATGGAAATGCTAACGTGCTAATGTTAAGCAGATATAATGTCGTCCATGTTCTCTGTCTTAGTGTACTGTGTGAGTATGCTAACATTTGCCTGTTAGAACTCAGGTCGAGCTGAGCTTATTGATTTGTAATAAAGGGGACGGACCTTTTAGCCTCTACCCCCCAGGTTAGAGAAATTAAATATAGATAGAAAAAAAGAAATCTTTATATAAAGATCCGAAAGGATGGAAACACAATTACAATTCTGTCTGCCTCTTCAGCACCACGGACAGCACCATGGATTTATTACTGAACACCAGAGTTCAGAGTTATGTTCAGGAGCCATACTGACTTGATCACATTTCAATCAGATACAGGTTGAGTTGGGGTGACTAACATCCCCAGCTGATCAGCCCCTGCTCCCTCTTTACCACGAACAGATGGAGGGAAGGGAAGCTGGTGGCGGTGGCATGCATCTTATCATGTTGGTCTTAGTGTGTTTTGTTCAGGTTTAGTCACTTATTGGACACATGTAAATGTTCACCTCACGATAACAGGACATGGAAATCTAGAGTTATTGTGACTAATTCTGAGGAGAATATGGATGAACCAAATGTTCTTCTTCTTCTTCTTCTTCTTCTTCTTCTTCTTCTTCTTCTTCTTCTTCTTCTTCTTCTTCTTCTTCTTCTTCTTCTTCTTCTTCTTCTTCTTCTTCTTCTTCTTCTTCTTCTTCTTCTTCTTCTTCCTTCTTCTTCTTCTTCTTCTTCTTCTTCTTCTTCTTCTTCTTCTTCTTCCTTCTTCTTCTTCTTCTTCTTCTTCTTCTTCTTCTTCTTCTTCTTCTCCTCCTCCTCCTCCTCCTTCTCCTTCTCCTTCTCCTAAAAAAAAGTGAGAAGAAGAAAGAAAAGTCTATTAGGAAATACCTGCAAAACAATGCTTGGAGGATTCATCGTGTTAGATGTTATGCGAGGAACTGCCATCCAACAGCCCTGTAAAGATATTGTCACCTTTTAAAATGCCTCACACCCGTCAAATATCCAATCGTCTTATTGACTTTCCCAAGAAGGCTGTCACCATGCCTGTCAGGCTTTCCATTCTCACATGGCTCATATGATGCTTGGAATAATGGAAACGGATTATCTTTCCGAAGTCAAATAAATACACCTTCACAGCTTGCTCCATCACATTTCATCAGCGTTAGACTTAATGAAACCGTAAATAAGGCTACGATCACAGCCCCATATAGGACAGATACATGGTTAAATCCATCCTTTATAATGTTGCTGCTTTTGGTTTAAAGAATAAAAAAAGATCAATCCTCAAAATCTTTACATGTCTTTCTTACTAAACCCTAGTCACGGTTGCATAGCTATGATTGGACAATCGCTGTGGGGGAGGGGTTTGGTGAACGGTCATCTGGAATGAAAAGTGTGTATTTCTGCATTAATACCCTGAATACAGTACATTCCTCTTCCTTCCACGAACACCTTCTGATAATCCCTTTAGAGGATTAGTCAGGCTGAACAAAAGAGCTGTCAATGGATCAATTACACTGGAGAGAGAACATACACACACTGGGACCAGGCGCAAGGACATCTGGTTCTCTGCATCTCGTTGACGACGCACAGGAACGCGTGCTGGTACCGGCGGTGTTGGAAGACCGAAGGGAATGGCAGATGAATGGCGGAATGCCCTTTGCTGGGTGCTCCTCTGAGTTATCACAACCTGTGAGGCTGGACGTGAAACAGAGCGTCTAATTAGAGGGGAGTCATTAGGACCGTGTTCTCTCCTTGCCTTGATTCACTGAGTGGGAACGGCATGCGTGGCGTCTTCCCCCGATTAATCACGGGTCTCGCTCACCGCCGCCTTCTACCCCCCCCCCCTGTCCTCCACCTCTCCTCATCTCTCCTTGGATGATGTGGCTCTAATTAAGACGATGCACCACCAGGAGAGGAGGAGGAGGGGGGCGGTGACCCTGCTTTAAGTTTGGGTCGTTCGAGGTGTTAAAAACAAAGTTGGAGGAAGAGAAGGACACTGAAGTTAAAGTAGAGGAAGTGAAGGAAGTCTTAGGAAAGATATGGAGGGGGGTTGAGTCCAGTTTGTATCACTTGAGGCTCCTGACTTTGAGCGTGTAATTCATGCCTTTGTTTCTACGCGTCTAGATGACTGTAATGCACGTTATGCCGGCCTAAACAAGACCTCGCTGGCCCGCCTGCAGCTGGTACAAAACGCTGCGGCTCGGCTGCTTACCGGAACCCGCAAGCATGAGCACATCACACCTCTTCTGGCTTCCCTCCACTGGCTTCCCGTCCATTTTAGAGTTCATTTTAAGATTCTATTGTTTGTTTTTAAATGGCTTAATGGGCCGGCCCCAGAGTACATCTCCGACCTCCTGCAGGTGTACACGCCCTCAAGGGCTTTGAGGTCGGCTGATCAGCTGGCAGTCCCAACAACAAGGGAAAAGACCAGGGGAGACCGAGCCTTCTCAGCGGTAGCCCCCAGGCTCTGGAACGACCTGCCCCCCCCAAGTCCCGTCTGAAGACCCACCTCTTTCCCCTCGCTTACGAGTCCGTCTGAGCGATGTCACACCTATTGGTATGCTTTTACTGTCTGTCCATAGCCTTTATGTGCCTTGTATGTATTCTTATGTGTGCCTTTTATCTATTGTTGTAATATTATATTTTATTATAATGATGTTCATTGTGAAGCACTTTGGCAAACCCTCTGCTTTTGAAATGTGCTATATAAATAACGTGGATTGGAGTCTACACTACAGACCTGACTTCTCCAATATTCATACAATAGTCTAGAGTCAAGACTTGTGTATGAATATTGGAGAAGTCAGGTAATATATTGTTGTTGTTATATGTCATGGTTTTTAATGAACCCACATTGTTACTGTGCTTGTTTCTCCTCCCAGACGTATGTACTTCGACGTGTTGCCTCGTCTTCCTGTGCACAGTTTTGAAGGAAGTAACACAGACTTGTCTTTTGTTGACATCGCTTCAGGAGAAATTGTGAGCGCTTGGTTTGATGCAAAGGAGCTCCCTGCTAATTCAAACAAGGCCGCATCATTGTCAGCCCTAATGAGCAGAGAGTTCACATCAAGCGTTACTCCTCTAATTATTCTCTCTCAACCGCGACCCTCTAAATCAGTGCTACAGTTCTGGTGTGGCTCTTCACATTGACCCCCTTCTCTCTTCCCCCGGTAGGTATATATATATGCTCCCTCGTGGTCAAAGGTTACTGAGGCAATCAAATGCTGCACGAGCACACACACACACACACACACACACACACACACACACACACACACACACACACACACACACACACACACGGCAGCAGCAGCAGCCGCTTGAGTGACAGTCTAATTACCCGGTGTAAGAGAACCAAACCCCTCCGCTGTACCGCAGTTAACAGGATCAGAAGGCCACTTGTACTCATCCCACTCCCCGATCCTCCTTTATGCATATTTCTCTCTTGTAAGCGCTGCTGTGTGTGTGTGTTTGTGAGTGTGTAGTTTAGAGAGAGGAAGAGTGTTTCAAAGATGGTGGCTGATACACGAAAAGGTCGAGGGAAAGACTCAGGGTCTAGGCCTACAGATAAAGTAAAGCAGAGAGAGCGCAGAAAAAGGGAATTGCTTTTGGTCACCGAGGGAATAAACCTTGTGTGTTGAGGTTAACTAGGATTACGTGTGTGTATGTGCGTGACAGAGAAAATGCTTTCTTTAATTTAGAGCTCTCGGTTCAGAGTAATTCAGTCAAGGTTAGATATCGGGACTGACATCCCACTCGGGTTACCACACTGACTTTCAGCATGATAAAATACTCATTGAGCAAAACAGTGCTTGTTATGTGTATGTATGAGCAGCTGCAGTGGAGAGAGGTCGTGTGCTCTCTGAGAGGAGAGAAAAGAGAAAGATCTGTCCGCTGACTCTACTGTGACCTCGAGACATTTCAAAGGGAGAATGAAAAACTGTTTTCTACTGTACAGCACTTATGTGTTGGCTTCCACTTAAACACTCCCCTCATCAACACTACATCCTGTGGCCTTGACGGGAGTAGAGTAGCTTCAGGTTCCGTATGTTTTAGTATGACACCCTGGCAACGGTTATGTAATTACCGAAAATTCAACTTTAAGTAATTAAAGTAGTCTTCTGTAAAGCACTTGCCCAATCCACTGAATGCTGAATCCACTTATCATTTCACCTGCTCGGAGTACATTGATTTTGTTTGCTTAAACAAGAGTGGAATAACTAAAACCAGTGGTAATGTGGTGAGATTATGACCATCCTGGCCAAAGCTACAGAGGGGGTGCAGCCCTCTTTAAAGGGGCCCTATTGTGCTGTTCCCTTTCCTGTAGTGTGTGATACACATGTGTGTACATGTTGAGGCTCTGCAAAGGCATGACACGCCTCCATTGGACTCCTTTGTTTACTTCTGTAACAAGGGGCTGGACATCTCTAAGCGGTTGACCAATCACAACAGAGCTGGCCAGCTGACCAATCAGAGCAGACTGGGCTCTGGTTTCAGACAAAGGGTGAAAAGAGGTGCTGCAGCACAGGCAGTATGAGACAAATAAAGAGCTTTTTGAACATTAAAGCATGGAGACGTGTCCCAGGTGAGGATCAAAACACAAACATGAACCTGGAAGTTAGCATAATAGGGCCACTTTAATTACCTGTGTGGTTGGTAATGTAGGGAGAGCTTCACTTTGCAGTGCTGTGGTGTTTTTATATTAGACATCAGATTATGGCGCAGTGGTCTGTGCGTTTGATCATCAGATCAAGGGGGCGTGGGGGAACTCCAGTTCGAAACCCGCTCCCGCCCCACTGCGTCGGGCCGTTGTGTCCTTGGGCAAGACACTACACCCGAATTTGTTCCTGTATTGTCCACAGTAGATGACCATTACATGTATGTATGATCTGTATGTGTGATGTGTATTTTGTAAAGCGCTTTGAGAGTCACTGATAAAGCGCTATAATAAATATAAGGATTATTATTATTTATTATTATTAGGTGACTCAATGTTTTAGCCCCATATTCAAGTGTTCCTCAAAATATGATGTCTGGGGTGTCACATGCACTTACACATGCTAGCATCCATACAAACTCTGTTATACAAACTCAGAGAACAACACGAGAGACATACACTCATCTGTGTCCTTGATGATTTAGGGGTTTTATCAAGCAAAACTAATGTTCATACATTTTAAGGGCTTACACGCAGCTCCGCCTTGTTCCAGAGGTTCAACACACCACAGTACGCAGACATGTGAAGCCATTAGACCGCTCTGCAGGCCGGAGCCCACAGCTGGTCATCTTTATTGGTCCCAGTGGAGACGGTCGTTATGGCCACTCCAACTCAATTATTGCATCTTAGTTAGGGTCCCAGTGAAATAATGATAAATATTCATGCAGATTAACCAGAGAGCAGTGTGTTATGTGTGTGTGAGTGCCTGTATAAATAAAGTGATGTGTTTGTAGATACAGGGACAAGTAATAATAGAATAGCTAGAAGAAATAAAATGTCAGCTAACTGAAAGGCTAATTTGTGCAGTGTAAATGGCCAGAGGCTTAAGCTTCATGGATATAAACAGCTACTAAATAACTCATTCAAAACAAAAATATAAAAAATAAATGTTAGAACCTTTCCTTCTCATTTATTTCCCCATGAATCATCTCACGACCCCTGAGATGTATCTGGTGACCCCTGGTTGACTGAACTAGCTTACTGTATATCATGTAAGCCTAGGTACAAACATCTCAATATATAGCAGCGACAGAACAACACTGAAATGTAGCTCTTACCTTAGTGCATCAGTATTAACCATCAATTAACCACCGGGAGGCTGTAGCACAGTGGGTTAGTGCGTTGGTGTTCGGATCAGGGGAGCGCAGGTTCAAACCCCACTGCAGTCAGCATGTTGTTGTGTCCCTGAGACACTTCACCCCTAATTGCTCCTGTGCGGATTTTCCACAGTATTGAGTATGTAAGTCGCTTTGGATAAAAGTGTCTAACAAGTGACATGTAATGTAATAATGTAATGCAATTACAATCAGACCAGTCATGTGAAACTTTTTATTTTTTGCTTTGGATACTTTTTGGCTGATAACACTTAAAGGTGGGGTAGGTAATTTTGGAGAAACCAGCTCGAGTGCGCTAGAATTTGAAAATACACAGCTGGAACAAATCTGCCACCTCCTCACAGAGCCCCTCCTCCAACACACACAAACGCGCACATGACCAATGAGGGCACGAGATAAGTTTGTGCACAGATGGAAGGTTGACAGGCAGGTAGGCCATCCAGTTATTGTAGCCGGGCCGGCTCAGATGATTGGTCGTGCTTTTTACAGTACTACGGCTTCCAGATGACATTTTTTATGGATTTTTTGTCAAAGCACTTAAAATAATCATTGCTATCGGGATGTTGAGAGCATTCCATGGAATACAACAAAAAGTGTTTCTGAAATAAATTACATACCCCACCTTTAAAGGTGGGGTATGTAAGTTTCAGAAACCGGCTCGAGTGCACTAACATTTGAAAGTACACAGCCGAAAATAATCCGCCCCTTCCTTCAGACTTCCTTACAGAGCACCTGCTCCAACGCACATGAACGCGCAATGCACGCCCAATTACGGCACGCCCAATGAGGGCACGAGATACATTTGTGCGTGCACGTGATGGAAGGCTGACAGACAGGGCGGCAATCCAATCCGTTTATCCGGCCCGGCTAAACGGATTGGATGTACTTGGACAGTACCACGGCTTCCACAGATGACATTTTTTTATGGATTTGTTGTCAAAGCACTTCAGATATTCATTGCTATCGGGATGTTAAGAGCATTCCATGGAATATAACAAAAAGTGTATCTCGAGCCGGTTTCTCAAACTTACCTACCCCACCTTTAAGTGCAATTTTTAAATAAACATACTTTTAAAAAAGTATCTTCCCATTGCTGTAATGTTCATGTTGATGAACAGAATACGTTACCTCCCAGCACTTCACTTTGAGATGGCTTTTGTATACATATTGACTCAGTTTCACCAGTTCAAAGGATTTGTTCTACCAAACGACCTTTGTGTTCTTATTCGTGATGTGTTTCCAGTTTGCTGTAAAGCCGCTTGCTCAGCAGCATTATGTCTCCGCGACAGTGCTTTACAGGCTGACTAGTCCATTAGACGAACTTGTTTGAATCACGTCTCCCTGCAAGATGAGAGAGCTGTTAATTCCCAGACTGTGAGTAACTGCACATTGCTGCAGAGGTCTGCTGGTTTACATGCACAGGGTTTGATCATACTTCACCCTGGTAATAAGGTGCATCCACTTCTACAAAGAAGCATCCTTGCAATACAGATTGCGGTTTTTAATGACTCCCTCAGACCCTCTCGCGCTCTTAAATAATGATCTCACTCTCTGAGGTTTACAGCACACTGCTCACAACTCACACAGCGTGACGTTCTATCACCTACTGTGGGATAAGTGGGGTATTGACTTGGCAAAATGAACCCTCTTGTCTTTAGTGATGGCCAAGTGATGTCAGCACCACCTCTTGTTCCTCTCAAAGACAATAATTCTTCCCCTAGTTTCACTCTGAGGATTGCACCAGTAAACTGTGGATCTTACAGGATAAGGCTTGTTTTCTGCACTTGTGTTCTCGGTACACAACAACAACAAACCCTCCACTCTGCCCTAAATGAGCACTTTATACTTTACAGAGTTTACAGTAGTGAAATATACATACACAATGAAGCAAAACGTCATGCAAAGTTACACAAATACATGGTTTGAAATGAAAAGCCAATTTTGACAGCTGTAAATAGCTTATAAGCTTTTTATAAATCTCAAGTGGATTTTTTAACGCTTCTATTTGACTAATTTAAAATGAAAATCTAAATCCATTTAGTGACAGCAATGCAAAACCCATCCCCTCAGCATTTACACCATTCGATGATCAAGGACATTGAAATTAGCCGTAGCTAGTCTTTATAGCATTATAGCAGTGTATAAAGGTACATGGAATTAAAATGATATTTATTTCCAAATAACCTTGTGTGGATGCTTAAAGAAAGTAACGTGTGGTCTTTGCTTGAGAATAAGAGCACTACTGTAGGCTGTTTTCTATTTACCCTGATGTGTTCAATGTCATCATAACCGTTAGCAAAATGAAAATATAGGAACCAAGGTCTACCGTCTGTTAATAGCAACACTAAACTAGTATTGGGGCTTCCAATTAAATCGTTTTTAGACCAGCGCTAAAATGGTGTGATGCTTTGGGAATCTTGAAGCCAAATGAAGCCTAATGTAAGCTGTGAGTTGTTTGTTGGCAGGCTTACAGGTGTGTCAGCCTCCTCCATCTCTAACAAATCACTCAAGGCCACATCTCCCTCCACCTCCTCCGCCCACTGTTGTCATCTGTTCAGTCACGAGCAACAGTGCCGAACAAATAATAAGGTTCAATCCACTTTGTGTACAGATGAAATGAGAGAGAAGGTTCTTTGTGTTTTGAGGCAGATTGTCTGATTTGCAAAGACATCAATCTCCATCATGTCTGCTTTACGTGATCCTCTCTCACTCGTGCTCACCCTCTCTCTCTCTCCCGCCACTTGTGTTGCCATCTGTTCTCGATTAATGTGAGTTACGAGCGGTAATTGAAGCATCTGTTCATCCGGTGTGCATCCTTTCCTCTGACACTCCAACATATCGCACCTCTCTCGCTACATCTCTCAATCTCTCCTTTCGTATTGCTTTCCATTATGTCTCTCTCACACACACCGCTTGGTCTGCTGCTGCTGCTGCTGCAGTGTTTTCAGCTGGTCGGTTGGTCCACTTGGATCCAGACTGAAATATCTCAACAACTATGAGACGGATTTCCTTGACATTTTGTTCAGACATTTGTTTTGACTTTTCTTCTTCTGCCAACACGACCATTGTCTTTTTGGTTTTGATTGAATTGTCTTACCTTATTTAATTGCGATTTGGTTAACATTCCCCCTAGAACTGATCAAAGTCAATACATTTATAAAAAGGTGGACGACACCAGTGGGCAAAGCTGTTCTGATTGGGATCTTTTTAGGTTCCTCACTGTTTGCATATTATTTAAAAAGCAGCTGCTTTACTCCACAACCACAACTCATCTTAGGGCTCATCTGCTTGCTTTTCACCTACATGTGGCAGCGGAGTCACCAGAAACAAGTGGAGCGACATCAACTGTACAACATTTCCACCACACGTATCCACAAAGATCCTCACCAGATGGTTATAAAAAGATGATATCTATGGGCCATTATTTGGGGATTTTGAAGGATAATGACAGATCTGGAGCCACAATATAAAGATCGTCATCGCACAACAACCTTAAGATGAAGATTAAGATGAACTTTTATTAATCCCTCATGGGGAAATTATTTCTCTGCATTTGACCCATCCTGTGTTAGGAGCAGTGTGCTGCCATTTTGAACGGCGCCCGGGGAGCAATGTGGGGAACGGTGCCTTGCTCAGGGACACCTCGGTAGCACTTGGTCTTTCGGGGACTTGAACTGGTGACCTTCCAGTTCCCAAGCCAAGTCCCTATCGACTTCGCCACCACCGCCCCACCTCAGACTGTTATATGAAGCCACGTGGGACAAGATGTAGACTATAGGCCTAATGAAGGTTGAGACACTCCCTGTACAGAGACACATGGAAACACATACCATTTTAGTTCGAATTAGTTGGACCTTGACCTTTTGAGTGAGAGCTTTAGTAAAGTAAGGCTATTTTTAAAGATTTCTCTCTGAAAACATTGACCTGTTGCCCAAAGCAATACATGTGTGTGCCGGACAGCTAAACACTGATCTGTAACTTGCTAGAAAGCTTCGTAATGCAGAGGGAGCTGTAGATTCATCTGATTATTAACTGTGTGTACCAGCAATATCTGTACTATAGTAGTTTAGGTGACTCTGTCAGCTTAAAATCAAGAGCTCCAAGGTATATTTGAACACACAAAGAGGAAACATCAATACATACACACACATATAGGTACTGTAGATGCACACACACTCACACATACCATATACCACCAGGATAAGTCTTGTCCTTTTTATTGATCACTTCACTTTCACTGACACAGACCTGTCAGCTGATCGTGAAGATGCTGTCTTACTGCTGGATTGGGAAACGGTGTAAAGTACCTGCAAACAAGACGTGACTCGAGCAGTTTGTGAATAGACTCTAATCTGACAAGATGCTCCAGAGCAACTGCTGAGAGGAACGAAAAGCAATACAGAAAGTGTGTTTCTGTGTGTGTGTGGCAGTGTGAACTGTACCCCCTGTATGTGCTTAGCAGGCTGCGCAGACTGACTGAGCTAATAGGCAGGATGTGTGTGAGCGGGAGGCTGGAAGAGGTGGTGAAGGCAGACTCTCCCTGCTGTCACTTTCTGTCTGGCTCTGGCATGTTTACACCCTTGATGGGGGTAAAAAGCTCTCACACACACACACACGCACACACACACACACACACACACACACACACACACACACACACACACACACACACACACACACACACACACACACACACACACACACACCACACACACACACACACACACACACACACACACACACACACACTCATAGTCTTACCTATTGTGCTGTACATTCAGTCAGACACTGTCATGCAGAGATAATTCCTGTCTCGCATTGATTATAACTTCTCCTCCTCTGATGTAATCACCCTCATCTGACTGAGATTGTCCTCCCGGAGCTTCCCCAATCAAGAATAGGACATGAATGCCTAAAAGAGAAACACTGCATCCTCCAAACGGGAGCCAAATCAGTGTGAGGGCGACAGATTGAGGGGTAATGCTAAGTAGAGGTAGGCAGACAGGTGGGGTGTCCATATGTCGCTCCCCTAATATCCCTCTCCTGCCTGGATGGGGGTCAGAGGGCAGGCTGCTGTCTCTCTCTCCTCAGCATGGACACTTGGCATCAGGGCGGCGTGCTGAAAAAGAGCCGCCATCCTGCATTTCAGCTATTGTTGAGTACTATAACTACTACTGCTTTACAATGGTGTTCTTTCTGTCAAAAGTCAGTGTCTCCTTTTTAAGGGGAACTCGACTGACTTTATACACAATATGCATTTAAGTGAGCTACTGTGAACAAAAGTAATACAAAACCTTTTGTGTCTAGGCAGCTGTGTGAAGTCTGATACATGTCCTTAAGCGATGTCACAGCACTAAGTCTTTAGAAAGTCAGGGAAAAAGAATCTGGTTGTGCGGAGCATGGTGTGGAGTCAGAAAGAGTTTACCCAGAGCTTCCTCTTTGCTGCAGGCTTGAGGCTACATAAACTGCTACTGGAAAAGTAAACTTGAATGAATTGAACTGTGAGCGGTCGAGTTGTATTGTGGGTAATTAGGGACCATGTCTTGAAAAGGAAGAACAATGTGTGTTAGCACAAAGATGATATCTCTGGCACTGTGGCATTGGTTATGATCATGACAAATACTAAGGGCTATAGCTAAATATGTGGGGTAATCTCTTAGTGTTAAAGGTACAATTGTTTTATAGAATTAAAGGCTTTCAACATTCATACATAGGCCTTTAGCATGCACACAATGCATTTTGGTGAAAAACACAACGTTATACTTGTATTTACTTCTGGGTTTCCAGACTAAGAGTTTAGTTAATTCTGATCTGAAGTCAAATGTTGTGATTTTTTTTTTTGCACCGTGTTTCAGCTTTATGGTTTTACAGGGAAAACCAAAAACAACAACATTGTTGGACGACAGCGTTTGTGTCAGTAGGTTTGGCACTGTCCATATTACTGAATCTGATCATGAGAGACTGACAGACACAGAAACTGTATTCGGGGTCATCACTTGTTTGTACAGCAGACAAATGAAAAGGCCATAAGGTTATATTATATTATCGCTGCTGCTTTGACTGATGTCTCTGTTTCTGACGGGATATGACCCCAGCTGTAATCAGGGACCATTTATCCTCCTTTGTGGAGATCAACAGCGACATGACACCGTGTCCTGCTCACACTCTGCTCCCAACACCAACACACCCATCAAAGGCTTAATGTATTAGATTAGGCTTGACCCCCGGCTCTATTCGTTTCAATTAAGCTGCCTGAAGACGAGGAGAAGGACAAAGACAGTGGCGGGAGCAGAAAGTGGCAGGCGGGACAGGAGAAGCTGTGTAATCTAATTCCTCTTCTCTTTGTCTTCATACACTCACTGTCATGACAGATTATGTTTAAATGGGAGGAGAGAGGGCAGGATGATAAATGAGAGAGAAACAGGGGGAGGAATTAGGGGGAAGAGAGAGGGAGACAGGACAATTAAGTTACAGTCTGTTCTGCAGAGAGAAGAAGAGAGGTGTGTTTGTGTGTGTCCTCCTCGTGAATTTAATGTCATGATTCATTGACTCCAATGTTGCTGTGAAATGCACGAGGGATCCCAAGTGTGTGTGTGTGCTTTTCTCAGCCTGAGACAGCGGGGCGAGGCTGTGAGTCTGTGTGTGTGTGTGTGTGTGTGTGTGTGTGTGTGTGTGTGCTCGGGCTGTGTCTCGCTGTCTCGCTTACCCGGAAACCACACCAGTTATCCAGCTCACACTGTCCGCTCCTCGCAGCAGCAGCGAGCCTCGCAACGTCCCGCCAACACGGCACCCCACGCAGCATTCTCATCTGTTTGTCATTACTGGTGTCCTTTTCTGGTTGCCAACGCCATTGTAACACATAATCACTGATGTTCCGCTGTAACGGTGGTGGACTCATCAGAACAGAGTGGGCGAGCTGACCAATCAGAGCACAGTGGGCTCATAGGGAGGGGGGGGGGCAGGAGCTCCAACAAGCCGTGTATGATAGAGAGTGAATACACAGACTATACAGAGATACTGTTTGAGAAACCAATGTGAGTTTGGAACATTGAACAATGTGAATCTATTCTAGTAGACCTCAACAATGGAAATATGAATGACCATGACATGGGACCTTTAAGTTAAAACATGAAAGTAAAAGTACTCACTGTGGAGTAAAATGTTTCCTGTCATTGTTTACTACTTTATATGATGTATTCAGATTAATATTACTGCTGGTTTGTGTGTATTTTATTGTGTATGTGATATAGTTTGATCCACAGCATTGCACTTTGTTCTGTAAGGTTATAACATATGT